>NC_053159.1:41802453-42118163 GCF_016835505.1 Polypterus senegalus
ATGAAAACAGGATTGTCACCTTTTTTCATTTTCAGCCTCTCTGGCTTCAACTGTAAAGGCATGTGTCTCCTGCTCACCCTTACTGTGCCACAAGCTCCAATTCCCCTGCTCTGTAGCTCTATGAACAATTCTGGTGAACTATAAAAATTGTCCATGTACACAACATGTCCCAAATGCTCATAGCCCTGAAGAAGCTCCAGCACAACCTGAGTTGTCAAAGGACAGTTCTCCCTCTGAAAAGAATGCTTACCAGTGTAAGTAATTACTTTTAGGCAGAAACCAGTGCTTGCTTCAGCGAATACAAAATCCTTGATGCCATACTTGGTGGGCTTATCTAGAATATATTGGCAGAAAAAAAGCCGTCCCTTATATTTTATCATGGACTCATCCACAGAAAAATCACGGCCAGGCTGATAAAATTGTTTATAGGCTGGCTCCACTATGTCAAGCAGGGGCTGAACTTTATACATGGGGTTATAGCCCTGCTCACCCCTTGGGATTTGCTTCTTGTTATCACAAAAGTGAATGAAGCTTTGCAGCAGCACGTACCTATCACGGGGCATAACCTGTCCAAAGCCACCAGGTGACAAAGTACGTTTGGACCAGTGCTCCCTGAAATTATATCGCCAGTCCAGTCCCATCTCTATCTGCAATGCCACAAAGCCCTTGATCTCATCTTTGGTTGTGGGTTTCCAAACGAGAATGCGGAGCAAGCGCATCCCGCGATTCAAAAAATTGCTCTGCGTACCTGTTCGTCTCATCAGCTATCAGTTGAAAAACTGCCTCAGGAAAAAACAGCCTGAAATAGTCCAGCGGCGTGTAATCGGTTGTGTCTAGCAGCAAGCCGTGCCTTTTTGTAAAGTCCAGTAGCCAGTTCAGCTCCCAAGGATCAATTTCTGGGTATTCATCCCAAGCGAACCTTGCCGTAGGTGCACCGACAGCGCGGATGCGCTCAGCTGCCAGCCGCTGGTCTCCGATCGGCTGATGCCTGCTCTGCAATTTCTTCCTCGATCTCCTGATCACTATCAAAGAAATCGGAATCTGACAAATCAGAGTCCGACTCCGCGATAATGCGCAAAGTTTCTTCGGCCGAGTATTTTCTTTTTTGAACTCGCTTCGCTCCCGCCTGAGATGTTGATGCCATCTTGCCTTTGTTTCTATTTGTTTACATATCGCAACTCACGCACACGCAAGGATTAGTTGCAGAGCCAACGAGATTAACATTCCTCCAAGCAGAGAGGGAATGCCTGTGATGTGACAATGAGTTTTGTCGCCATTAACAGCTGATTGTCGCCCTCAGCCCCTCCTGTCGACAAAAGTCGACACCCGCCCTAAAAGAGTTAAAATAAATTCTTATGTTCCAAGGCTGTTTGGTAGTCTTAATGCAATTTTTAGGGGTCAAAAATCCATACAAACTTGCAAGGGATGACTATTTATACTAACAATTACGATAAACACATGGAGCTTAGAGACAGCTCTGTTTGTCTAACTCTTAGACATACTAGCAAGGATTTCTAGGTTTCAGTGTAGACAGAAGCCTCTAATAAAATTTCCAAATAGCTATAGAGATCTGACCATGCTTGTTCATGCTAGAAATTACTTCTAGTGCATGCTCTCTAACAGTGATGCAGAAGCTTGTAGGTGGAATGCAAAGAAAAACAACCTTCTAGCTGAAAAGCTCATCTGTAGTTTCCCAGTACAGCACTATTGCAACACAGATTATTTGTTTGTTCATTTTTTAATATTATTTCAATTTGATTATACACACTGTCGCATGCGGCTGGGGGTGGAGCCCAGCCGGGACGCCCAGGAGGGCCGGAGGAGGGCTTGTACCTCCTCCAGACCGCAAGGGGGCGACTGCCCTGGTTGTGTTGGGGGCCACGGGTAGAGGGCTTGGAAGCCCAACCCTGTAGGGGCCCGTGGCCACCGCCAGGCAGCGCCTGAACAACCCTAGACCTCAGCACTTCCGCCACACCAGGAAGTGCTGGGGGGAAGAGGAGCAGGGACACCCGAAGGGATTCTGGGTGCGCAGCCGGCACTTCCGCCACACGGGGGTGTGTCCGCGGGAGATTGCTGGGAAGCAGCTGGAGCCCATCCGGGTTCCTATATAAGGGGCCGCATCCCTTCATTCAGAAGCGGAAGTCGGGTGGAAGAAGGACGGAGCTGGAGAGAGGACTGGAGGCGGCCAGGAGAAAGGCATTTGGACTGTGAGGACTGGACTTTGGGGAATAGGTGTTGGAGGCACTGGGACGTGCACTGAACTGAACTTGTAAATATTATAAATAAACGTGTGTTGGGTGCAACAAAAGATGTCCATCTGTCTGTGTCCGGGTCAAGTTTCACAACACGTTGCCAATAGCTCTTCTACAAACATTCACAACCACCTCAAGAGCAACTATTTTTTGTGTAATTATTTATTTAATGGGCAAAACCAAACCACACAAAAAAGTTATGTGATGAAATATTCAACCTCCCCTCAGGTGCCTTGAGGGGTCATTTATCCTGTATGTGTGCAGTGTGAACCACAGGATCGTAGGTGGGGCACCAGTATGACAGGGGGAGAAGCAATTTGGAGAGAATCATGTAACGCTCCCCCAGGATGCTACAGAGCAAGCAATACCTGATCTTTTTATAGAAAGAGTAAGGAATGGAAATACCATAGGTGGCAACACTTTCTGATTAGTAGAGGACAGTGTTATCACTCAGAAAACGCTTGCTGTGGAGTTTCTGCCTCGGAGACCTGGGGGCACATGTATAAAACCTGTTTATGTTTGGAAAGCCGTTTGTAGCTGCGTTTTCTCAAAATTACCAAAGTTCAGCAGCTCTAGCATAGAAAATAGGATTCAACAAAAGCCTTACACGTTGAAATGATTCCACAGAGAAATATCTTTGTTGTAAAAATGTTTAGTTAAAATTTAAAGTAAAACAGTTCACATAAAAAAAATTAAAATAGCAAAAATCAGAAAAGTTCTTGTTTAAGAGAAGTTCTGTTCAAAGCTTATAAATCTTGTTACATTTCTAATCATTACAAATCATTTCAAAATGTTTCTGAACCATTTAAAAACATTCAGAAAACTGTATGTCTATCCCATTTCTATGTTGAAAATGGGTCCTATTCTAAACAAAAACTGACTCAATTAACACACTGTATCGGATGGTAGTGAGACCAGCTATGTTATATGGGAGTGAGACGTGGCACCGACCAGAAAGCAGGAGACAGAGCTGGAGTTAGAAGAGTTAAAGATGCTAAGATTTACATTGGGTGTAACAAGGATGGATAGGATTCGAAATGAGTACAGAGGATCAGCTCAAGTGGGACGGTTGAGAGACAAAATCAGAGAGATGAGATTTCATTGGTTTGGACATGTGCAGAGGAGAGATGCAGGGTATATTGGAAGAAAGATGTTAAGGTTAGAGCTGCCAGATTTGAAGAAAAGAGGAAGGCCTAAGAGAAGGCTTATGAAAGTGGTGAGAGAGGACATGCAAGTGATGGGTGTAACAGAGCAAGATGTAGAGGACAGGAAGATATAGAAAAAGATGATCCACTGTGGCAACCCTTAATGGGAGCAGCCAAAAGAAGAAGAAGATCTTAGTTATAGCAAGAAAGTTCTATCTCATACTAATATACGGGGGGAAAGACTATACCAATGTCTATGACCATGAAAGAAATGTATATTCTATTGAAATTAAGCAAACACTAATATGAGTTTAACTCAGATTTTTACCTTTCTAAGATTCGCTCTTACACTGTTTCTTATGCAAAAGTTGGGATTTAAAAAACCTGAACTAGGTGTGATAACTGGCTTAATGTTACTACAAAATTTTACTATGGAAACTTTTTTAGTGCTGGATTTTAACAACACCGGACAACAGAAAATCTGTCAGTTTCAGTCACATTCTGATATTCTTGAAGTAATTATTTCACAGTTAACTGACATACTCTCTCTATATACAGATGTCTTCAGTGTGGGTAATAACAACTAATACATATACTTAATGTTAAATGCCTTAGTGTGTAGCCTATTCATTTTCTATAAACATAGTGTGCTGTGTGTTGTTGGACATAGCTGGCAATGGCAGCATTAGCTTTTTTTGGTGACATGTCAATTGCAGACTATACAAGAAGCATGTTTTCAGGGATCACAATGATTTTTTGGCTTATAATAGCTCATAATGATGAATGAATTAAAGGTGATTTAGACTTCTTAGACCTGTCCCCTTGGAATTGGGTGATAAATCAGAGCCTGCATTAGAGACCATTGATGAATTTCTAATGTAACTGATGTTATTGACTGCACACGTTGCGATAGGTGCACCATCACAGAATGAATTTGCTTTCATAAACAGAAAGCACTTTCATTCAAATAATATATAACTAATGTATAATGCTCAAATGTGTCTGACTAATGTTGTGAGGTTGCCAAGGTTGAACTTTACTGTTCTAGTTTGTTTAACACTAGAATTACCAGAGCCTACGAAAAAACTCGTAAATCCATCCCACCTTAAATCGCTTCTTAAAATTGTTCACAGCTCTCCACCAGCGTCTTTTGTCATCTCCGGCTATTCCATCCCCCACCGACTTAGAACGTGCACAAACTTCTCCCAGCTCATGCCTTGATTGATTTTCTGGGAGTGAAGTGGAGTTTTAGAGTGGAAATAATAGATCGTTGTTTGGAATACACGCATTTCATGTCTGTTCCGTTTCTACAGTAATCTGTGTAAACACATTGTTAAAACAGAAACGTTTTTTATATTCTACTAGTAGATAACAAAATGTAGGCATAAACTATATAATGTATGAAGCCTGAAGTATCAAAGAAATACTTTCACAAAAGATACAAATTTAACATAACAATTGCGCTTTTATTCAAAAATATAACTGCAGAAACAAAAAGCCGCCTTAACATGCGACATTGACACTCATTGATTATGACTGCCTCTGTGGCATAATAGAATCGGCTGCCAACTGGGAATCAAAAGGTCGCGAGTTCAATCCTGCACCTCTCCGTTTTGAGAAGTAAACTGCTCTTAGTCTTACTATTTTAGAATAAAAACATACAGTACATTTGATTTCAGTCTGTAACAGCCGGTGTAATTTATGAGGTTATCTTTGTTTTTTTGTTTTTTTTGTCAGTTTTATTATCTCAGCCACGTTCACGAGCCCAAACACACCCCACCCACGCATCTGATACTGCCGTTTTCACATAGACGCTCTGTAACAGAGGTAAACTCAGCTCCCTTCTACATAGGAGCAAGAATGCACATACCATTGTTTGCATACTAAAGTGTCAGCAGGCACTTTTCATGGCATTACACACATTTTTGAGTATGCACTCTGCACACTACTTGTGACTTTAGGCTTTAGGAAGTAAGTAAATAAATAAAGGCAAATTGTTTCATAAAATGATTTCTTCAAAATGTTGAAAGTTATGTATTTGGCACAGACATGCTCAAAAAATACATGTGTAATGCAACAAAAAGTGCTTGTCTGTCAAATAAATAACATTCAACGTTTTGTAGAAGGGAGCTGAGTTTACCTCTGTTACAGCGCGTCTATGTGAAAACAGCAGTATCAGATGCGGGGGAGGGGTGTGTTTGGGCTCGTGAAAGCGGCCGAGATAATAAAACTGACTAAAAAAACCAAAGCTAACCTTTACAAGTATCATAAATTACACCGGCTGTTACAGACTGAAATCAAATGTATGTTTTATTCTAAAATAGTAAGACTAAGAGCAGTTTACTTCTCAAAACGGAGAGGTGCAGGATCAAACTCGCAACCTTTTGATTCCCAGTCGGCAGCTGATTTTATTACGCCATAGAGGCAGTCATAATCATCAAGTGTCAATGTCGCATGTTAAGGGGCTTTTTGTTTCTGCAGTTATATTTTTGAATAAAAGCGCAATTGTTGTGTTAAATTTGTATCTTTTGTGAAAGTATTTCTTTGATACTTCAGACTTCATACATTATATAGTTTATGCCTACATTTTATCATCTACTACTAGAATATAAAAAACGTTTCTGTTTTAACAATGTGTTTACACAGATTGCTGTAGAAAATGAACAGACATGAATGCGTGTGTTCCAAACAACAATCTATTATTTCCACTCTAAAACTCCACTTCACTCCCAGAAAATCAATCAAGGCATGAGCTGGGAGAAGTTTGTGCACGTTCTAAGCCGGTGGGGGGATGGAATAGCCGGCTGCTTGCAGCCTGATTTTTATCAGCACATTTAGATGACAAAAGACGCTGGTGGAGAGCTGTGAACGATTTTAAGAAGCAATTTAAGGTGGGACGGATTTACGAGTTTTTTCGTAGGCTCTGGTAATTCTAGTGTTAACACTGGGACTGAAGCAACATCCCACTTGTAGTTTGGGACAAGTGAGTGGTACTCTTTTTAAAAAAAATGTATGTTTCACTAGAGAAAAATCTAAACTGAAAAAAATTCAAATATCCATTAAAAACAAACAACCATGTACAAATTAGCTAATTTCAGAATTGTGTAAAAAATTTTGCATGTTATTGAAACCTTTATCTAGTCTGGGGTGTCTGAAATAGAGCCATTGAAATAGTAAAATGCAGGCTATCCCAGGTGCATAAATATGTTAAATCAACAATAAATACTGTTCAAAAAGCCTTGATAGCAGTGCCTCTTTATTGCCACAGAGGTTTTGAGGGTTTGCAAGTAGTTACTAGTAGGTTACTAAAAAGATCACTGAATGAAAAGTGGTTCAGGCCTGTCATGGCAGCAACCCTCTCTTCATAGAAACTAATGGTCATGAAAGTCTTTAAGTAAAAGTAGCAGGCAATATTTCCATATTAGCAAGATATTCTCTTGTTTTAACAAATGTCACCATTCAGATGACAAAAAACAAAATAAAAAATGTAACTTATTTCACCCTTGGCCAACAGTGGGTAATAAGAAGAATACCTACTTCAAAATGTATCATTTTCTTTAAAGTAAAATGGACTGATGGATGGATGAATTGTTATAACTGACAACTTCTGCAACATTTTCTTTTTAAGTTTAATGAAAGCACACCATCATCTTGTTGATTACCTATTCTTCAGAAAAAAATCAAATGCTCATTTATGTGCCACAGGGAAAAAAATCATAAAAGCACACTAGGCCTTTACATTTAAATTAAAGGCAAATGTCATTTCTCTAAAAAAAGTCTTTATTTAGGCAGCCACCTCCAACCCATTCGTGAAAGCCTACATAAAGTTCTTTTACTTAATAATGTCAAGTTAATTCATGTTTGCGAAAAGATTAGAATATAAATAAGACAATTTAGTAATTCTAAGTGTACAGTCAAATAGCAAAATAAAAATACTTAAATTGAAGAATTATATATAAATCTGCCAGGTATTCAACATTATCATTAATGTGGTGTACACAATCTCAAAAAGCCAGATTGCATATTCAATTATAATTTTCACAAAATTAACTAAATGTTCCCATAAAATGAAATTGCTAATTATTCAGTTTTTGTCATTGGAAATTTTCTTTATCTTTGAAATAATGTAGGGTTTGCTGTTTAAATGCTGTAGATTTTTAACTTATATAAACAGGCACATATTTTCAGTTTTTGCAGTCAAAACAACCTTTCAAAATTTAGATACTTCAGTCATCTCACATTTTTCCAGTTCTTCTCTTCAGCTACTTTGTTTTACTTTCTGTCTTTTCTTTGTTGTAGCAACATGACCGATACTACTGTGGTAAAGGTTAGGGTCATGTGATAGAAATAGTAAGTAGAACACGGGTTTGTAAAGACGAACATAAACACATTTCACATGACCACTTGTTTGATTTTCTTGTTTTTAAAAAACATGTAAAAGCCTTTCGAATTAGAAAAGTGTTCACATTATGACTTTTGAAAGTTGTTACTGTTGACTTTTATTGCTATTTTTATTGCCATTGATTTTTGTTGTAACAATGAAAAAGTAGAATATACAAAGTTACATAAACAGTTTTTGACGAATAAAATACCAAAACCAAAAAAAGGAAAACACCCTATGCCACTTTCCTCCTCATCATATTCCAGATGTGAAATACTCCAGAGGACCAGTTCGGAATTTTTTTTGGGATACCATTGATTCTTATAGCTGATAATTCAAGAAGTAGAAGTTTAAAAAAGTAGGAATTCTACAGATTCAGTTTTACTTGTTGATCAAGGAAGAAATGCTTCCATTACTCCAAGGTTCTTCTCCAGATTAAGCAAAAAAAAAAAAAAATTGGTCATTCATAAGGTAGAGCTAACTATTTCTTATCTATTTTGCTCTATTCACACACTTTTTACATACATACTATACAATGATCAGCTACAACATTAGAACCACAGACAGGTGCAGTGAATAACAATGATAATTTGGTTACAATGGCGTCTGTCAAAGGGTGTGTTATATTAGGCAGAATGTGAGCAGTCAGTTCTTGAAGGTGATGTGTTGAAAGCTGGAAAATGGCTAAGCATAAGGATCTAAAAAGCTTTAACACTAGAATCCCTGAAGCCTACGAAAAGACAGCCCATCTTAAATTCCTTCACACCTCTCCATCAGCGTCTTTTGTTTTGTAAATGTGTCGATCAGCACAAGCAGCAAGCAGCCTGCTATCCCATCCCCCCACCGCTACAGAAAGAAAAAAAAATTCTCCCAGCTCAAGTCTTGTTTATCTGGGAGTGAGGTGCCCTGGAGTTGTATAGGGTAAATAATATATTGTTATTTAGAACACATACATTTCATGTGTGTTCCGTGTCTACAACGATCTATGTAAATTTAGGATGACAGGAAATGCAAGAAATGTTGAACACATAACCAAAAAAGAAACGTTTTTCATATTTTAGTAATAATTGGCAAAGTGTAGACATGAAGTGTATAATGTGTGAAGACTGAAGTCTAAATATCAAATAAACACTTTCACAAAAGGTACACATATAACAAGTGCACTTTTATTCAAGAATATAACTGAAGAAAAAAAAATCAGGTTAGGGTACAATGCTGACACGACCGCTTGGGTGGTGTAATGGTAAGAACTGCTGACTCATAATTAGTACTGCTGGCAGTTCATTTGCAAAACAAAAGACGCTAATGGAGAGGTCCAAAGGAATGTAAGGTGGCCCGGGATTATGACTTTTTTCGTAAATTTCAAGGATTCTCATGTTAATATAGAGGATATAAAGAGGCAGTAAGTTCTTAGAAAGCTTTTCAGTTAGGAACATAGGGGTTGTATCTTTCTTTTTGGTGGAAGATGTCCTGTGAGTGCACCAGACTGTGATCCATGTGACTTACAAAAAAGTTTCACAGTTGAATATGATACAGTCAAGATGAGAGTTAGCATCTCCAAATCCAGTTTTGTGGTCATCAAAGAGAAGAGTAGCTTGTTTTCTGCAGATCTGGGAGGTAGCTGCCCTAAAGTGAAGTTTAAATACCTTGGGGTCTTATTAATAAATTAAGATAGAGATGATTTTGACATTGACAGCTGAATTAATGCAAAAGTGCAATTTTTGTGACATTTGTAGCAGAAGAGAAAGTAATTGAACGAAGCTTTCAGTTTGCTTGTCAATTTATAGTACACCCCCTAGCCTCATTTTTGATCATGATGACTGGGCAGAGACCTAATTACTGAGACCAAGAGTGCAGGCAGCCAAAGATTTATCAGGTTTATATGCAGGGCTGCTGAGCTTGGTCTCTATGAAGTTTTATGGGAGCATCTTAAAATAAAATCACTGTTTCCCCAGGTCAAGTGCCCCTGCTAAAGTGGTTTGGGCACAAAGTGAGGATACCCCTGTTTTTATGCCTGAGGATTTATTCAAAGCAAGATCAATTTGTTGAAGATCTAGAAGCAGCCCAAGAACACACTTAAAGGGGTTAGATCTCTGAGCCTTGACTGGGAAGCTCTCTGGAATTCCCCAGTAAGAAACTGTTGCTGGATAAAGAATGTTCTAGTACATTAGGTTCAGCATCAGATTTTTTCAAGTTCTTTAGAATAGCAGCAGTTTCCAAAGTTGTCATAGACAGGCTGTAGCTGCATCTTTCCTAGGTCCCCAAAGACAATCAGCATCTGAGTTGACAAGGTAGGACCCAACAGGAGTCAAACACAAAATAACAAAATAAGACTCAAAGTCTGTTTTTAAAAATGTTTCCAGAAAATTCAAAAAAGAACAACTCACAAAAACTAAAAAAACATTTAACTTGCAATATAAAGGAAAAAAGGGGAAAGGGCATCTTCTCTGTTTCAAAACAATCTTGGCTTTCTCATTTTAAACAGTCACTTTCTGTACTTAAAAGTTGTTACTTTTCTATGGCAAACTTAGACTTCACTTTTCTACCTCACTACATTCAATACAATCATTACGCTCAATACATTCAGTGCAGTTGGAAACTGTTTGCCCTCCATGCCTTACCAAATGTAAGGCAGATCTTAAAGTAAATTAGTCTGTAGTCAGAATGATAAGAAATAGAATATTCATTTTCACAATTTAGCTTGTGGGGATTATGATAGAACCTCCCATTGTCTATGCACTAATATATAGACAAAATATAACTAAATATAACTTTAGTATAACTAAGAAAATACTTCTATCAACTTAATATAACCTAACTAACTAACAAATGGCTCTTACACAGGCCATAGTAATTTCAGCAGCTAAAAAAAAGGAGAAAAAACATTAAATGACTTCAAACCTGCGGCCTTTACAGTCATTCAGAATAAGTATAGAATACTGTTATTTTATAATGTCCTGCCTGTTGAGCATGTACTTAATCACTCAGTCAGTGTCACTGGATGACCATGAGTGCACAATGATACCTTTTACCTACCTTTGTAAAATAACACTTTTTTATTGACAGGAATAAGATAAAGTGTTTATGAGCACATTTCCAAATAAAACCATAAACTACATTACCATACATTATAGCATTACTGTACACTCTTATCAACACCTGAAGAATTTCTTTCAATATTTTAGTAGTGAAATAAACTAAAGTTTCTCATAATACATTTTTAATAGTGAGACTTACAGGTCTTGTCTAATAAAAATCTAACCTTGAGGGAAAGTAGTACTCACTGAGCATACATCCAGAGGATGGAGACATGTGTTAATTAGCACATTCAAGCAAGCATTTCACTGTACTCTCCAAGAGTGACAGTATTAAACCTATACATCTATGAACTAATATAACACAGTGCACCCAGAAGGTACAAAAAATGATCAAAGCATTACTTTTGATTTCCTTCATGCATAGAGCAGCAAATCAACTACATAGTAGACATAATAGAAGTTAAAAAAAGGCAATGATTAGGACAACTGTATTAAGATCCCAAATACAGTCATTTTTTGTGTAAAGTTTGCATGGCCTCCACTTACATAGCAGGTTTTTTTTCCATTTACAAAAAGAAATGCATATTTAATTAAAGGGTTTCAGAATAGTGTTAATGTGAATGCTTTACTCTTTTTTTAAGTTTAATTTCTTTTTACTAGTGACTTTTTTGTAGTTTCAATTATAGTCACACTGTGTGGCTGTATATGGCTGTTAACATGCAGGCATAAATGTAGCGTGGAGCTTGCCTCCTTTTTGTGCTGGACTTAAATGGCTCAGATTGGCAGATAGGTAGATTAAAAAACAAACTATGGTATGAACTATTTTAGTTCAGTTCCCCAATCTATTTATTGAAAATATTTGAAATCTGTACAACAGAATCAATAAAGTATCCAAAAACAAAACATTAGCAGCAGTGGACAGCATGGGTGTCAACTCATCATAGATTGGGGGGCAAAAACAATTAGATGCTACAACATAAACAAGAATTCAGTAATAGCAGCAACAACAACCACTATAATAAAAAAATAATAAAAAAAATCTGACATAAGTGCATTGATTGGATGATAATATTGTCTTCTTAGCATACTTTAATAAGGTACACAGGAACCAACCGTAAATGTTTAACATTAATTATTATAGTTCATTTTCATTGAACTTTCTAAATATACTACTCTAGTCAATTTCTTTCTGGGACCTAAATTTAATTTACATATTAATGGAGGCCGTGTTTAAAGATTATGCTTATACCATTATAATCACTGAAATGCAGCCTGTATGGATTTTTCAGCTCATTTGTTACATCACAACTTTTCTCTAGAATTGCCTTTGCTGGTACTATGAAATATAAAATAAATTAGGCATGGAGAATGTTAGGATATACTTATCTGAAGTGGACAAAATCATTTAAGCTTCACTTGGAAAAAAAAATCTTCACACATAACATGACATGACCTTATTATTAACAACAATGTCATTTAAAGGGTGCACCTCTTCCCATCTAATAATAATAATAATAATACATTTTATTTATATAGCGCCTTTCCCATGCTCAAGGCACTTACAGAATATAAGAAAGATCAGCAGGGTATACAGTATATAGCATAGTACAAAGCAAATAAATAAATAAAGAAGATTAAGACAGTAAATTCAGAGAAAGCCTAACGGACAACAAAATTTATGGTCTAGCACACACACACAGGTTACATGAGCATCTTGACAGAGAGGTAAACTGAGAGAAGGGTAATTAAATCAAGTAGAGCTAAAAGCCTTCCTGAACAGATGAGTTTTAAGTTGTTTTTTTAAAAGAATTCATGGAATCAGCTGACCTGATTAATTTTGGTAGGTCATTCCAGAGTCTGGGTGCTATACAGCTGAAGGCCCTGTCACCCATGGAGTGAAGATTAGTGTGCGGCACAACAAGATTGCCAGAATCAGAGGACCATAGTGAGCAGACAGGCACATAGTGATGGAGAAGTTCACTGATGTAGTTTGGCGCGAGGTAATTTAAGGCTTTGTAGGTTATTAGTAGGATTTTATATTCAATTCTGTAAGACACAGACGGAGCAGGATGGGTGTGATGTGCTCGCTGCTGCTGGTTCAAGTAAGGACTCTTGCAGCTGAGTTTTGAATAAGCTGGAGCTGAGATATAAGATTAGAAGGAGCACCTGCCAACAGCGAGTTACAATAATCTATGTGGGATGTGATAAAAGCATGGACAAGTTTCTCAGCATTAGAAAAGGAGAGGAAGGAGTGAACACGGGATATGTTACGGAGGTGAAAGTAAGAAAGTTTCTTAATGTGATTTATGTGTGTGGAGTAAGAAAGGGAGAAATCAAAAATGACACCAAGATTCTTTGCAGTAGAGGCAGGTCTAATGAGATCACCACCAAGATTGACTGGGAAGGAACTCATTTTATTAAGTTGCATTTTAGTCCCAATTTGCAAGAGTTCAGTTTTGTTGCAGTTTAATTTTGGAGTCCTGCTCCATCCAGGTTTTAATTTCACTATGGCAGGTTGTGAGCTGAGAAAGCTCTGATGAAGTTCCACTTTTAACATTGAAGTACAGTTGAGTATCATCTGCATAAAAATGATAGCCCAGTCCATAGCTACGAATAATATGGCCAAGGGGAAGCATATAAATACAGAAGAGAAGAGGGCCGAGGACAGAGCCCTGAGGAACTCCTTGTGTGACTGGTGCTGAGCTGGATCTGCTGTTGCCAAGACTAACAAACTCTTGCGTATCAGTCAGATAGGACTTGAACCACTGGAGGGCAGTACCAGAGATACCCAGCATGTTCTCCATTCTGGACAGTAGAATGTCATGTCTGACAGTGTCAAATGCTGCACTGAGGTCTAACAGAATTAATATGCTGGTTTGTCCAGAGTCTGCTGCCATAAGCAAATCATTGGTTACCTGTAGCAGAGCAGTTTCACAGCTGTGCTGCACACTAAAACCAGACTGAAAGGGTTTCATCAATTTATTAGACGTTAAGTAATTGGTGAGCTGGGAAGCTACAACACTCTCAGGAGCTTTTGACAGGAAAGGTAAGTAGGAAATAGGCCGGAAATTGTTAAGATTGTCAGAATCAAGACCAGACTTTTTTAAGTAGTGTGGTAGGGATGGGGTCCAGTGCATAAGTAGTCGGCCTCATCTTACAAAGCAGGTTATTAACAAATGCAGATGTGACTGGTGAGAACTTAGGAAAGGAGCTGGATGGAGTGGGAAAACAGGGAGAGGTATAAACAGATGATGTATTTATGTTAGTTGAATTATTTAGATCTTTAATTTTGTTACGGAAAAAGTGGAGGAAATCCTCACAGACTTCAGTAGAAAAGGTAGTTGGGCCAGATGCAGGTTCGAGTAGTTTATTAACTACAGAAAACAAAACCCTTTGGTTATTATGGCCACTTTCTATTATTCTGCCAAAGTGGGTGTTCTTAGCAGCAGTTAGTGCTTCTCTGTAAGCTCATTGGTGGTCAGAGAAAGCCTGGATGTGCACGGTGAGACCAGTCTTACATGACATTCTCTCAAGGCGTCGGCAAGCTGCTTTCATAGATCGCAATTCTGAGTTATACCAAGGAGCTGAATGCTTAAAGGAAACCTCCTTATGTTTTAAAGGAGCTGTTTTATCTAATGCTGAATGAAGGGCTGAGTTATAGTGGTCAACAAGACTATCTAATGTTGACGGAATAGGTGCAGAGAGTAAAAGATCAGAAATGGATCCAGATAGGATAGAGGGACAGATATTTTTAAGGGACAGATATTTTTAAGGTTTCTGTAAGAAATTTGTTGTTTACCGGTAAGAGGAGGTAAAGGCAGTGAGACAGTGAAAAATACTGCTTTATCCCAAATCAGTGCTGTAAATATTGGCAACAGATAGTCCAGAAGATCTACCCCTGTGCACTGTTGCTGACTGCTAGAATTAAAGTTCTCTCGGTAACACTACCTCAGGTTCATTTCAGTAATGAGTTGTTTTTTTAAAAAACAACAGTAACAACATTTATTCCTTAGAACATTGTTATTCAAAGGATGTAGCTCAAAGCACTTTGCAACATGTCAAAGACGTAGTTACATGCAAAGAAAAAAAAAATTAGATAAGAATAATAAATACAAAAGTTAGAAAAGTTTGTGTGCTCTCCTTGACCTTCTCGTATACTGAGATAGAGGAAAAAGTTATCAGAACTGCTTCCCGTTGCATAATATTTGTCAAATATATCTGTTTCTTATCATAATTAATTAATTATATTGATATACAATCATTTATCTCTATTTACAATCAAACTTTATATTGAAATGATATTTTCATACTTAGGGGAGGTTGAAAACGGTGGTGGAATTTTTTTCAAGATTACATATGCATTACCTAGATTAAGTGCAAAGTAAAAAGAGTTATAGTTGCCTAAAAACGAAAAAAGTATTAGTATTATATCATATTTTTGGCAAAAAAGTGCTACAGATAAAACTGCATTTAGCTACATTTAATTATGATAATAATGAGAATCCCTGAAGCCTACGAAAAAAGTCTTAATATCGTGCCACCATAAATTCCTTTGGACCTCTTCATCAGTGTCTTTGTTTTGTAAATTTGTCAATCAGCACAAGCAGCAAGCAGCCTGCTATTCCATCCCCCCTACCAACGCAGCTGAAGTTTTCTCAGCTCAAGTCTATTTATCTGGTTGTGAGGTGTCTTGAATTGTATAGGGTAAATAGTATATTATTATTTGGAATACATACATTTCAAGTGTGTACAATGATCTGGATAACAGTGATATTTCAGTTCTGATATTAATTGTAGTTTTAGTTTTTATTTTATTTTATAAAATTTATTTTTATTTTTACTTTATTCTAGTTTTCAGTGGAGTCAACAATCTATATTTTTATTTAGTGCTGTGTTTAAAATTTTACTTTTTATTTTATTTACTTCTGGCCTTTTTACATAATATTAGTACAAATCTATTTATTTATTTTTTTTTGTTGCAAGACTACAAATAATGGCCTACACATATTTCAAACCAAGTTATGTTTCAGTCAACAAAATACACAAACATTTCATAGTTGTTAGCTTGACTATCAATGATCAAACAGATGAAGTGGCCTAATGAGTGTAGTGAGCAAGATAAAATGTTTCAACCCAAGACACTAGTCTGTGCACGCACGTTGCTGTTAAGCTTTACACAAGTACGCATTTCGAGGGATTTGTTCATTTTGTAACGACGTCCCTGGCACAGATAGCTACACAGTGAAAATATTTGCTTGATGAGCACCTGTGATTCAGGTGCACAGACGAGGTCCTCAGCCACTGGTGCAAGCAGTCTGCATGTTAATGATTTCTGCTCCCGGTACTGAAGCAGTGACGTATGGTGAGGTTCATGGCTGGTGAGGCACTGACTTCTTTAGAGTGACATTTACAAATATATGAACCCCTAAGAGTAGCTTATTCACTATTTAGTTAGCAGCCAGCATGCACATTGACTACTGGTTATGTTTCATATCTCATCAGCATTCTTTACACACACATAGGTAAGGTGCATATTTGGCTAAGAAAGAATGTTACATTTATAGCGGCGAGAGAGAATGGAGAGAGCGCATTTGCTCTGCACCTTTCATGCATTCTAAATACAAATTAAAGTATAGAGTGGTGTACAAAAAAAAACGGATTTGACCTTAATTGAAATACTTAGTTATTTTTAAAAGCTTTTAATTCTGATGCTTTATTCAATTTTAATATAAACTGTTCAAGAAAAGTATAACAAGAAAAACAAAAGAATATTTTATTTAAGGTAAAATTTTAGTTTTTAAATATTGGATTGTTTTTTTCTTAGTTTGATCCCATTTTTCATAAAACTGAAAACTGTTTATGGTCTTACCTTTATTTGTAAATGAAGTCCTTGCACCTGTCCTTCTTCACGACAGTCTCCGTCACTTTCTTGTAAAAATCCTCCTTATTTTCCTTTCGCTTTAAAAGTCTTAATCTTTCATTTTGGCAGTTAGTCGGAACAACAAATAAAATTAAACAGACTTCTGCAGTGCACTTGATTTTCTATTATTGCTAGCTTATTGGCACCCAGAGCCTCTGCGTAGAAGAAAAGCAGAAACAAGCACCTAATGGGCTCACATCTGCCCCCTTCATGGTGGCACCGTACTGTCTGCCTCACCATGTGCCTTTTCACTGCGGTTTTATGTCTGATCAGCAAGACTAAATATGTCACACATTCATTAAACATATTAGCCAGACTGGAAAGTCAGGGTGTATAATAAATGTTTCTGCAAACATTATATTGGCGACATACAGAGATTTTAACTATAAAAAATGTCACAATTATTGGAATTATACAGAAAACAAATTAATAGCACAGACCAGTGGACACATTTATTTTATGTCATCATCATTAGTTTGTTTTTGTTTTTTTTAACTTTTCATGATGACAGCTCCCCTGATCGCATGTCCCTGTACTGAAATGCTGGACTTCCACTAAGTACTGATGTAGTTGGTCCTGCAATGAAACACAGAGACTCTTTTCTTCTTCTCAAATGCTACATTTGCTTTTATTATCAGTTGTGCTGTAATTAAAGTATTTCCACACATTACATTCTCGCTTTCTACTTGCAAACTTCTATGTAAAACTCGCCATTGTCAACTATATGTGCTTACTGCTTCAACTGGACAAACCAAATGTGCTCAACAAACAAACAGCGGTACTTTATGGAAGTTGCGCCACGTGACTCTAGTAAATCCAAGTTACAAGATCACTTTCTAATGAACAGGGCAACGTAACCGAACGTTCAGGGCGACCTACAAACAACTGCTCTGCATGACTGAACCGGACTGAACGAAAATGCTGTTGCTGTTTTTTTCCATTTTTACTCAGTTTCTGCTCTCTTTTAGTTCGTTCACATATTACTAATTTTTATTTATTTTTATAGGTTTGAAGACTGGAGTTCAAATATCAAATAAACACTGTAAGATAAGCTCTATATAGCGCCCAACCCGACAGATTAGACATGGGAGGCATGTGTAAAATTAAATAAACTTTTATTTTCTTCGTCTTTGGGCAACACCTTCCCCGTACCCACAGACACAACACAGTCCCAAGCACATGTGGAATGGAAGTTAAAGTCTATTGCTAGCTTCTGTATTAAAATCTGCATGTTCTCTGTGTGGCTAGGTGTTATTATAACAGATAAATAAACGTGCTTACATAGAGTAGGGCAGCCAGTGTGGAATGCAGTTCTTGGCTACTTTATCGTCCAATTAAGATGCCAAACGTATGACAAGTTTTCTGATAAGCTTAGTTAAAAATATAAGAAAAGACTAGAATTTCTGCTTTCCGTTGTAATCAACAAATTGTGTAAGAATGTTCTATGACCTTTGGAAACTGAGCTTATTTTTCTAACCACTGCTTTGTAGATCTCTGTTATAAAATGCAAGTCACCCCCTATGAGGGGGCTTTTTGCACTTAGAGCTCTGTAAGGCAAAGACCCTCTACTCACCAAGTGTAAGAAATAAAAGAATTCTATTTGTTTGAATTGGTGTCTGCCTGCTGTTGTCTTGAACCTTTGTCCACAGTTTTCTGGCGCCCGAACGTGGGGCGGAGAGGGACAGGTGAGTCCTCGAGCAGGATCGTCCAGAGGACCGATTCCGGCTGGATCAGTAAGGACCAGCTCCAGCAAAAGTTAGGACTGGCCTGCTTTGGGTGAATCCTGCGTGAGAAGTCCCTGGCCTCCTCTGACCGAATACGAGGGTCGAACCAACTGGGATTTCCCTAGCAGGTCATGAAATTCTTGGTGAGTAGACCGAGGGAGTCAGATTGAGTGAATGACATAGCTCAGGGATTTGACCGGTTTACGGGAAGTTAAGGAAAATAAATACTGTATCACTAACGTAGTGGATGGAAAAACTGGAACATAGAGAATAATACTTGGGTCCCTCGGGGGACAATGTAAGATACTAAAAGTATGTTAGTAAGTTACTCCCTGTGAAGTGGAATAGAAAGGGGTGAGTGGCACACTTCTATTAAATAGGGGAATGGGAGTAAGAAAAGCATAGTATATAAATTGAGTGTCTGGGAAAAACACTGAGTGGGTGGACGAGTTTTCTATTCCTAACGTCTGGTCATAATCCTGCTTCTACGGGTTGTTCTGTGGTGGAGACATGCACAAGCAGTTTGGCACATAGGAGGCGTCTGACGAAGGAATTAGTGTTGAGTACACCTTGTATTCTGGACTCCACGTTGAATATTGTTGTACGATTCTGCTAAACAACGGACACGAAACCACTTGAGCACTAATCCAGGAGTGGGACTGGGAGCAGAACGCCGCAGGGGCTGAATTGTTCTACTGTGGTCCAGTGCCTTTCATTATGGGAAAGCAAGATTTCTTTGGAAGTCGAGGGCAAGGGCGCGGGAGAGGACGAGGGTTCAGTTATCAAACCCTAATAATCCTTTCGCTCAGATGCCTAACCCTTCGGAGCAGATGCCAGTGTTATATGCCTGTTAAGGCTGCGGTGAATTTGGACATTTCAGATGCAACAGCCCACACAAGCGCCCTCCGCCACCCCCTCTCCCTGAGCCCAATGACATTCCTTGGTCCTAGGAATTAGCAGGGACCCCCAGCCACTTTTTCCAGTTTCCTTTACTTACTCGTCATGCTGATACTGATCCTTTATTGACTTTAATAGTAAATGGCAAAGAAACTGTCTTTCTTGTGGACACAGGAGCCACGCGCTTCACTTTGTCGCTGTTGGAGGTCCCTGCTTCGAAAGATACAGTACAGGTGCTTACTGCCTCGGGACAGCCTCATACTTTGCTGGTCTCTAAACCTCTGCAAGTGCAGCTCAGCACTAACAGCTAATCATTGACTCATCGCTTCATGTTAAATCATTTGTGCCCTATGAACTTGCTGGGAAGAGATCTCATGATTAAGTTGTCAGTCTCAATTTCTTTAACTGAACAAGGATTTTACTGCTCCATTCCTAAGCTCCTATGCCAAACTACACACCCCAAGCCCTCTTTTGCTGCATGGACCCTTGACATCTCACCGCACACCCTCCTCTTGAAAGCTCTTCATTCTTTCCCCTCATGCCTATTTCCCCACTTACAAGTCCCGGACACCCTGCATTGTACTGGCCAATATTTCCCCGCTGAAGTAGACACTCCTTGGTTAGAATCTTTTCTTTCCTCCGGCACATGCCCTGAAACTTTGAACATTCCATGTATTTTTGTTTCATCTACTAAAGCTGCTGCTTCAGTTCACCTCACATGTTCACAAAGTATTTTCTACCTAGGAGGTTCAGTGCCCCATGTCTCTCTAGCTAAATCTAACACCGTTCGCTGGGTTGAAATTGGGTACTGGGTTGAAAAATGTCTAAATAGAACTGATTGGCTGTACGTTGTGGCAGGTATTTTTGACACCTCAGTTACTAAAGTATTAATTCAGATTGATCTGCCAGTTGTTCGTTCCCTGTCTCACCCGTCTCTCTCTTTATGTTCATTGCAAACTGATAACATTCCATGGCTGTCTTCGATTCCCGATACACTGTGGTCTCAAGGGAAAAATTATTTTGGCAGAATAGCAAATTGTGAACCTTTAGTAATCTTTCCAAAATTCTCCCTCTGTCCTCGCCGTGCGCAATATCCTCTCTCTCCCGAGGCTGAACTCGGAATTGCTGCTGTACATAAAGATCTTGTTGAAAAGGGGGCTATAATTCCTGTTAAATATTCTCCTGTAAATTCTCCTGTCTTGCCAGTAAAGAAAGCTGATGGCTTTTGGTGCTTTGTCCAAGACCTCAGACAAGTCAATTCTGCTATCTTTCCTAGAGCACCGATCGTGCCTAGTCCTTTCACTATTCTGTCTACAATTCCTCCATCTGCACGTTATTTCTCAGTTATTGACTTAGCAAATGCTTTCTTTTCTATTCCTGTACATCCTGATTCTCAGTTTTGGTTTGCGTTTACTTTTCAAAACCGCTGTTGGACATAGACCGTTATACCACAAGGTTATACAGAGGCTCCTTGTGTATACGGCCAAGCACTTGCTCAAAACCTGGAAGGTTTCTGGCCTGACAGTAGGAGTGCATTGATACAGTACATCGACGATTTATTACTCTGTAGTAAAACAGAGAAAGCATGCACACAAGATACAGAATTATTGCTCAAGTATCTTGCAGAAAATGGGCACAAGGTCTCCAAAGCCAAGCTGCAGTTAGTTCAAATCACTGTCAAATATTTGGGGCATGACATCACTTGTGGTACCAGAGCTCTGTCAAAAGACCGCATAACCACTATTCAAAACCTGCCCAGACCGGTCACAAAACAACAGGTTATGTCTGTATTGGGCATTTTAGGTTACTGTCGACAATGGATTTTAAAATTTTCTAAAAGAGCACAGCCTTTGCAAAATCTAGCTAACACTGCTGGACCCTCTTTCTGGCTGCATACAGTGGAATGAGCAGGCTGAGAAGGCTCTATGTGATTTAAAAAGTGCACTACTCTCTGCGCCAGCGTTGGGGCTCCCTGACTATTCTTTGTTCGTAGACGAAAAGGGGGGAATGTGGAATGGAAGTTAAAGTTTATTGCTAGCTTCTTTATGAAAATCTGCATGTTCTCTGTGTGGCTAGGTATTATTATCTATACTAATAAAAGGTAAAGCCCTCACTGACTCACTCACTCACTCACTCACTCATCACTAATTCTCCAATTTCCCATGTAGGTAGAATGCTGAAATTTGACAGGCTCATTCCTTACAGCTTACTTACAAAAGTTAAGTAGGTTTAATTTCGAAATTCTACACGTAACGGTCATAACGGTTGACAACGTCCGCCATGTTGAACTTTCTTATTTATGGCCCCATTGTCTCAAAATTTGGTAGGCGGCTTCCCTGCGCTAACCAAAACCGATGTACGTACTTATTTAGGTGGTATGATGCCACTGTCGGCCGCCATATTGAACTTTCCAACGGTCTTTGTTACCTATGGGCCCATCTTCAAGAAATTTGGTATGCAGGTTCCCAACGCTAACTGAATCCTACTTACGTACATATATACGTCCATAGCCTGCAGCTCGGTCGCTGTGTGAGGCGGCATTGGGTCCCCCATCCCCACGCCTCCCACATTGTTGGCTGCCGGCCTATATAAGGCTGTCCGTTGCTCCAGTCTCTTCATTCCCTTCCTTGCTTCGCCACGGTATTCACATCTCCCTGCTGATAACTGCAGCCTTTTTATTTAATCCACTGCTTCTCCGCTGTTTTATTGTTCGTTTATTACGATTATAGTTATTGTATAGGTATTTTAGATTTAGTTTACATTGTTCAGGTACCCATTTCCTTTATCGTTCCAACAGTACCCCCATTAACAGGTCTATCGAGGTGATCACCATCAATCAAAGAACTGTCACTTACCGAGTGGTTTCCATGCCCGGAGATGGCGCCTGCCTTTTCCATTCTCTGTGTTACATATTGCACGGCCATATCAGGCTCACTCTTGATATCTGGAGGAACATTGTGTCTTATGTATTGAATGACTGGGACAGGTTCAAGGTGTGGACTGATGACGGTACAGGAGATAATTATACTACACAGGAGCACTATAAGAGTGAAATACTTAAGCCCTTCACCTATGGTTCTGCATGTGAGTTGATGGCTGCCGCTGAATTGTTTGGTTGTCGCTTTCAAGTGTACCGAAATGGCCAAACATTTTACACCTTTAGACAACCGCCAATGCCTCTTAAACATCTTAGATTCACAGGTGACGATTTGAGTAGTGGAGACTTTGATGTTTATGAATGTTTAAACTCTCAAAAGCTGGATGCGAAGTTATCGATGAAACCGGTTGTATGCTTACAACACTTGACAGATGCCGAATGTCACTTCAACACAAGTCCTGCAAATACTAACGTAATTGAAACAAACCATGAAATTCAAACCGATTATGACAGCAGCAATCCAAGCTGTGAGATTTGAAACAAGATTACTTTTCACATAGCCAACTGTACGTTGCATGCAAGAGTAAGCTCAGCGCACAGCTTGGTCATATTACAACTGGAGGGCTGAACTGACAACGTGGCATACAAAGAGATCCTTAACAAATAATTATTGGTATATTTTCCCTCAGTTTAAAAAGGTTTACTTTTCTTCTTAATAAAAGATTAAGGCAGTACTTTGCCGCTGCGAAGCACGGGTATTTTGCTAATAACAGATATATAAGCGTGCTTACATAGTGTAGGGCAGCCAGTGTGGAATGCAGTTCTTGGCTACTTTATCGTCCAATTAAGATGCCAAACATATGACAAGTTTTCTGATAAGCTTAATTAAAAATATAAGAAAAGACTAGAATTTCTGCTTTCCATTGTAATCAACAAATTGTGTAAGAATGTTCTGTGACCTTTGGATGAAACTGAGCTTATTTTTCTAACCACTGCTTTGAAGATCTCTGTTATAAAATGCAAGTCACCTTTGTGCACTTAGAGCTCTGTAAGGCAAAGACCCTCTACTCACCTAGTGTAAGAAATAAAAGAATTCTGTTTGTTTGAAATGGTGCCTGCCTGCTGTTGTCTTGACTTCGTCCACACACACAATAAACACAATTATTTACTCTTTTTTTGGCACCACGACTTCTTCCTAGCAACCGTGTCCTCCTCCACCCGACTCTGGCCCCTGAGTGGTCATCGCTGGCTCCCTTTATAGTTCACCTGGAAGTGCTCTAGGTGCTTGATCCCTGATTTCCGGCTGCATTTCTGGGTGTGACGAATTGGTTGCCCACACGGGCTCAGGAGTCCCAAATAACAGCGCCCCCTGACGGTACCTGCGGGACCCAACAGGGCTTCCCCCAACTCCAATTTTCCAGGATGCACTGCAGGAACCTGAGGCACTGTTCCACCCCAGGGAGGTGGCCAGCTAGTGTTCAGGGGGAGGTATTGCAATGTCCATGGCTGCTTCCCCAGAATATAGTGTGCAGGGGTGTCCCGGCTGGGTAAGGATGCCAAGCCCCTGTCACAACACTTTCACAAAAGGTATAACAAAACAAGTGTGCCTTTATTAAACAATATAACCAAAGAAAAAAATTATTCAATATACATGTTGCTGTCAATATGTAAAAACTGAAGCCCAAATATCAATTGAATGGCTGGCACAGTGGCAAGAACAGCTGCTTTTAAATCAAGAGGTTGCAGGTTTGATCCCAGGTCTTCCCCACATTTACAGCCGGTGCAAAGTTTTGCTACTTGTAAAAGATATCACTGAAGGGATATAAGCAGACACACAAAGGCTGGTGAATCATTTCTTCTTGGTATCTTGTTGTCAATTGATTTTTTTTTGTTTTTTTTTTCTTGAATAAAAGCACACTTGTTTCGTTATATCTTTGTGAAAGTGTTTATTTTATATTCCAGAAACCACTTGAATGAAATCATATATGTCTCTGCCTCTCTCATGAACATACACACATCCAGGCATGAAAAAGCAATTGTTTGAAAATGCTATGTCATTTGAACATGACTTGTCATGTGAACATTTTTTTTTTTTATCTTGCCCAGTCTTCATGTTATGGTGCATGGTACTGGGAATGCAGACAGACTTCTACTTTTTGGCCGCATACAGGTGGAATTTCCCATCCCACTTTGTGGTGCCAAGCAAGAGTTGTATTGCAGTGTAGTGTAGTTTTTTATTAGCCAGTGAAAGCGATGTTGTCTGTTGTTACGATTCTGCCTTTGTCCAGAAATGGCTTTATGACCACTGTGGGACGACTGGAATCTTTTTTTAAATAAAGAGTAGCATTGCACATGCAAATGCAAATCTGTCATTTTTCACACATTCTGCACTGGTGTCTTTGTTGTCAAAGCACAAATGCCGCATGATAGTCTAATTGCACAACAAATAGTTCTGACCAGGCATCAAAAACAGCACCAAATGTTGTTATTGCTGCTCTTGTGAAAAGATTGGAGATAAATGCCGTCAACTCACAGAGGGAGAGGCAAGTTTTTTGTACCTCATGAACGTGACTGAGTGAATAAAACTGAATAAAAAAACACTAACTACAAACAAGAAAAAAGTTCTTGACTTACAGATGGTTGAAACTTTCCAGTTTTCCAGTCAATTTCCACAGCAATTTCATGTTTTATAAAATCCAGACTTTTATATAAGAACTGGCTTATGCAGATTTCTGAGCATAATTAAGTTTAATACATGAGGCCTGGACACCTTGCCCAACTGGTCACCAGCCTGGGCATTGTACATCATTAGTCTGTGCCAGGCCATTTCATTTGATAGAAACATTTCATCCTCTTATTCTCAGACTCCTATTATCTCAGGTGTCTTTCTTTGGCCGGGAAAACAGCTTGCAAGTTGAGCAGTGGCACCAATTGCCACATAAGGATACCAAGAAGAGAAACAGAACAAAGGATGGTTTGAACCCTTCGTAATTATTGTAATTCTTATTTTTTTTACATATGACTATTAAACTGAGATGCTATATTTACAATGAATCAGTAGCTGTAGTCGGGGTATGCCAGATTAAAGTAGTGAGTCTTCAGCTTGGATTTAAAAGCAGAAACTGGTGAAGCAACTCTAATATAAGTAAACAGATTGTTCTGGAGCTTTGGTGCCTTATAGCTAAAGGTTGGCCTCACAGTGTTATTAATCCTTGGAATCTTTATTATATTGGTATTTAATGTGTGTTCTAATTTGTAAGTAATGATAAGATTAGATAGATAAGCAGGGTGTTCAATATAAGAAGGAGAATTTTAAAATCAGACCTAAGCTTAACTAGAATCCAATGTAACAACTTAAGAATTACTGTATGTGATCATACTTTCTAGTTCTTGTAATAATTCCTGTAGCAGTGTTTAAAATAATTGAAAGCTGCATATAGCAAGGCTTGGACTACCTGTCAATAACACATTACAGCAGTCAGTTCTGCTGGAAATAAATGCATGAATTCATTTCCTAGTATCCTACATATTTAGAGACTCTTAATATTCCAGAATTTGTCAGGTAGAAAATAAAATATATCTTTTCTGTTTTGTCTGTATTCAGACACAAGTAGTTATCAACTATCCACTCTTTTAATTCATTGACAAAATTAATTAAGGACAATATTGTAAAAATGTTTGGTCTAAAACAAAATTATAGATAGGTACCCTCTGAGTACAAGTGAAAATTATAATGGTATATTTTCTAATTTTAGTTCCTAATAAAAGTATGCAAAGAGAAAACAGTAAATGTTGAGCACTGAGCCCTGTATGACACCATATTTGACTTCTGAATAGTTTAATAGAGTCTTGTCTGGGTATTTTTGTACATACTGATATTGGTGTATTAAATATGAACTAGTCACGCAAGGATGGTGCTTGACATCCCCCAAGATGTTAGAGAAAGTAAATTTTAAGATCTCTATTAAGTTTGGTGGACGTGAAATACCAGTGCTGTTGAACTTTGGTATTGACCTCTGTTGAGTCTGCCGTGACTTGCTCTGGCAGACCCCTTTCAAGACCACAGACCGCGTGAAAAATCAGCTGTGTCCATGGGAATGTTAAACTGTACGAGACTATCTTACTCCCTTTTGAAATTTAATGGAAAGGACTTTAAAGTTTGGACTGCCATACCAGGCACTTCACCCTGGCTTCTTTTAATAGGAAAGCGAAATGCCCTTTTCCCTCAGGTCTTGGCCACCTGCAGAACACCTCTGTAATAGATAGAGAGGGGCTTGCTGCTGATGTCAATCAAGGAGCTGGTTTTGAAATTAAACCTGAGTTGTCCAGTGAGGTGGGAGACAGATTCTTAAGTGAGGACCTGGGACAGCTGGCGGACCTTACCACCCAGTCGTTCGTGTCATCAAACTTCCCAAACTGGACAACCGCTACAGATCCCAATGGAGTAGAAGCAAGGGGAAGAGTGTGATACAGAATCAGGTGCAGAGAAAGCACTCAGACAGAGTTTGTCTACCTGCAATGAACCGACAGCAGCATAGACTTGGCATTCAAACAAGCCTATGTCGTGGATGACTCTTACTACATGGAAAGGGAGGACCCGAAACACCACACTTTTTAATTAAGGATGGTTTCTTGTATCAAGTATTTCTGATTGCATGGGGGATGGGCAGATCGAGCAGTTGGTGGTGCCAAGAGGACAGAGAGACGGTTTTAAAGATTGCTCACACCCACATCTTGGGGCTTTATTTTGGTGTGGAGAAGATGAGGGAATGCATTTCAAAGCACTTTTATTGGCTGAATATGAGCCAAAATGTGGAGCAGTTTTGAAGGTGTTTCACGACTGTCAAATTGTCTCCACTTATAGACCCGCTAGGGCTCCAATCTCACCGATGCCTATTTTGGGTGTCCCCTTTGAAAGGGTTAGGGTAGATATTGTGGGCTGCTCTCCAAGAGTAAAAATGGTTTTCAGTATATGCTCATGTTGGTTGATTATGCAATAAGGTATGAGGTGGCCGCACGGAAGGTGAATGCACAGACTGTTGCTAAACCTCTCTCAGAAATGTTCATGCATTTTGGTACCCTGCACAAGATTTTAACTGACTAGAGTACGCCCTTAATCTCTTGTGTCATGAAGAGGCTGTGTGAGAGCCTGGCAGTTAAGTAATTGAGCACCACTGTTTATCATCCACAGATGAATGGCCTGACTGAGCGGTTTAATAAAACATTGAAACAGATGATACGGTGGGTGGCCCATGAAGACCCGACCTCCTGTGATACCATGTTGGCTTTTCTCCTGTTTTCTGTTCAAGAATACCCCAGGCATCCAATGGGTTGAGTCCTTTCAAACTGCTATTTGGCCACTGACCATGTGGGGTTTTAGACATTTTTTTGTAGGAATGGCCTGGGGAATGGACCCAGGACATCTCGAAGGGAAAGATTTGTGGATCTAATCATTTTGCTCCAAGAAGAGATCTCAAAATTGTTCTCTGTTGTGGTGGGACTTATGCAGTGTGAACAGGAGGCGCAAAAACATAATTATGACAAGTAAAGCAAACTCCATGAGTTTAAGAAGGGGGATCGGGTGCTGGTGTTGATCCCTTTGGACCCACATAAATTTCAGGTGAAATGGCTGGGTCCAGCAGTGGTTGAAAAATGCACAAGTCTAGTGAATTATAAAGTCAGAATTCCCCATTGCCAGGGGTTTTGCATATCAATCTTTTGAAAGTGTGACACGACCCACACGAGGCATTGGTCACATCCACAGCAGCCCCACAGACTGAACACATTATTGGTGATGACAGATACCCAGAGGGCAGAGTTGCTGGCTTGATTGAAAGGAACTCTGTTGTCTTACCTGGCCACACAGAAATTGCAGAACATAAGATAGTAACAGAGCCCGGTGTTACAGTGCATGTGCCCCCGTATGGCCTTCCAGAGATAACAAGGAAAGTGATAAGCGAGGAGGTGAAATAAATTCTACAGCGGAAGGTTGGGGGGATCCATGAAAACAAAAGCGAGTGACAGAACCTGAGTGTTCTGGTCTTAAAACTGATTGCTTAGTTCAGTTTTGTACAGATTTTAGGTGTTTGAATAAGATTTCTAAGTTTGATTCGTACCCAATGCTGCGTATAGATTACTTATTGGAAAACCTCGGACAAGCTTCATGAATTTCCCCCTGGATCTCACAAAATGGTACTGGCAGGTGCCCATGAAGGAGTCCAGTTGTGAGAAAATCACATTCACCACCCCAGATGGGCTATTCAAACTCACCAGGCTTCCTTTCGGTCTCCATGGGGCTCCATTGACTTTTCTGCGAATGATGGACCAGATTCTGCATCCCTATTCCACATACATGGGAGTGTATTTCAACGATGTGGTCATTTCCAGTAATGACTGGAGGTCTCATCTTAACTGCCTGCAGGCAGTGCTTGACAGTTTGAGGCTGGCAGGGTTAACAGCTAACCCTAAGAAGTTCAGCTTGGGCAGTTGCTTTGTCCACACCATTGTGGCCAAAGTTAAGGATGGAGAGGCTTCTGAGCTTTTTTGAAACCTTCCTCAATGGGGCTGCACTCTAACATAACTCATCTTTTTTCTTGGCAAATTTAAAGGCATGAAAATGGTCATCAAAATAATTGTTTCAAGAGCAGAACCAACCAGTAACACTTGGACTTCTTTAACAATAAGAGTTTTTATCTGGTAAAATAATGGAAAATCATTGTCTATTTCAACGCATACAGCCAAGTCAGGGTGATATTAAGTGCCAAAGTTTTTCACCCATTTCATAGATAGCACATTAGTGTATACAGGCACATTTATGTGGGTGGCAATCCTTTCTTCATGTTACACAACATTACCATCCTTTCTGGACCAATTGTTAATCTATTTTGATTAAAACATTCTCAGCTGTATGCCATATAAATCTGATGCTTTCTGACTAATGTTGTGATGTTTTTGTAACTTTTCTGCTGTTTCTTGAAGAACCTGTGTTTGTCTTCATTGCGCATTGACCACATTTAAAGAACAGGACCAATGTTTCTTATTCATCGTGGATAATGTATCATGAAGCGATGTTTAGGAAAATTTTTTTGTTAGGAAACAAAAACTTGAAGAGCTTATGATGATCAGAAATTAGATGTTTTAGGTATATAGTAATGCCATCCGTTAAAACTAGGGAAAATGTAATGTTAACTATCTGCAGCAGAAGCAACAATAACTGCCAGTGTTGGTCATCTCTGCTGATCAAATAACAACAACATTTATTTATATAGCACATTTTCATACAAACAGTAGCTCAAAGTGCTTCACCAAATCACCAAATATTTATGGAATATTCTGCAGAAGACACCAACACTGAATAGCATTAAGGCCAAGATCATTGCTTCCATCATAGAGTTTCATGGCTGATGGATGATTCCTGTTTTCTATAGTTGTAGTTAAATGAGTGGATTCTGCTATGTAGTTCTTTTGCAGTCACACAGTTAACTTGTAAATACTGCAACCAAAGTTTTACCTCATATTGTGCAACTCCTTCTAAAATATGCATTATATCCACTGAAAAAATTTCTGCACTATTAAAGAACTACATTTAGCAAGCATGAGTGCTTAACACTGTACACATGGATTTGATTGTACAGTCTTACAATGGTCAAAATGCATGTGTTTGGTCCAAAAAGTTACACGTGGGACATCTTCACAGAACACTGACTGAAAATCTCCCTTTTCAGTTAGACAAAATCTGCAGCAATATTAAGCACTAAAGGACTTTACAAAACCAAATTTTCTATGAATGCCAAGATTATCTCCAATTACTTGCACAACAGTGCCATACACACAACCGTCAAACATGGAAATATCAATGTCTGCATTTTAGAACACTTTTAGGAGTTGCACAAGTGGCTAAAGGATTGCATTATATCCATAGGTCTGTATGTCTTATATATGGAAAACTATACATAAATAGATGCTAAATAAAGATGAATAAAATTTTGGTTGGAAATTTCTAACAGTAAAATACAGGTACAGTAATTCCTCGCTATATCGTGCTTCGACTTTCGCGGCTTCACTCTATCGCGGATTTTAAATGTAAGCATATCTAAATATATATCATGGATTTTTCGCTGGTTTGTGGATTTCTGCGGACAATGGGTCTTTTAATTTATGGTACATGCTTCCTCAGTTTGTTTGCCCAGTTGATTTCATACAAGGGCGCTATTGGCGGATGGCTTAGAAGCTACCCAATCAGAGCATGTATTACATATTAACTAAAACTCCTCAATGATATAAGATATGCTTCCCGTGCGGTGCTTGATTTTTGCTTTTCTCTCTCTCTTACCCTCTCTGACATTCTCTGCGCCTGACGGAGGGGGTGTGAGCAGAGGGGCTGTTTGCGCAAAGGCTGTTTGCCTAGAGGATACAGACGCTCCTCTACAAAATGTCGCTTTATCGCGGTGCTTCGGCATACTTAAAAACACGTATTGATTTTTTGATTGTTTGCTTTTCTGTCGCGCGCTCTCTCTCTCTGACATTCTCTGCTCCTGACGGCGCTCCTTTGAAGAGAAGATATGTTTGCATTCTTTTAATTGTGCGAAAGAACTGTCATCTCTGTCTTGTCATGGAGCACAGTTTAAACTTTTGACTAAAGGGTGTTATTTCATGTCTAGAGCGCTCTAATAATGTTAACAGTGTGGGAGAGTTTATAAGGGCTTAAAATATATAAAAATAACCATACAAACATATGGATTCTACTTCGCGGATTTTCATCTATCGCGGGGGGTTCTGGAACGCAACCCTCGTGATCGAGGAGGGATTACTGTATATGGCCCCTAGTGTGTGAACACCCTTCTTTGACTTCAAAGGGTTAGCAGTCTTAAAATCATAATGCATTTTTATCTGTGGAAAAAAGGGGATGTGTTTTAACATACAATTATTCTTCTAAATCAAAGTATACACCATTTTTGGATGGGTGACCTGACTTCAGGATCCCACTGATGTTTTGGTTTATAAAAGTTAACTTTAATGTCTACAAAATTGGGACAGAAGTGAACTTATCGGTCACCAATACTTGGTCCTAAGTCCCTGTTTTTTTGTTTCTTCTACTGTCAAACCTAACATCAAGTACTTCTCAACAGGGTTTACAGTTCCCCACTTCTTGAAAAAATCTGAAATTCACTTAGACAGAGAATTAAGAGATGAGAAAGGATTTCCTGAAAAGTCACTTCAATTTTGCTTCCATTTTGGGTGTTCTGTGAAGACAAACAATGCAATACCCTTTCATTAATTTGATCATGAATCTCTTTAACCATTTCTTCCTGTGAAGTTACAAATGCACTCACAGTGGACTGGACTAAACCTTCAGCCTGGAGTTGCGCTATAGCAGATACACACATATCTAAAACATGCTTGTTGGATATTTGTAAAGTACTCTGCAAACATGATGCCATATCAACAATACTTGGTTGTCCATCAACCTCTGAAAATGCACAGTCACTATTACTTAGGTAACTATCAGTAACATTAACATGTGTTTCAGTATTTAAAAAAAGTTTCCTTCATGAAATCAACTCAGGTGTTTCCAAAAACCTCAAAACTTACAAAATTCAAGACAACAACCTCACTGACCACATCTGAGACGCAATGTTTTACCTGGCCTCAAACCATCAATTAACTTTAAATGCCCAACAAGAAAATTAGAACTCCTGAGATCAGCAGAACAAGCAAAACAATACTTTTTTGCTTTCAGTGTAAGAATCTGTCTCTACGTTCATCAACATGTGGGTTCTCCTTAACTTTTCCTATGTCTATTTTGTATAAAGTTCTTTGTATGAAGGTGTACATGTTCAGACACTTGGTGTAAGAGGTACCAAATACAAAGTGTGTCTTGAATAGTTCATCAAAAGCACCTTGGGCACTTGTTGACTGGCATGGGAATGGCTTGCTTATCCAAAATGATGTAATACCGATGAATAATTTTCTTTCTTCTCCTGATGGCAAAGAGGTAAGGTTGTTTGCTTTGCTCGATAGCGTCAAGGTGCTCCAGAATACTGGTTCCTGCCTAAAGATGAAATTGTGTTAGCTATGTTTAGCTCTGGGAATAAGAATACCAGTCTCTTCTACAAGGACTTAGAAAATTCTACTAGACAATTAAGTTAAACTAATTTGTAGTTTGCCAACATGTGTTTTAGGCATTAGTCCCTCACAAACTGGTATCTCAACTAGATTGGAAACATTCTTCTAAATCTATCACTCCTTGGCATACATTTTTACAAAACAATAATGTATAATATCTTTACACAGTTTTAATATTAACATAATACAATATTAGGGCTACATTTGAACAAACCTTTTTGAAGATGACAAGATATTTCTCTGTTTCAGAAATGGATATCTTTACAGGTCTCTTGCGGCCTTGTGCAGTAAAGGGTATCAAATGAAGAAGGAGAAGCAGAGAAGACATTTCACTATCCCAATCTAAACATTGCGCAAACGAGGAGAAAGAAGTGATATAAACAGAGCTCAAGAACAGACACAAAATATACATTACAACAAGTTTATAATGTTAGAAATTTTAGAAAAGAAAAAAAAAAAACTAAACAAACTAAAAAAAAGTCAATATTTACTTCTTAAATCAGTTTCTTCATTCACTTTGGACTCTGCTGCTTGGATGAACTCCTGAAGCTCTTTGGAAGAGTAAGAGTCTTGCTTTGTTCAATGATCTTTTGCTTAAATCTACTTGTCCATCTCTCCAAAAACTTGGCAGATGTCTCATCTCCAAACAGCAAAGCAAAATCCTGTTCAATCTGCAAAACATGATGCATGTGGGAAAAAATAAATATAATATGACTTGTCTTATTTACCTACCAATCCTGTCACATCCAAATAGTGTGAAAATTCAGTCAACACTTCACTGCACCTAGTAGGGTTCAGAACCATTTTTCAGCGATATTCAAAAGTCACTGTCATCTTTAATTTAACAGATGGCCTCTTTGCACTGCTCATCTGTTAGTGCATGCTTGAAAATAGACAAAGCCTTTTGTTCTCCTGTTGGCCCAACTCTAGTAAGGTGCAACGGCTGGCCGGCTTCTAGAATCACTGTATCTTTGGATGTCTTTGATTTTCCATGTCAGTAACCTTGACCACTTACAGGATCAAAGTAATCTTCCTCTGAAAAATAAAAAGGAACAATTACTTAAAAAAATAAAAACTACTACAAATACTTACTATATTCCTGTTACATCATCTTGCTTGGTCAATCTAAACCAGGTAATTATTAAAAAAGAATAAACACAAATTGGTAAAGAGGTTTGGTACTTACATAACAATTCTTTGAGTATGGGTCCTTAAGATAAGGGAACAGGAAAACAATTCCTTGAGCATACTTTTCTCTTATATTTTGTGAAGATGTCTTTTCAGGAATTCAATTCCATGATTTTGAATAATTTTTATATACCGTTTATTTTTAAACATTCATTAAGACATTTTTTTGATGAAATTGATTATCCATTAACAGTCTACATTGGAATCTCACTTTAATTCACTTTTTGTGTCAGACATATGTTTTCAATAAAGAACAATGATGGGCTAATCGGGTTCAAGAAAAAATATTTTGTATGCAAATAAATGTTAAGTTTCCCCATGTTTTTCTGTCATCTCTGCAGCAAGAATACTGATCATCTTTCGCCTGCTGCTGTTAGTAAAACCTTTGTTTTTTGCATACTCTTTTATTACAACCTCCCCCAACATCTTCAGAAGTATTCCTCTGACCAGCTGCAACCAAAATGTACAGCACAAGCAGTTAAGAGTATGCTGGTTTTGTTTTCTAGAATGATTAAGAAAAAATAATAGATTAAAATATAAAAGATTAATCACTCCAAAAAACATACACTTTTTGCATCATCATCTTTTTGTTCTTTTCCTATGGGCTCTCCTTCACTCACATGGACTGTATCATCAGAGTAACAGTTTGAGATGTCCAGTGATGATCTATCTAGAGCTGCAAAGGCTGCCGTCCCCAGAGAGTATTCTGTTAGAGAAGTCAATTGTCAGATTATGTTTTCTTGTGCACTAATCTAAATTATTATAAGTATAAGAAATACTAACACACCATCAGTGTCACTGTCATACACATCCTTATCAACTTCAGTTCCAGATTCATCATAAACCGCTGTGTTTGTCAGGCTGTGGTTAATGGTATGCCAAATTTAAGAAAAACTGTAAATATAAGCAATTAAGAAATATTCTCAAGCGTTACGAAAACCAAACTTAGAGCTTGATGTCTAATACATGATAGTATGCATTAACTCCACTGACAATTACAGTTTGTTCACTCGTATTTATTATGAGCACTAAATATGAATTTTCAGGTGTAAATATTATACTGGCACAAAAAACAAATAAAACTGGAAAGTTTTTAACTATAGTATGTTCACATAAATTGTATACATTCACTCATAATAATAATGGATTCCTTCAGTGCTTTTGGGAAATTAAGCAATGGAACTACTTTTCTACTTCCGATGACTTGACATGACCTAACTGCCTCTAGAGATTTATCCAACTCCAGGTATCTACTAAACATTACTAACTGATGTAATCCAAACTTATTCAAAAATGTGAAAAACAAAATCTTTTATACTGGGAACCTATTACTAACAATCCCTAATATATGACTAGATTATTCCAATATTTTAAGACAAAATTACCTTCCTTGAGAAAAAACACTTAAAGTCGGATTTATACTACTTACAAAGTTGTTGTCTCTTCAAAAGTGTACTTTGATGAAAATTGTTCACTCTGCAAATGAAGAAAAAGACAGATACGTGTTAATTTTTACAATACAAAAACAAAAATTGAGACTAAAAATTTAATTTGGAAAAATATAGTCAGTTCTAAGAGTAAAAGGGCTTGTTCAAGAACATGAATGGACAAATACTAGGAACAAATTGACAAAAAACACACATAAATATACTACAAATGCTTAACTTTTGTAAATATTACTTTGTTTGTCAAAGAAATTAAAAAATGTGTAACCAATTCTATTTAAATACCACTCTACTTTACTGTTAATATCTCGTCCATTTTTTAAAGTGTTAATTGCTTAATGCAGTCATGTGCAACATCAACTAACAAGTCTGGGTCGTGGAGAAAACCAGAGGCAGGCAGGCAGTGTGAGGTAGTGATTAAGGCTCTAAACTTCAAATCCCACAACTGACACTGTGTGAGCCTGAGCAAGTCCCCTCACCTGCCTGTGCTCCAGTATCTCTAACATGCTCACATGTAAGTTGCAGTGGATAACACTGTCGGTAAAATAATACAAATAGGACAGAATATCAAGTCTCCCTGGGTCTGAATTGCATTAAAAAAAAAAAATCCATAAATCAAGTTTAAATATTAAATGTGATAAGTGCTGACTTAATTGAAAATTTCAGCCACCATTTTGAACTCAAATATACTAAATTTTTAGGTAATATGGAACAGCATCATAAATTCCTTCCTTCAAGTTTATCATTAAAAAAAGTTAAACATATAAGTGTTTTGACATTCTTATTCATTGACGGCAAGTTGCTGTTTATCGCTGGTGTAAAATATAGCCCGGCCACAGACAGTCATGACACCAATGTCCAAAACACACGTGTTTATTTACGCTATGTACACTACAGGTTCCACCAACTCACAGACGACTATTCAGTCCTTTTCCTCTCTTTGGCCACCTCCACTCCTCTCTCGCAAGCTCCGTCTTCCTCCTCCTGACTCTGGCACCCCAATGGAGTGAGGCGGCCCCTTTTATAGCACCCTGGAATGTGCTCCAGGTGCTCTGAGATGGTCTTCCGGCAGTACTTCCTGGTGTGGCGGAAGTGCTGTCCTCCGTGGCTCGGGAACCATTCAGGCGCATCCATGGTCCTTGATGGAAATCAGGGGGGCTGCCATCTTGTGCCTAGGGGAGATATTGCCCCTCTCCCAGTCTTTCCCTGCTTCAGGTGTCCCGGTGGGGCAAGGTCCCTGGTCATCTGCCACACTGGTTAACAACAACAAAAAACATTACGCTGCACTATTTTGTACAACTAAAAACAAAGCTATTGCACATAATGCATTTTATGTTTTACTGAATACAGTTTTTCAGTTTCATCTACCAAAAGGCTAATCAGGATGTCAATGGATTCCTGCATACGATTATAAACAAAAATGGAGGCTTTCTAACTTATTTTATACTACTAGCAGGTAAGTCTGTCAGTGTTTGAGTAGTTGAGCATTAGATGAGCTAACATAATTTTATGATTATATTTGTATTATGTGAACCTTACAAAAAATTCACATAATGTTTCTGTGTAAAAGTACAGTACTCTGAGTTATCACTTGTTTGGACTCTGATTTAAATTAAAATGGTAGAAATGTTTATGAAGGTAATGTTATTCATATTATATTCACTGCTTTTTTAATATTAAAATAATTGCTTTTAATTATTTACACGTTATATATAAAAGAAGGTTACAAACCTCAGCCTTATTTGAAGGTTTCATAAAAAAATCTCTCATCCTGAAAGCTATGAACGACCTGAATTTTACAATTAAATAAATATACTGTTTTTTTTTATTATACTACTGTGTCTGGGTTTATAAAGGATAACACATTATAACTTAACATGTGTCTACTTAAAAATCGCAAAAGCTATCTGTTGAAATACAGGATTGTGACAGCTAAAACGATCTTTTCTCTTTCTCAACGAATTGCAGGAAATTGGTAGAGTTTAGTGGCACCTCAGGACTACAAATAGAAGTAACACCCCTTAGTTTAACTCCTTGGTTTAACATAAGTGTAACACCTTCGTTATGCATAACTCAACACTAATAGAATTTGAAATAACACTCAACAGTGTTAAAACAGTTAGATTTATGCTGTCTGCTACTACAGTTCTTGTGATACAGTGATACTGTTCTTAATTGCTTGTTTTCCTAAGTTAAAGGAGTGAATGGATGAGAACAGAAAAAACAGAAATGCCACTTATTGGGGGGAATGGTGCTTACCGCAACAAAATTCTGTCGCTTTTTAACTTAGTTGGAATCACCATTACATTTATTGAATCAGTGCACAATTTAGGCCTTATAGTTGATACTAGCATGTCGGTTAAAACAGACATTACACTATCTAAAATGTGTTTTTTCCATCTTAAAAATGTTGGAAAATCAAAATGTTTTCTAAATATACAGGATATTGAGAAATTAATTTATACATTCATTTCTAGTAGGATTGTTTACTGCTGCAATGCATTATTCACTGGCTCTTTAAATCATTCTTCATGCAACTTTAAGTTAATTCAAAATGTTGCTGCAAGAAGGGATGCCTACCCATCCACTTGGTGAGACTTGTTCAGGTAAGGCCCCTTTCTTTCTGTCAGTTTGGATGCCTTTTTGTCCACTTGTGGCCTCCTGTCCCTTCCCCTCTTCTGTTAGAGATGCCAGTCCATCCCATGCGGCATTTACAATTTATATATACCATGCGTGGAATTTGCATGTTCTCCCCGTGTCTACGTGGGTTTCCTCCGGGTTCTCTGGATTCCTCCCACAGTCCAAAGACATGCAGGTTAGGTGCATTGGCAATTCTAACTTGTCCCTAGTGTGTGCTGTGGGTGTGGGTGTGTGTGTGTTTGTGGCGCCCTGCCCGGGGTTTGTTTCCTGCCTTGCACCCTGTGTTGGCTGGGATTGGTTCCAGCAGACTCCCATGACCCTGTAGTTAGGATATAGCGGGCTGGATAATTGATGGTTGGATGGATGGATTTCTTACCACTATATCACTAAGGGAGGTTCGTGCTATATAAAATGCCGCATTTTAGGTCAGTACAATGTTAAACTCAAATCCTGTAGAGAGACAGGAAGCTAGTGAAGAGAAGCTAAGACTGGTGTGATGTGATTATGTTTTTGTGTGCATCTTTGAAGCCTGACATGAATATTTTTTTTGAAAATCACCTAAATGCCAAAGTTAAACCTTCATATCATTTTAGTGTTAAAGCTTTCAAAATGCCTTCTTTAAATAGTTTAAAGTAAGTTGCTGATGCTAGCAATCCTATCTACTGTATGGCAAGATTTCAGGTTAAAAATAATTCCACACAGACACTTTCATTTGGCTTTTCATTTGTTACAGTTTCAAAAAGGATGGCAAAAAAGTTATTAGTCTTTTGTTGTACAGTTTTTTATATCTATTAGATATTATCTCAGTCTATTTACTCTTGTATGATGTATGTTTTTAAAAAACCACAGATCTAAACATTCCTGTTTTAATGCTATCTCATTCTGTTTAAAATAAACCAATAAGATAAACCAAAAAAAAAAAGATAGAGTATGAACTGGGCTCTATCCAAGTTAGTTTGTTACCTACAACATTCATTCTGTAAAACTTGGGACATTTGTATGCATGTGTGTGTAACTAAGTTTTATCTTTATTTTTCTGTAAACAGAAATATCATAATTCTTAGTTACATTAAAGGTAGTATACTTTAAAGCTTCATTGAAGCTTGCATATATGAAGGAATAAACAATATACACTGCAGCATCATATGCAGAGTGATGGGATGACAGCTCGTTACTGTAGTCTCTACAGATGTAAGCATAGACTCATGTTGAAGTTCCAAGATTTCTACTAACTCATCAAAACTAAATTTTATACTTACCTGTCATTTTCCCCAGCAGTTAAACAGGGCAACACTATGCTTGCAGTATTTTATAGTATTGTGCTGTACAGCCCTGGTAATTACAGTATATCTTCAAAATTTGTTTGAAAGTGTTTTGAAATCAGTTGCTAATTTATTCTGTTCAGTTAGATGAAATTTCTTTAATGCAAGTAACTGCATTCCCAAGTGGAGATGCTCTATTTGCATTATTGATTTTCCAAAAATTACAATACTTAAAAAAATTCAAAAACACACAAAAGTTTATTTAAATGAAGTTATTGACAGTTGCCCATTTGACATTGGCTTTGCAGTTTAAAAACTTGTATTTAACCCTGTGGGCATATTCTCTAAATGTGAAATAAGTATTTCTGAAAAATAATTAGAAATGGGTAAGTGTGGCACTCTCAACAGCACAATAATTAAATGAACCACAAAATAATATGGATAATTTTAAGGGTTTGCACCTATAGGGCGGAGTGGTAGCTCTGAGGCTAAGGATCTGCACTGGTATCCCGAAGGTACCCGGTTTGAATCCCCGTCACTGCCAAAAGAGATCCTACTCTCCTGGGCCCTTGAGTAAGGTCCTTAACCTGCAATTGCTCCAAGGGGACTGTACAACGTCTGACCCCAAGGGGTATGCGAAAACTAACAAATTCCTAATACAAGAAATTGTATAAGGTGAAATAAAGAACAAAAAAAAAATTCCAGGGCTCCTCTGTCTCCATCAGTGTCTTTTGTCCTGTAAATGTATCGATAAGCAGCAAGCAGCCTGGTATCCCATCCCCCCGCCCACTGCTGCAGTTCGTTTTGCAAAGAAGTTTCTCAGTGCTCAGTGTTTATCTTCGAGTGAAGTGCTGGAGCTTTATAGGGTAAAATAGTACATCATCATTTGGAATACATATATTTCATGTGTGTTCCATGTCAACAACAATGTATGTAAAACTTAGTTAAAACAGAAACGTTTTTCATGTTTTAGTAATAATTGAAGCCTGAAATACAAATATGAAATAAACACTTTCACAAAAGGTACAAGTATAACAAAACAAGTGCACTTTTATTCAAGAATTTTTTTGATGTCATTTTATAGTCTTAACTGGAAGTGATACAGCTTCGGTCTTAATTTCCTATTTCCCCTAGAGTTGTTGCCATGCAGCTTATTATTACGTTGGTAGTTATAATTATAAAGATTAAGAGGATAGATTAGGTATAGCTCAAGCCTGCTCTCTTTCTCTCCCCCCTTAACTCCCCACCCTCCCTTTTTGCCTCCCCAAGTGAGGCTAAAACCCACTTCACACAGTCCCAGTCCTCTGACATACCCAGAGACAGAGCACGTCCAAAGCAAAACAAACCCCAATGCAGCGGTGCTTTAGGGTTAAAAGATAGAGATATCTATTCCCAATATAGTCTTAAAAAAATTAAAAAAAAGAATTTTGCACTTTAAATATATATATAGTCTTCAGCAATTTTAGTGCATTAAGATGATACACCCAGATAATAAACCCGGGGAATGGTGTTAAAAATGTGTCCAGAATATCAATCAATCAATCAACATTTATTTATATAGCACATATTCATACAAAAAAATGTAGCTCAAAGTGCTTTACAAAATGAATAGAGAAATAGAAGACACAATAAAAGATAAACATAAGTCAACATTAATTAACATAGAATAAGAGTAAGGTCCGATGGCCAGGGTGGACAGAAAAAACAAAAAAAAAAACTCCAAAGGCTGGAGAAAAAAATAAAATCTGTAGGGGTTCCAGACCAAGAGACCGCCCAGTCCCCTCTGGGCAATCTACCTAACATAAGTCAAACAGTCCTCTTTGTATTTAGGGTTTTCATGGAAGGACCTGATGATGATGGTCACGTAGACTTCTGGCTTTCAGTCCATCAATGTTGGTGCATCATGATGCTTTGAGTAGGTGGTGGTGGCGCAGGCCGCCACCACAAAGAAACCGGAAAATAACAAGAATAAGCATAACAAGTCTTAATGCAGTAATAGCAATAACAATAAACCAATGGTATGATATTGAACAGTCTCGTTTAGGGTAGAGATGAAATAATTAGAAAAGAAAAAAAAGGAAAGAGAATAATTAAGCACAATAAAACATAAACAGATAGCAGCCTAGTAATACTAAGTAATAATGAGAATATATGAGAATATATGCTGATAAAAACCCGTATTTTAAAATGAATAGATCAGACAGTAGATTATTAATCCTTGCTTTATCATTAACCGCCATGACTCACTATTATGTATCAGAATAGTCCCGGGATCAGCTTTCTTAATTCCTTTTTTGCTTCTTCCTTGCTAGCGAAGACATAGAATTGACCCTGCCGTTCCACTTTCAGTTTTGCCGGATACAAGGGGCTGTATTTGATGCTGGCTTGCCGTAACCACTGTTTAATGTTGTAGAAGGCTGCGCATTTAGTAGCTGTTGCTGGAGAGAAGTCAGGGAAGATACGAATGTGGTTATTTTCATATATAATATCTTCTTTGTTTCTGAGGAGTGCCATCACCTCTAGCTTAAATGATAATCATTCAAAATGAACTATAAAGGATCTGGGTCTGGGTCTAACGGTGTTTGATCCGCTGCTATCTCAGATTCTGCTTTAAAGTCGTCCCCGATTATTTTAGAAAAAAGTTCAGCTGCGAATTTCACAGGGTTTGAACTTTCTCGATTCTCAGGCAAACCTTCAATTCTGACATTATACCTTCTACTCCCATCTTCCAAAGCAGCCAGTCTGTCTCCGGGTTTTTTGCATTCGGAACTGACATTCAATCAATCAATCAATCAACATTTATTTATATAGCACATATTCATACAAAAAAATGTAGCTCAAAGTGCTTTACAAAATGAATAGAGAAATAGAAGACACAATAAAAGATAAACATAAGTCAACATTAATTAACATAGAATAAGAGTAAGGTCCGATGGCCAGGGTGGACAGAAAAAACAAAAAAAAAAACTCCAAAGGCTGGAGAAAAAAATAAAATCTGTAGGGGTTCCAGACCAAGAGACCGCCCAGTCCCCTCTGGGCAATCTACCTAACATAAGTCAAAACAGTCCTCTTTGTATTTAGGGTTTTCATGGAAGGACCTGATGATGATGGTCACGTAGACTTCTGGCTTTCAGTCCATCAATGTTTGTGCATCATGATGCTTTGAGTAGGTGGTGGTGGCGCAGGCCGCCACCACAAAGAAACCGGAAAAAGAAACAGAAGAGAAGAAAAACATTTACTGCTTTTTCCTCGGCACTGGCAGCTAAATTCGGCCATTTCAATCTGATTCGTGAATGTTTCCTTGAGATCCTCCAATTGATCAGTTTAAACGAGTTTTCCTTAATGCGCTCTTCAATTTTACCCAGCACCTGTTAAAGCTCAAGTTGCACCTCTTGACGCAGCCTTTTATTTGCCTGTTGGAATTCCTGTCGCAGCCATTCATTTGCCTGTTTCAACTCCTGTCTCACCGCCTGTCTCATTGTTTCGCTTGCCCTTGCTTTCTCATTAGCCTTCTCGCTTTTCTTTATATCTTGCATAAGCTCAGCGAGCAACACCTTCAGTTCAGACAGTTCAATTGTGCTTTCTTATACCATAGATGAAGCAGCATACTCTGCTGTAGCCGGTGTCCCCGCTGCTCCTGGCTCACGTGGAGTAATTGAAGTCCAAATATCAAATAAAAACTTTCACAAAAAGTACAAGTATAACAAAACAAGTGCGCTTTTATTCAAGAAAATAACCGAAGAAAAAAGAAAGCAGGTTACGGTAGGTGGTTGATGCAACAGCTTGCATATTGCAATGCTAAGAAGTGCTGACTTCCAATCAAGAGGTTCTGGATTCGATGCTGGCAGCTTCTCACGTTTACCGTTTTGAGTAGAGAGCTGCTATTATTGTTAGTATTATACAATAAAAACATACATTTGACTTGCGTCTGTAATAGCCACTGTAAATTTATAGTGCTTGTCAAAGTTAGCATTTTTTTATTCAGCTTTATTATGCAGCTGCGTTGTTCTTATATGTGAGTGAATGTTTCTTTCAGGGTGGGCTTCTGTTCTTTTTCTCCAATCTGACTTCACCTCTGTTATAATGCGTCTTTATTTGAAAACAGCCATGTCAGATCAGGGCAAGCGTGAATGCGACTGAGAGAATAAAACTGAATAAAAAAAAACACTAACCTTTACAAGTACCATACATTTACACCGTCTTTTACAGACTCAAATCAAATGTATGTTTTTATTGTATAATAGTAACAATAAGAACAGCTCACTACTCAAAACGTTAATTTTGGGAGACGCTAAGACTCAAACCCTTCTGAATTGGAGTCAACAGCTCTAACCAGTATACTACCCGAGAAGTCAGGACAACAAGTAACACTAACCTGATTTCCTTTTCTTCGGTTATAGTCTTGGAAGAAAAGCGCATTTGTTCTGTTAAACTTTTATCTTTTATGAAAGTGCTTATTTGATATTTGGACTTCAGTCTTCACACATTATACACTTCATGTCTACATTTTGTCGTTAGTATTAAAACATGGAAAAAGTTTGTCTTTTAGGCATGTGTTCAACATTTATGTCATCCTACACTTACACAGATCTTTGTGGACACGGAACACACGTGAAATGCATGTGTTCAGAATAACAATATATTTTTTTTAGCCTAGGTACCTGACTCACTGATAAAACAAGGCTTAATTTAGGAGAGGTTTTTGCAGTTTCTCTGGAAGTGGGGGGTGGGTTATGGTATAGCAGGCTGCTTAGGATTATCAAAACATCTAGAAGACAAAAGACATTGAATGGAGACGTGCAAGTGGGTTTAAGGTGGGCTGGATTTACGAGTTTTCTCGTAAGCTTCAGTAATTCTAGTGTTAAAGAGCATTGTATTTGATTAGTGATTATTGGATTTGTTTGTTATTTTTTCTCCTATTTGTCCTGCCTGTGTTCTTTCCAGTAATCCTTTTGATCTGTTAAATTAATTTCATTTAATTCTTTAAATGTATTGATTAATATAAAAAAAGTGGATGTAATAAGGCAGTAGTCTGGATGGAATCTGCTTTAGGGATTTGGATTGAAGACTGCCGGAAGAACAACGGCGGTGCTACATAGTCACCTGAAGAGGCTCCTTTAGAAGAGCTGTAACGCTCTCCTTTGTTGTACAGCAAAACTAAACTCATCGTTATCGGACAAGTCATCGTGTCATTGTTGGTGAGTAACTATAATTAATTTTCTACTTACAGTACTTAGTACATGTATGTACGTTTAGTGTTGCTGTACACACATTTACTGTATAGAATTTTTCTTGCATTGTACGTATTTATTGCTGGTGGCCTGTCTATTGGTAATGTTTGTAACATATGTGATATCAAAGACACTCGATATCTTTAAAATAATATTTAGGTTTTACTGTATATAAACAGTGTGTTTACATAATAATTTCAATGAATCTTACCTAATATCTAAGAGAATACAAAGGGTTTATGCTGTATAACTGTGTGGGGAATATTTATAAACAGTTTATAAGGGCTTAAAATATATAAAAATAACCATACAAACATATGGTTTCTACTTCGCAGATTTTCACCTATCGTGGGGGGTTCTGGAACGCAACCCCCGTGATCGAGGAGGGATTACTGTATAACATATAAAAAGTTTTTCATATATATACCGTGACAGATAGGGGGCGCTGTCGTCCCCTTGAACCCTCTGATCAGACGTCAGACACCAGATAAAAGTCCAAAAGTAATTTTTATTTAGACCCAACAGTGCACAAAGCACCCTACACTCCACAATACTCATATACAGTATATATAAATCCACAATAACAGTACATCCTCCACTCTCCTAGACGTGTTGCCACCCTGCCACCCAGCTCAGCTCACTCGTCTGGGATCTCTCACAGTCTTTTATAGTCCGTGACATGGATGTGCTTCTGATCCCTCAGTCCACGTGACTTCCTAGCACTTCCGGGTCAGATCAAAAGTCCTCTTCTTCATCCCGGAAGTATGTCATTTCTCCTGTCGCTATGACTAAGACGTACTTCTGAGTTATAGGGCATGTAACAGTCCTTGGGCCTCCCTGCAGCGTCCTCTAGGGGCCCCTGTGGTATCCAGCAGGTCTGTGGATGAAAAGTCCAATGTCCATAATTTCCTGCTGGTATTCGGGGCACCTCCATGCTGCAGGGAGGGCTCCACCTGGCAGCCTGTGGGTATTGGCCGGGATGACTGGCCGGCCATATTCCACAATACATACACACACATATTCATCGTATCTGCACACAAACTATCCCCCCCACACCCCCCAAAACACACAGAAAGAAGAATACAAATTTTTTTGTTTACCTCTACCACGTTCCTTTTTTTTCAAACGTGGGCACTTTATATACAGTAATCCCTCCTCGATCGCGGGGGTTGCGTTCCAGAACCCCCCGCGATAGGTGAAAATCCACGAAGTAGAAACCATATGTTTGTATGATTATTTTTATATATTTTAAGCCCTTAGAAACTCTCCCACACTGTTTATAAATATTCTCCGCACAGTTATACAGTAAACCCTTGTTTATCGCGGTTAAATGAATTTCCACGAAGTAGGATTCTTTATTTATAAATCTAATATCTTCGCAGTTAGAGCATAGAAAACCTGTTTACGACCTTCTAAATACATTTTTTAACATTATTAGAGCCCTCTAGACATGAAATAACACCCTTTAGTCAAAAGTTTAAACTGTGCTCCATGACAAGACAGAGATGACAGTTCTTTCTCACAATTAAAAGAATGCAAACATATCTTCCTCTTCAAAGTGCGCGTAAGGAGCGGAGAATGTCAGAGAGAGAGTAAAGTAAACAATGAAAAATCAATAGGGCTGTTGCGCTTTTAAGTATGCAAGCACCACGATAAAGCAGCGGCAATGAAGGGATCAATGCGAAGGTAGCCTTTCAGCATTTTTTACAGGAGCGTCCGTATCTTCTAAGCAAACAGCCTCTGTGCAAAAAGCCCCTCTGCTCACATCTCCTCCGTCAAGCGCAGAGAACGTCAGAGAGAGAGAGCGCGAGATTAAAGCAAACAATCAAAAAATCAATAAGTGTGCTTTTGGACGCACCTCGATAAAGCGGCATTTCTTAGAGGAGCGTCCGTATCCACTAGGCAAACAGCTTCTGTGCAAGCAGCACCTCTGCTCACACCCCCTCCGTCAGGCGCAGAGAATGTCAGAGTGGGTGAGATAGAGGCAGAGACAAGCAAACAATCGAGCACCGCGCAGGAGGCATATCTTATAGCATTGAGGAGTTTTAGTTAATATGTAATACGTGCTCTGATTGGGTAGCTTCTAAGCCATCCGCCAATAGCGTCCCTTGTATGAAATCAACTGGGCAAACAAACTGAGGAAGCATGTACCATAAATGAAAAGACCCATTGTCCGCAGAAATGCGCGAATCAGCGAAAAATCTGCAATATACATTTACATATGCTTACATATAAAATCCGCGATAGAGCAAAACCGCGAAAGTCAAAGCGCGATACAGCAAGGGATCACTGTACATCGTTGGAAACATCCCAGTCACACCTATACAATGGTATAAAGCGGGCAATGGCACAACCCACAGAGCCCAAAGGGACCAGAGTGGAAGTGCCAGATCACCAATCCTAAGCTGGCAAGCATAGCTGCTCTATAACAGTGATCTCAGTAATGCTTCATCCCATGGTAACAAGCCTAAGCTAGTTTTATTCAACAGGATCTGCTGAAAATTTTGATATATAACATGTTTATATTCACTGTTAGTTTAAGTTATATACAACAAAACACGCAAAATGTCCAGTGAATGGCTTGGCATCAGAGGTTGATTTGCATGGTAGGGCGGCAGCTTTTGAAAATATTTGGCCATATTGGGTGTCATTGGAAATGTCATAGTCTCAGCTATTAAATGGTGTGAAGTTTGAAAATGTATGATACACAGAGCAGGAAAAACCCAAAATGCCAGATGGTAGGTGCCAACCTCATCCACGATGCTGTGCCTTTGTGTCGGATTACTCGACGTTGCCTCCACACAGCGACACATGCAATGACTCATTTTACTTAAGACAGCCTAATGTAAGTAGTGATATGTTTTGTGTATATTTATGCTGTTTTGTGGAGTTATATGCACGAACACGCAGAAAATCAGATGATCGTTGTTTTGGTATTGTCCGGTTTTGGACCTGGGTGGGCCGGTGTTTGGTCAAACCGACTGTTGATGGCATAGTTTGAAATCTACTGCTCTAGACCTTTTGAGTGATGTGTAATACGTGGGTAGTCCTTGTTTAGAATAATTACTAGACTAAATTTAACTTTGTTTGACAGTGGTGCATTACGCAGTATACGTATGATTTCATGCCAGATTAAAAGTCAACTGTACATACTGTAACAATGTAATCACTATGAGTGTGTAGTAGACCCCCGTGACTTTTAATGAGGTATTGTTTATGTCTGTGTGTATGATGTGGTGAAAGGTGTTTTAAAGATTTTTTTTAACCTTCGGCAGCCTGTCACTAGGCACCTAGAAGAAGTTTTTAAAGAGTGATTTTGTGGTTTATATTTTTTGTGACTCCTACAAGAAATTATCTCTGAACTTTGATTTTTGGTTAGCAATTTAGCTTTGTAGATTTTCTTTCTGACTTCCAGTTTTGACCCATAACTGTTTTTTTATGACATTCTTTTCTCCTGGGGCCTCATGCATAACGGCGTGTGTAGAATTCACACTAAAACATGACATATGGACAAAAACGGAAATGTATGTAAGCACAAAAAAATACAGATGCATAAATCTGTGCATACGTCAACTTCCACATTCTTCATCTATATAAATCCTGGTCAGTGTGAAATGTAACGCATATGCACGTTCCTGACGTCCCACATCGACTCCTCCCAGAATTACGCCCATATGCAAATCAACATAAATAGCCCCTTACTTTCAGTGCTTCAAGAAGACAATGGCAAAAGCACTGAAGAAAAAAAAAAAAAAAACTTCAGCAAATGTGAAATGGAGGTCCTGCTAAGTGAAGTAGAGGCAATGAAAAATGTATCATTTGGTAGCTTAGGCCATGGAATAAGTAATAAAAGGAAATTGATGGAGTAGCATAGTGTTGCAGATGCACTCAAAAGTTCAGGATCAGAAAATCACACTGTGACCGAAATAAAAAAGATGTGGTCAGACAACAAAGTTGCTGTGAAAAGGAGAGTCATAGCCCATCTTCTAAATGTCAACACCACTGGAGGAGGGCTCGCACCGTTTGAGCAGGGAGTTGCTGCAATTATTGGCGACACACTTGTTACCGGCATTTTACCAGCAGGGGAGGGAGATTCTGACATCACTGCAGGTGATGGTGAGTTTTAATTTCTTTTTTGATTACCATTATCCATACTTGTGTAATAAGACAAACAATCAGGCAGCAGATGCAATATTAATTACTGTTTATTCAGTTTCAGACAACAGTACAAAAGCTGCCCCCCATAATGAGGACGTGTCTCTAGGCGATAATGGTGCTGCTTCTGTGCCGACCACATCTTTGGACTCTGGCTGCTCATTCATCCCTGCTTCGGAAACTGCTGGGCTATTATCTGGCCATGTGCAGAGGGATGCTGTACCAGAATCACAAAATACATTAGTGGATGTGGTGAGAGATGTAGGCAATGCACAACGGGATGTAGCCAATGAAGTATGGAATATAAAGGCAGTACTGTGTGGTATTGAGAAAAATTAAATTAATTTGTGAAAATATAAATGATGCATCTGCTTACCTGTTTTTACAGTCTGTTAATTACATTCATTCGATGTTGTAATGCTATCTTATGTGTCTGATCATTTGGTGGTTCAGAGTCAGGTTTATCGTACCACATCTCTTCAGGTAAGGACAAGCTACGAATGTGTGCCATATTATGTAGAACACTACATGCTTACACAATGCGGCACACTTTCTGAGGACTATAGAGCAGAACTTCACCAGTCTTATCCAGGTAGTGCCAATGGCCCTTAAGCTGCCGTATAGTACATTCTACCACCACCTGAGCCCGAGAGTGGAGGTCATTATAATGTTGCTCTTGTTCAGTAAGTGGTTCGGCGAGTGGGGTGAGAAGCCACGTCTGCAGCGTGTTATATGGTTACATTGTACAGATAATGTACGATTTTGACCTAAAGGGTAATATTAAATGTCTTATCTTACCGAGAAGCCAGCCATCACGCACAGCACCATTTTTAAGTTTGTTGCCCACACTACTATTTCTCAAGATGAATGAATCATGAGTTGAGCCAGACCATCTTGTGACAACATTAGTGAGGCGCATTTTCGCCTCACTGATGATTTGTACATTAATAGAATGAAAACGCTTTCTATTTACATAAACAAATTAATTCTCTGAAGGCGCCTTCATAGCAATATGTGTGTAATCAACCTCTCTGATTACATTGGGAAAGCTGGACGTTGCTGCAAATTGTGCTTTGATGTTTGCCTGTTCAACCACAGTGTATGGAAATCTTATATATCTGCTTGAGAAGCTGGCATGGCACAATTCAGTGATGACCGAGAAATACCGGATCGTTCAGCCAGTTCACTCCTGTGGCTAAAAACACGAGAGTGGACAGAATTTACAAAGGAGCAGGTAGAGCACAATTCTTCAAAGTCTGCCTTTGTAAAGCTAGGGCCAGTTCAGCACACAGCTCCAAGAGGATCACTTTTGGAAATCTAAACCGACTAAGAAGCCAGTCATCATCATGTGCCAAGAAATCAGTATGATCTCTGAATACACGTTCTCTTCTGACCCTTCCATTTGCGATGTCCTCTAACAATGCCAAAGCAGCCATGGCAGTGGAATAGTTTGGCCATTCTGTTCACCATTATATTGTTTAGATTGATTACAATTAGGTGCCTTAAATTTATAAACAATATGCGTTTTCAGTGTGTATTTCAGTGCATCCATGTCATGGATGTGGATCGAAAAAATGAAAGGGAAACCACATGGGAACAGTACCACTGCTTTGACACTGGGTGCCTCCAGTTTGCAAAACCGAGCGGAGAACTTGCGTATACAAGGGAATGAGCTGGCATGAAAATGTGGCTTTACGGCAAGTTTAGTTTTTATATATCACAATGTGAGCATGGAAATGGGCATATGCAACATTTTTGTATATATGCACCATTTATACATGAGACCCCTGGTCTTTGCTCATAACTTTTTTACTGAATACCCTTTCAGTCAGTACAACTTTATTTATATTGGGTTTAGAGTTTTTTTTTACAGTTATCTTCTCCTCCATATCAGGATTTTTTGAGAGTATTTCAGTTTAAAAGCCAAAGTGCTATTGTTGGGCTTGTGACTTTTTGAGGTTGGGTTGGTTTGGGTAAGGCCTACACAGTGGTAAAAACACCCTTTTTAGCTCTGCTCCTTAGGTTTTTGGATTTTTGCTATACAGGAATCATAACATCCTTAATAGATCTTCAGGATAAACAAGTTATGTAGGCAGGACAATTTATCTTCAAGAATACTGTTTGGAGTATCTAAACAACAAAAATGTCCTTTATATCTTTTCATCATTTATACATTTCATATATACATTTTTAAAGGAGCTCTTACCCTAAAACAGTTTTATATTTTGGCTTGATTAGCATTATAGATCTCTGCATTTCAAGAGTTTCTTGAGTGTAAATGATCTGTGTGTTTACTGTTATATAAGGATCCTCTTATCAACATTATACATTCATAGTGTATAATTCAGTTGGTTATGACAGATGGAGTGAAAAACCTGGTGAAAAATGGAATAAATCCTCAAATCACTGCTAAGGGAAACAAGCTTATGTTTTACAGACTTTGATTTTTAAATAAAATTCATTGACTCTTTGAAGTTTCGGCTGATGACTTGAAGTACAATGATTAAGCAGTGGGTTTGAGAGTAAAAACTATTATATTGATGCAATACATGATTACTGAAGAAAAAGAGTTTTCCTCTGCTTTTTGAAACTGTTAATCATGGTGCCTTTGATTTTAAAAGGCAAATGGATTTCAATTGTAAAAATAATTAGGAAATTGCTACAACAGCATACATGAAATTAGATATGAGGTCATCAATATTGGCACCATTGACCCTTTGTATTGCTTGAAAATAGCCTTTTGATTGCAAAGGCAAACATCCTATCAGCATAATTTCCTAGCCAGAAAAAAAATCAAATGAGTCTATGAAATGATTAGTTTCTTTTTTAAATAGAACATTTAATCTGTCTCTATACTTGTATATGGTTGAGATGACAATAAAGTTCACTTTGACTTTGACTTAAGAAGCTATGAATAAGGCATGGTAGAAAAATGTTACTTCTTTGTAAACAGCTATGCTAAAATTGGAGACGCTTTTATCAAGGATGTTTGAAAACTTTGATTTAAAAACTATGCATCTATTAATAATTACGATTTGTGCCATGTTCTGAAGATTTATATATTAGCTACCTTTTCTGAAAAACATATAATTTTTGCAAGCACTTCATTTAGAAGCATTGATAGGCATTCATTATTGCACATGACCTGGGGGGGTATTTTTCGCACGTGGATTATTCGCTTGCTGGATGTAATTGTTGACGATTTGGCCTGATCCTGGATCTGTCAGTTTTTCGAAACTCTTGCTGGAAGTGTTGTCATAGCAACACATCCTAATCCTCAAATCTGCTCAGAGCAGGTTTGTTCTATGTAAACAAGGATTAGCTGATTAGCTCACACACGCAATCAGTGACGGTGTGTGGAATTCATCCAGTCATGGCTTTGCCGTTCATGAATGAGTGACCAATTGATATTGGTGCGCAAATTATGCGAAGAGAATTTCATATAGAGAGGGTTTTGCGCGATCGACAAGATCCTTTATTGCTCCCGGAGGAAAGTATTTTCGAAAGATACCGCTTTAGCCGAGGGGGAATATTGTACCTCAAAGATTTATTAGCTCTTTATATTCGAAGCCTGAATATGGCTCTGAAACATTTCCTTTGGGTTTTCATAGTGTTTCGTGGACACCTGCGTGTGCAGACCATAAAAGAGGCGTTTCATGCCATTGCAGGTAGGTAATACACAGGAAAAAACACCCACAGTTCCATAAATAATCTCATAATCAGCCTAACATTCTTATTACCTAGGATTTCCAAATGTGATTGGGGCACTGGATTGTATGCAGATCCGAATAAAGGCCCCATCAGGTCCAAATGAGCCAGATTACGTGAACAGAAAAGGCTTCCACAGTATTAACGTGCAGGTAATGTCACTTTTTTAAAGAGTTGAAAATAGCCAATAGGTATGTTGACAGTAAAATTGTTTGACCTACATGCTATCAATTCTCAGATGATCTGTGATGCATCCTACCTTGTATCAAATGTGGAGGCTAAATGGCCAGGGTCTGTTCATGACTCTAGAATTTTTAAGGAGTCACACCTGTATCAGACATTTGAACAAGGTAATAATCTAATTATTAATCATGGTGATGTGTGTATTGTATTCGCAATTTTTATATATTCCTCAGGTCATCATGATGGAATCCTGCTTGGGGATAGGGGATATGCCTGTAGGAATTTTCTAATGACCCCGTTTCCTGACCCCAACCCTGGGCCACAAACTTGATATAATGCAGCTCTGTCTAGGACAAGGGCACGAATTGAAATGACCTTTGGCCACCTGAAGGAGAGATTTCAATGTCTAAAAAGGCTGAGGGTTGCACCTGACAGAGCATGTGACATAATTGTCGCATGCTCTGTCTTACACAACATAGCGACCATCAGAAAAGAGAGAGTCCCTGAGGTTTTGGTGCAGCCTGATGAAGACCTTGACCCAGTGCACCTTGAGCAAACAAGTGGGAGAGCTGCTAGAGACAGAATTGTGGCCCAACATTTTCAATGAAAAAGACAACAGTGGTTTCACACAAAATGGATTTATTATTATATATTACAGACCTTCAGCCTGTAAGGAGGAGAATATAAATTAAAGATACACTCACGCATACACATCATGGGAAAGAGAAGAGAAATTTGTTACCAATTGTTTTTCTAGTATTTTTATCTGCAGCTTCATTTTGGTTTTCTTCAGTTCATGAAGTTCCATGTCCTGCTGTATTTTCCTCATTTTTAGTTTCCTGTACGTGACTTTCTGCTGAAGATATCTCTTGTATAGAGCCTTCACATTTTTCTGCAAATAAATACACAATTACAAATGCCTTTTTTCCTCTATATTGTATACACAGTATATCATTTTGGATCATTTCGTATCAAGTACAACAGATGGCTCAACCAACCTCACCATCTCTTTTTTTGATGTACTGTAGATGTTCCAAAAGGTACATGTGTGCTGGCTACAGGCTCCTGCAACACAGTTATATCACGATTAGCACATGGGACTGATCAGAGTGGAGTTTGTTCCAACATTTGGAACATTTAACTCTCCTCCTGATGAATAATCAGACACAGTGTCTTCATCAAATATTTGACCTTCGTCAATATTTCATTGCTCAGACACAAGTTCTAGGGATATGACATTCCCTGCAACTGACCCAACAAAAAAAACAAAATAAAAAAGAGGGCTAAATGGGACATACCTATGGCACACATTGAGGACAAAATATATGCAATGACCATCCTTTATCTGAAATGAAGTTACCACTGCATTCTGCCACTGGTTCTGAGGAGGAGCTGCCCCCTGGAATGCCCTCAGAAACCGGGCAATGGGCATTTTGCTGGAGAGCCAACTCTTCTGCAGCGGTTAGGTCTGGACAGTCGTGTAGTAGATTAGTCTAGATGGATCTAATCATCCAAGATGAATGAGCGTGCCCGCGCTGATTGAAAAGCCCAAATATATTGAGCCTAGAAAACATGATCAGCAAGTCTTTGATAGGTTGCAACAAAATGATGAAAGAACGGGCACATTTTTTCACACAAGCGGAGCAGGACCTTTTACTCGAAGGATATTAAGAATTTCAAAATTTAATATGCACAAGGGGTAACACTGCAAAAGCATCCCAAACCAGAAAAGATGGCTGGCAAAAAGTGGCTGACAAATTAAACACTAAGTAGTGTGCATTGTACTTATTGAATTCAGCGTTTCATTTCCTATGTGTCAGATTAATTATTATTTAATATGTCATAATTCCAGATCAAACGTGAGCACAAGGAGAACATGGGAACAGATTAAAGTGAAGTACAAGAAAAACTGGTAAATACTGGTATATAACTATTTAAAGAATTGTTGACATAAAGAATCATGTATAATATAAAAAACATTAATTTTAAAGCTAATAAGAAGGCAGACAACCAAAAAACAGGTGGAGGTCCACGCGGCCCGGACCTAACCCCTGCAGAAGAGTTGGCTTTCCAGCAAAATGCCCATCGGCCTGTTTCTGAGGGCATTCCAGAGGGAAGCTCCTCCTCAGAACCAGTAGCAGGATGCAGTGGTCACTTCATTTTAGGTAAAGGATGGTCATTGCATATATTTGTCCTCAATGTGTGCCATAGGTATGTTCCATATAGCCCTCTCTTTTTTTTTTTGTTGGGTCAGTTGCAGGGAATGTCATATCCCTAGAACTTGTGTCTGACCAATGAAATATTGACAAAGGTCAAATATTTGATGAAGACACTGTGTCTGATTATTATAGGTACATTTTCCAAGTAATGTTTGATCAAACTCCACTCTGATCAGTCCCATGTGCCCCAATCACATTTGGAAATCCTGGGTAATCAGAATGTTAGGCTGATTGTGAGATTCGTTATGGAACTGTGGGTGTTTTTGCCTGTTTATTACCTACCTGCAATGGCATGAAACACCTCTTTTATTGTCTGCACATGCAGGTGTCCAGGAAGCACTATGAAAACCCGAAGGAAATATTTCAGAGCCAAACAGACTTTATGAATTGCCTGGCAAACTGCACTTTTAAATAGATTTTCCACATTGCCTATAGTATATAAAAAAGTGCCGCTTGCAAAAATCCTCAAAGCAATGCATACTGTCTGTGTGGTTGTGAGAGCCCGACTTCGCCTAGTTTGACTTCGACTATAAGGTGCTAATAAATCTCTGAGGTACAATATTCCCCCTCAGCTAAAGCTGTATCTTTCGAAAAGAATTTCCTCCAGGAGTAATAAAGGATCTTGCCGATCGCACAAAACCTTCTCTATGTGAAGCCATGACTGAATGAATTCCATGCACAGAAACTGATTAAGTGTGTGAGCTAATCCTTGTTTACATCGAGCAGGTTTGAGGATTTGGATGGGCTGCTATGACAACACATTTAGCAAGAGTTTTGAAAAACCAACAGATCCAGGATCATGCCAAATCGTCAACAATTACATCCGGCTAAACGAGTAATCCACATACGAAAAATACCCCCCAAGTACTGTGTTTATTATAATAAATGCTCACCACTTTAGGATGTGATGGATGTGATACAATAAAGTTTATTACAAATAACAAAAAATATATATATATATGACTTTACAAGGAATCTATTAATATGTGAATACAAATGAACTTGTCAATGTACATAAAAACTCCACAAACTTTACACTAATTAGTGAAATCACAGAAAAACAAGGAAAACAAAATCTATAAACAAATTGTGTAGCAATAACGCATGTCAAATCAATCTAACAATAGAGTGAAAAGTGAAAAGAAAAACGTGACAAACCCCATTGTCCCTCTAAAACAAATAACTTATAATTAGATAAAATACCAAGAAAATTAAATATATATACATATGAGCAAAAATATTTAAAATCCTCATAAATTAAAACCATTTAAATAATTAAAATCCACCATGTAAAAGTGAAAAATTTGAGGCACATGGATTTTACTTCCTCTCTGTTCTACAACTGAATACCCAGTTAGCTTGCAGAGCCACAGCACCATACATCATCGCAGACCTAAGGCAGCAGTTTCAGGATGTAAGTGACATCACCACAGTTTCAGGACAGAAGATGATGTTCGCAAGGTTTGGGCAAGTCCCTGGAAGTAGTTTGTCATGAACCCATTCAAAAAATAACTGATAAAAATGAGAAGGAAAAACAGTACATCAAACCAAACAGTACCCATCATTGTGAAATTCGAAGGGTTTCTGCCATCATGTTGTGCCATAATAGATTAAACATTATTTATTAATTAAAAATAATTTTTAGTTTTCAATAATGAAAACAATATAATTACAAAGTTTATGTCACTTTAGATTTAAGTAAAAAGCTAATAAGAAATGTGATTAAACTTTGTAAAATTGTATAATTCTTGTGTGCAATATTGCTTGTCTAAATAAATTTACTGAATTTTTAAATATACTGTATATGTAAAGAAAACAGCAAAACATATTCTACACTACACTATGCTATATAATAATTGCCTTATATAGAACTCTAGTTTTTGTCACTTATTATTATAAACGACAGGCCGCAAAAAGAAAAATACTTATAATAATGCAATTTATTTATATAGCACATTTCCTATGCTTAAAGCACATCACAAAATTCAGAAAGAACAACAGGACATATATAACATTGGCTACAAATAATATCTTCACTAAATAAAGATAAATACAGGATATACAAAGCATTCAAACTAAATAAAAAACAATAATCCAGACTGAAATACAACATATTGTAGCGACCCGTGGTGGAGTCTTTAAAGATTTTAGAGCCGAACTCTGCCGTGCACCTCTCCCAAGCTGTCGGCTAGCGGATTGCCAGCGTTATGCACGCAGCTGCACCCAGCTCTTTAGATAACGAGCACTCGTGTCCCATACAACGCACGACTCCGAGTGTCTCGGCAATAATTGCTTAGATAGAATCTGTCCTGTTGTATCTTTTTATTAACAGATAGCCAGTAAAACAAAGCTTAAAAATCATTGAATAGCCATGGTCAAGGTCATTTACAGATCCATCTTTCTCATTGATGGTGACTATTTACATTTACACAACCCCAGACGGCGATAACCCAACCCACCCCACCGGTTGAGCACAAACACATATAACACTTACAACAGGAAAGACAATTACGTACTTAGTTAATTTTGACACAACAATAAGCTTTTACATAAATTACCCATAAATTCCTCACAAACTATTTACATAAATTACCCATGAGGCGTCACTCCGCTAGCGCTTGCTGCCGGGTCGTTACAATATAATACTACAAAAAATCTTGGTCAAATAATGTAAATAGTGATACAAACACCAATCCTGAGCACCTGGACAGACAGACAGGGTAAACTGAAAGAAGGGTCAGCATGACAGGTCTGTTTAATACCTTCCTAAATGAATGAGTTAAAAAAAAACGAGTTAAGTCAGCTGATCTAATTAATTTTGGGATGTCATTCCAAAGTCTGGGTGCTACACAGTGGAAGGCTCTCTTGCCCATAGAGGGCAGGTTAGTGTAGGGCACAACAAGATTGCCAGAATCAGTGTACCTTAGGGCCGGTTTATACTTCACGCTCAGAACCCGTACGTGTCCGCATCATGGCTGCCACACGTTCCCACCATTCATTTCAGCAAAATTTCGGGGGGCGCAGTGTGCTAAAAGTCGAAATGTGACATCAGAGTCTCTGTTTACTGTCTACATGTGACAGAATGCCTCTGTGCAGATCCTATGGGGATCGATGTGCGTGCTTCGCTGTTTGATGAATGCTTCGATGTGGTGAAGCAAAATGCCGACATACAGATGCATTCGTGGTGCTTTTATATTCAAGCGTCGCATATTCCCTATCATAATGACACAATACATTTTAAAAGTCTCACATACCATCTTTTGTGCCATCTTTTTTTTCCTGCAACTTCACAACAGCAAAATAATGTATAGCAGTGTATTTGAGCCACTGAGAAAAAAATAAAGGACACGGTGAAAATGTGTATTTTGTGATTAAAATGGAAATTTCAGCTTTAATCTCGAAATGTCCACTTTAACCTCGTAGTTTACTTTATCATTAAAGCAGACCATCGTAAACGTCATCCCAGTTTTTAATCGCTACGAGCTTCTTGGACCTGACAGCAGCGGCAAGCAGCAATAGATTACCACACAGAACAAATTAAATGTGTGATATTCCAATTCTGCGCACATTTACAATCCTTCGATTTATACTTGCTATCACTTTAATGATGAAATGCATTATAGTGTGTATGTTACATTTTACATATAATTTCGTTTAAATAATGAATACTGTTAATAATTACACACATGGGGGTGACACGGTGGCGGAGCGGTAGCACTGCTGTCTCGCAGGGAGTTATGTTGCTGGTATTTTCTGCTTGTATTCCACACTGTGCTCCGGTTTCCATCCAAAGATATGCAGATTTGGGGATATGGTGCTGCTAAAATGACGCTAGTGTATATGTGTGTTCACCTTGTGGTGAGCTGAGGCCTTGTCCAGGGATTGTTTCTCACTCGTGTCCAATGCTTGCTGGAATGGACACATCCCTGGATCCCTTTTCAGAGATATTGTGGTAAGGTATCATCGGAATTTATTAGGTGTTCTATGCAATTCACAACACAGAGAAGCCGAACCTGTTCTCACCGTGATAATACCTTGCACTGCCACCTGGTGGATTCCTCCATATTTACGTAAAGTACATGTGCAAGTATAAACACTACAACGCTTGCATAGCAGGAGCGTCCACTGCAGCATGCATTGCGTGAAGTATAACTCCGGCCTTAGTGGGTGAACAGGAGCATAGCAATGGAGAGGGTCACTGTTGTAGAATTTAACATTCAATCCTGTAAGACAAAGGGAGCCAGTGGAGGCAAAGCAGGAAGGGCGTGATGTGCTTGATGTTGATGGTCCATTTAAGATTAAAAGGGGAGCTTGCCAGTAGGGCGTTACAATAATCAATGTGGGATGTTATGAAAGCATGGACAAGTTTCTCAGCATTAGAAAAGGAGAGGAATGACCAAACACGGGATATGTGACGGACGAATCAAAAATGAGACCAAGGTTCTTTTTAGTACAAGATCATCACCAAGAATGATTGAAGAGGAGCTCTTCTTATTAAGCTGAGCCTTAGTGCCAATTAGCATGACTTTGGTTTTGTTACAGTTTAATTTTAAAGGGTTCTGCTCCATCCAGGTTTTAATTTCATCGAGACAATTTGTGAGCTGAGGAAGCTCTGATGGAGTTTCAGTTTTAACACTGAAATAGATCTTAGTAACATATGCATAAAAATGATTGCCCAGTCCAAGGCTACATATATCATGGCCAAGTGGAAAGCATACAGATACAGAAGAGCAGAAGATGCCGTTTCATTAACAAGGGGAAGCCAGTTGGAGGAACTCCTGCAAGAAATCAACACTAGAATTATCAAAGCATACGAAAAAACTCATAAACCCGGCCCACCTTAAATCTGTTTGCACCTCTCCATCAGTGTCTTTTGCATTGTAAATGTGTCGATAAGTGCAAGCAGCAAGCAGCCTGCTATTCCATCCTCCCACTGCCACAGAAACGGCAAAATCGCTCCCAGCTCCTGCCTTTGAAAGCATTCAATTTGTCTATACATGTCTTTGGTGCACAATGTAATGTTGAGGAGTACACTGCACAGGGATAGAAGAATCCATGGCCAGAAATGATAATGGACAACAGTGCTACAAAAAGAGGAGTGGAGAATCTGGACAACATGATGACTTGAAACAGCTGCTATGCTGGACACTGACCACAGGCAGTTTTTTCAACATTTTGAACATCTCAGAAAATAATGCTTTTGTCATTTGGAGAACCTTCAACCCAGACTGGATCAGGGGGAAATGTTATAAGAGCAGTTCTTTTTTGAGGAGCAGGGTAAACCATTGATGAGACCTCACATACAGCTGGGATAACATGTGCCAAAGACCACAGCATCTGCTGCCATCATGAAGATTCAACATGAAGTTTCCAGTCAATGACACAACCAATTATAGCACCAGTAGTTAATAATGCATGATGAATGTGTTGTGTGTGTCTCAGTGTCCTATTTTAGCTTGCTGAAATGTACAGTTGAAAGTATGTACAGTTGTAACAGATGTGACCATCTGTTAAGCATTTTTTTTCTCCATGTCCCCCAGTAATACATATGTAGTAATAATGTAATCATAAGTGGAGGGTCAAGACAATTATTTTAATGCTTCTCAAGGAAAAATTAAAATACAATGTTTGTACACTACTGCATTGGTGAAAGTCAGAATTGTGAGGCTATCCAAAACTATGTTTGAATGTATTTGAGTAATGTTTGCAGTGACTTATAAAAGCACAATATTACATTACAATATATTGTACAGCAGCATTTTCATAATGTCCAAGACCTCAAATCTTTCAGTACTGTACCAAAATAATGTTCAAGAAAATCCTCAAAAACACTCCAAATTGCTTCCAAAAGCAGCCATTTCTACTAATTTAATTATGTTTATTCTGTTAAAAATCTTTTAAAAGAAACTTTTGATAGCATTAACTGAGCTTTAAAAATACTAACATAAGTACAATAACTAATATTAATATTTCAAAATGAGAGGCAGTCACAAAAAGAGATCTGCAGTGAATTTTTTTGTATATTCAAAAAATACCCACCCTCAAATGAAAGCAGAAAATCAAAGTATTCTAAACTGAAATCAACAGAATATTAATACACAATACAATACAAGTAACAAAGATAATTAATGTAGAAACAGACTTAAATAAATGAAATATGCAGTTTACTCTAAGATTTATTTTAGCCTGACATTCCTAAGTTCCATATAATCCCTAAACTGAAAACTGGTCTTTCTCCTCCATCTACAGAAAGTGTGGCTCAAACACAACACCTCTGAAGAGCTGTCTGTGTTGGTGCAGCCATTTTGTTGCATTGTAGAGGTCCTTTTTTGTATCAGTAGCGCCTTATTATAAAAGTTAAATAAAAGAGAATATATATTTATATATGCCTATTTAAAAATTATAAGATATTACATATATACACTGCTCTGGGTCTCATTCACATCTCTGTCCAGTGCCCTTTTAATGAATGCCTTTGTCCCATAAAAAACATTCACACGTTAGCCATACAAAGAGAGTGAGAGAGATACCTTCCGACAGCAAAATTCTCCAATAAAATAATGCACCACCACCTACTTATCATGGGTAACTCACACTACCATGCAGAAGGGAAAAAAACAAAGAATATCGCAACCAGCAACAATTAAGTATGAACAAACAATCTGAGATGTAGGTCAAAGCTTACGGCTGTAAAGTCGGTCTAAACCACATCTGTGAATGGTGAGACCTAAAATATGTAACAAAGTCTAAATGGTTCTATTGTGTAATATTGTGTTAAAAGTATATGTCCAAATCAATTCTCAAATGAACTTACATTCATGGAGAACTGCCTTCTTAAAATGACTCTTCAGTTGCTGTTTTAATTTGTCCAGTCAGTACATAAAAGACAATGGAACCAGGTGCAGCATCTGCTCCTCTAAGTCAACAGTGGCACTGACTCTCCCTTTTTGAATCATTACGTGTTTCTATTAAAATGACAAAAAAGCCAGATGGCTTTAGCAACTTTAAGTTCTATATCTACAGTAATTACTTATTATACTTATTAACAACAGTTTTAATCAAGCAGTCAAATTTGAAATATTTAGTGCATTTTACAATAAGTATTGTCACAAAGCAACTTTAAATATTTCCAGGCCTTAAACTCTAAGAACAAAATATTGGTGTCAGCACCAGATTGTTATTGAACAGAATAAAAGATTGTCTGTTTTGTTTCACACAAATTAAAAAAAATAAAATATCAACTTTTAAAAGAAAAGACAAATAGGAATGTAGATTCAATGTAAATTTGACTCATAGGCCTGACTAAAGAAATATATTTTTAGCCTAGATTTGAAGGCTAACAAGCTGTTGAGTCTCATATCTCTACAGGAGGGTGATTCCATAAATAGGGTGCTTTATAAGCTACTGCTTTATTTCCAGCAGTAGTTTTTTTTTATTCTAGAGACAATAAGATATCCCCTTTCGAGAGTGACTGTAAGGAATTAAAAGGTCACTGAAATATTAAGGTCCTAAACCATGCAAATTGTTATAGGTGAGCACCCATACCTAATAATCAATACATTTGCAGAAAGCCAATGCAAAGAAAACAAAACAGGGGTGTTAGCACTTTAGCCACTGCAAAGCCTTTATTAATATTACAAAGCAAAGCCTTATAGTGATCCACCTAGAAGTAATAAATGCATGGATAAGTTATTAAGCAGCACGGAACGTTAACATATTGTAACATAAGTTTATTATGTCACTGTCCTCTGTACAAAAATATTTTACAAATTTACTTTTATTTCTACTCACATGCACAGTGGACACAGATTTAGCACAGTGGCTCATCATTTAGACCTGCTAGGTGAAGTATAAGACAAGACAGATAAAGACAGCTGGGGAAACATGCACTATTTTTTGCCTGTCAGAGTCAGCATGAAATTTTATCCTCTTTGCCTTGTTTGGAATTGTATCATTCACCTAAGTGGGGGCCTGCACATGAAGAAAGGTATAAAGCCTTGGAACACTGCCCGGCACACCTTTGAAGCGGATGGACGGATGGGAGATAACGAAAATCCTTCCATCGCAGCAATGAAAATGGCAGACTCTACAGATTGGGCCCCCACTCCCGAACTGGGTTCTTGTCATGGCTTCCTTCGTCTGTTAATGCAGTGTAAACCGTCATTAAAGAAAGCTAAGTTATTTCTCCTATGTGATTTCTTACCTGCCTCACAGTTAAGAGACCCGGGTTCACTTCTCAGGTCCTCCCTGCATAGAGTTTGCATGTTCTCCCCGTGTCTGTGTGGGTTTCCTCTGGGCATTCGGGTTTCCTCCCACAGTCCAAAGACATGCAGGTTAGGAGCATTGGCGATTGTCCCTAGTGTGTGCTTGGTGTGTGTGTGTGCTCTGCGGTGGGCTGGCACCCTGCCTGGGGTTTGTTTCTTGCCTTGCGCCCTGTTTTGGCTGGGATTGGCTCCAGCAGACCCCCGTGACCCTGTAGTTAGGATATAGCGGGTTGGATAATGGATGGTTGGATGGATGGATTTCTTACCACCATATCACTAAGGGAGGGGTATCACCTTTTTATATTATATCTATATAGTTTCGGGTTATGTAACATGCCGTATTTTAAAAAGAACTCATTCCAACAAGGTAGGGCCCCATGCTGGATACACATACATCTAAATTTTGCAATATTTCTTAATTAAAGTGAAGGCTACTCTAGATACATTTTGAATATCTGTATTAAATGAAAGATCATAATCTATAGATACAGCCAAGTTTAAGATTACTGTACTAGAAGTGATAGGAATGCCATCAACTGAAATGCTAAATTCAGATTGCCTTTTTTAGCAGCTTTACGGCCAATGACTAGCACTTCTGTTTTGTTAGAATTCAACAAAAGGAAACTTTAAGCAATCTAATGTCTACTGGGCAATCTTCTATTTCAGAAAACTGAGATGCTTCATGTACAAGACAAGCTAAATACCATTCACCTCTATACTATGGTGCTGTCTAAAACTTGATTGAAACATTTCAGAGGCATTTTTATTTTTGAAAAAACAAATATAGATAACTGTTTACCTAGTTTTATTTACATTTTAGAGATAAATGAATGATTAGAAATTGGCCAATAATTTGATAGATCACCAGGATCAAGATTTTTTTTTCTTAAGAAGAGGTTATTAGCCATTGTAAAAATTTTAGGCACATATCCATGAACGACAATGAATTTATAATACTTAAATGTGGATGATGGATGGATGGCTTACCAAAGAGAAAGTAAAAGATCTTTAACAAATCTATTAAGATTATGTAGGCATGTAGAAGATTTAAACCAGTTAACTAAAGCACCATATTCTGAATATTCTGTTTGGGCAGATGACTTTAATTGCTCAATTTTCTTAAAAGCAGTGTCATTTTGACACTACCTCACTGACTGAAAAAGAAGAATTTATTATAAAGTGGTGAAGAAATTTCAACCTTATCCCTAGATTTCCTTCTAATTAAATAACCGAACAGGAACATGTGAATTGAAGTTGAATAAATATTATGCTAACATTTATTAGGAAATTAACAGATGGATCCAATTTATAAAATAAGTTATACAGCAATAAATAATAAAATAGAACTTAAATGATCTTAACTTATGTTATAATATTGACCTTAAAGTACTGGGAATATTCCATTAAACAGACGTAATTCATCGTAATTTACTGACAATACAACATTAGATGTTGCTCACCCCAGTTTTTATGAGCCAAACTGAATAGCACCATAACTAGTGTTTAAGTCATTAACAATTACCTCACAAGCCAAACAACAAAATATATACGTAAGGTAATGTTAACTTTTCAACCTGTTTTGAAAGCTGTTTTGCAAGGTGTACACTTTTTATAATAATAATAATAACAACAATGTCATGCTGCTTTCTGCCATCTTTGAATTTGTTTTGTGCTCAAGAATGTTGTGCTCGCCCAGAAATGGTGACTTCCGTCCTGAAACTGCAGGCCTAGACCTGCAGTGATGTATGGTGCTGTAGTTCTGCAGATGGATAATACTGAGTTAGCCCCTGATCTCTTCATACACCTGGCTCCTGGCCTTTTCTGGTGGGTGAATAAGCCTCTTAAGGAGACAACACCCATCTTATTCACAAACCATGTGTTGTTAGTTGGCCAAGCCATCCATCCTACACAAGCAAGTAACATTTTTGAAAAACAGTACTTTTTGTCTTTTATTTCCTGATTATATAGCCTTGAATAGTAACACTCTAAGTGGTTCTGATCAATTTACAACACATTTTTATTTCAATTAATTATTTATGTTTTTAACAACCAGATCCCAATATTCTGCATGTGCTGTCAGTATTATTAAACTAATAAGTCACTTTTGAACTTTACAACACAACAACTGACTTGGAAAGAGAGGTTTCCTGCACTTCACTTCCTTAACATTGTAGTAGGCAGCTTCTTAGATAAACGGAGTCCGTGCCACCATACAGTTTTTCTAAGCTTAAACTGTATTGCTGTGATGAAATTATAGGAAAGGTGTTATTCTAATAATTAAAATATACTCAAGCCCCAGACACCAATTCTGATCCAGTTTTTAGTGATATTTTAAATATAAAGCAAACAGGGTATGTTGCAGGTCCTCCAAACTTGTGGGTTTCAATGTGGTGCTGTGGTGTCACCTGCTACACTCGGGTCCCAGTCCAGGTTTGTTGTGTGATGGGTGCGGCAACTTGCTCTCAGTGCATGCTCCCAACCTTTACATATACATAAAAATAAACATTGAATGCACAACAATTTCCTTTCAAATAAACAGTCTCATTTAGTTCTCAGTTTTAACTAGTATTTCTGTTCGGCAACCATGCCATCTTGGTATTCACTTAATCGGTCAGAATAATATACAAGACTGGAAACTTTTACAGTTCACCAGTTCTCTCCATCCTGGGAACAAATCCTCTTCCTTGTTATTTCCATCATCTTCAAGTACAGTAGTCCCAGATTATCTGATGTTGAGCAATATACCCATTCCCAACATAGATTTCGATTTCTTGGTGTCTACTAAATTTTCCCTTTCTTTTTATATCAACTCCAATCTCTTGTTTTTCTTCTCTCCTCTTGTGTCATCTACAGTGTTATTTTTTTAAAACTAGAACAAAGCACTCTTATTTCCGACAATAATATGGTGATGTATGAAAGACAAATGGCCAAGGGTCCCAACTTCCCAGGAAAAAGCTTACTTAAAACTCTTACCTTTTAGACTTATGTTTTTTTTTTACCAGGAACCTCTAGAGAACACAGACAAATAGCCTTATGTAGTTCACAACAAGGTGTCTTTCTTTGCAACATCTGTCATACAGTTTCCTTATTTGCAAGAATCATAGGTCAAGTGGCATTCACAACTCACCCACTCTGGTTTTGTACTGTTTGTCTGGGTGAACTCGAGCTAAAGCTAGAAATTCTTTGGGCTATGACTAATGTGGTTTTAGATAAACTGGAAATTACAGCTTCCATTCCAATAGAGATTTTTCAAATTAACTCTTAAGCTCAAATTACATTATGTGACTGGTTGGCACTGTAGTGCTTGAGCAGAGACACAGACTGTTACAGTACAGTTCTTTAATCCATTGTCAACAATATAGCATTGTGTGCCCACAATATAGCGCCATTTAATTTAAAAACGAACACAAGGGACAATTTGCATCTACCATCATGTAGTGCCATTGTGACCTCATCACCAGGCTTTAGAGCAGCTCTGGAACGGCCTGCATTCTTACAGCCATAATAGAACTTTTGAGTGCCTTTTGTACATTATGGGTCCATGGAATGCTTGTGTGAGAAACATACAAGTGGCAGGTAAATTTTACCCAGGTCTGCTGCCCATGAGCAGCTTAGCTGGCAATAGGTTGACAGACAAAGTGGTGTTTTTCTGTGGTCTAGTAGAGTGAGGTATGTATCTGGCAGTTTCCACAACTTTTTTAACTTTTTGCACTGCCTACCATTAGAATGAGGTGTATGTGGTATATGATAAAAGGCAATAACAACAATACAGTCTTAGGGCTATGGATGTAATAAAGAGAAAAATTCTAGAAGAAGAAAACTAGATTTTGCATCTAGTTTCTTCTACAGTGTGCATAGGATAATATTATCTTTTTATGATTTTATTTAAATCATTATAGAACTAAGCTACTCTTTTAGTTGGCTGACTTTACTGATGTAGCCATTTCTTTTGATTTCATGGCATTTTTCAACCTCTTTTTTCTGTGACTAGGCAATTGGTGGCATACTGAACATACTATACCTTTGCATTTGGATCAGTGATGATTGTATGTTTACCTGTCAGAGTTCCGGTGGTATGTGCCGGCCTGCTATTACATTCTGTTTTACAGTGGCCACACTGGCACTTATTTTCCTGTTCAACATAATGTTTGTCAGTCTGTCTAGCTAGAAAAATTACTTAACACTATAGAGACATCTTTATCACCATCATTCCATTCCATGTCTTGTAAATTTATCTGCCTTGTTCACTGATCCAGATGACCAGTAACCTGCTGGTTTCTTAGCCAATATACCAATATTTGTACCATTAAAAGTGAACATGATGGCTCTGGAATCTTTTAGACTCTCAGTACAAATGGCGGCATCCCAATCAATTTTAAGATATTCAAACTGTGAGGACCCAATAAACTGCATGTGTTTCATTTAAAATTGACATCTTCTGACACTGTTATATTGTGTAAAAAGGAAGTAATCTTAGGGAGCTAGAAGGAAGCCATTTTCTAACTTCTTTGTTTACACCCACATACACACTACAGGTGGTATGCAGGAACATTACAGAAACAATGCATATCTGACATATTTCAAAAAGCAGTATATTCCATTAAGCTCCAGGCATTTAGATTTTCCTCACTGCGTAAGTTGGAATGATCTGTTCTAGGGTTGTGACTGATGCCATCAAATTGTTCAACTAATGTTCAACTAAATAAGCAAATTCACATTATAATTTCACTAGTTTTGAACACACAGGGAAAAGCTGAGTGTTGTAATTTATTCTTTCCTGAAGACTACCACACTACACTAACTTATGGATATTAAAAACACTTTTCACAACATATTTCATTATTCTTATGGCTGTCCTGATCTGCCAAAACATAAATTGTTGGAACACACAAAGCATTTGTCATCTCACCATCCTGAAGTTATATGATTCTGCAACTTTTGACAAGCAATGTATAATGACATTACATTAACATTTTCCTAAAATATTTAATTTACAGTAAATATTGTTGATAACAAAATCGTATTAAAGGTTAAAAGAAACAAAATGATTTTGATTGATTTTGCTCTTCGACAAATGTTAAAATTTTAATAGGAATGAAAGCTTTTCATATTTCCTGTATATGTGAAAGCCCCCCCAAGGAAAAAAAAAATAGTATAGACTAATATGTAAGAAGTTATTATATTCCATCATTCTGAATCATTATTTTGTCAAGTTAACTAGATTACATTGTGTTAATTTATTAAATCTTATTCATTTACCAATACACATAATACACAGCAAGAATATAACTAATAGTCAACTAGCAAACTATTTTTTGTTATTGGCATATTGTGTATGTTTTAGGATAGATTTTTATGATGCCAGTGCCAATTACAAGTAAATTAATATTTAGAGATATTTACAAACTCATTTCAAGATACCTCAAAATTTTAAGATATCTGCAATACATGTTAAAATATCTTCAATGCATTTCAAGGTATCTCAAATATATTTTGAGATATATTTTCTCAATTTAAAATTTAAATTTTTGTAAAATTATATATTCCTTCAAGGTGACTTACTACCTATTTTAGAATATCTCTAAATGGATTTGACATTATCACAAAATTTGTAGGCAGTTATTTTGAGGTATCCTGATATGTGTTAAAGATATTTTCAAATGGACAGGAAACTAGTTTGAAATATCTGAAAATATATTTGAGTAATCTTTAACACTAGAATTACCAAAGCCTATGAAAAAACGTGTAAACCCGGCCCATCTTAAATCTGTTCGCACCTCTCCATCAGCATCTTTTGTGTTGTAAATGTATCAATAAGTACAAGCAGCAAGCAGCCTGCTATCTCATCCCCTTCTTGTGCAGGAAGGGAAAAAAGCTCTCCCAGCTCAAGCCTTGTTTATCTGGGAATCAGGTACCTGGAGCTGTAGAGGGTAAATAATATATCGTTATTTGGAACACATGCATTTCATGTCTTTTCCATGTCTACAAAGATCTATGTAAGTGTAGGATGACAGGAAATGCAAGAAATGTTCAACACATTATGCCTGCTGCAGCTGCATTTTTCTTATATTTGATTGGACATTTTTGCGGGGAGGGCTTCTGTTCTCTCTATCTGATGTAGAATCCTCATCCTCATTTGAGTTCCCCTCTGTTATAGCACATCTTTATTTGAAAACAGCAGTGTCAGATCAGTGGGAGCGTGAACGTGATTGAGAGAATAAAACTGAATAAAAAAAAAGTTAACCTTTAAAATACCGTACATTTACACCAGCTGTTACAGACTCAAATTAAATGTATGTTTTTATTGTATAATAGTTACAATAAGATCAGCTTACTACTCAAAACGTTTATTTTGGGACGCGGCAAAGCTTGAGCCCACAACCTCTTGATTATGAGACAACAGTTCTTACTGCTGTACTACCAAAGAAGTCGTGACAATAAAGTACACTAACCTGATTTCATTTTCTTCGGTTACAGTAATGAATAAAAGCACACTTGTTCTGTTATACTTGTACCTTTTGTGAAAGTGCTTATTTGATATTTGGACTTCCGTCTTCACACGTTATATACTTCATGTCAAAATTTTCTCGTTAGAGATCAGTGATCTTCTTGTTACAGCGCTTTTCGATACGCTTTTGCTAGAAGGAAAGTTGGCTTTGTTGATTTGACCTCAATTCCCTGCAAGTGCATGAGTAGCGAAGAGCAAACATCTTCTAAAATGGCATGTGGAGAGATACCAAATTGAATGGTCAAAGCAAAATAATTTGTGGATGACTTTTTTTGTATTATTGCTGAATTGAGGTCTGATTTGTCGGACACCGATTTTGATGCAAGTGATCTGGAGATGTAGATTGAAAATGAAAGTGTGGTACTGGCATCAGCTGATCAATCCCCAGCTGATCGTGGTGCTGAACATGTTTGTGTAGCTGATGCACCTATAGCAACATTTGCCTGGGAGGACAGACACAATAACAGGAGGTACAAACCATATTGCGTCTCATTGCAACAATGAAATAAAAACAGAAGAGAGACATTTTGCTGAAACATGCACAGAACATTTTATCCATGTTGCACAGCAGTGGAACAGTTCAAATAAAGTCAGCACATTTAGCATAGATAGTGCTAGAAATATGATCGCTGCTGTGAGACATCTGACTTTTGAAAACATACCCTTCATTGCGTACAGTCTCCAGTATTCCATCACAGTATCTCTGCAAAATACTGTGTTTGACGATGTTGTGGCCAAATGCAGAAAATTTGTGGGCCACTTTAAACACAGTAAAAACAACAAATTGAACATGGACAATCATTTATATAAGAAATTCCATCCAGATGGAATTCAACTCTGGACATAATAAAAAGCGTCCGCAGAAACTAACAGCCAGTGAGGGATGTCATCACCACACACAATGCCAAAATTGTCATGCCAACTACAGCTGAAATGGACAAACTGCAGAGGATGGAAACGCTACTGGAACCCTGCAGGTATTTTTTACGTCATATATTTCTCACTGTCTTGTCTGAGTGAATGTAAGAGAGGAGTAGAGTGTCTGTATGTGTGTGTAAATATAGCATGAATATGCAGAGGACATTTTTTGTATGTATACAGGGAGTCCTCTACTTACGATGGTTCGACTTACGATTTTTCAAGTCACGATGGTGATAGCGAGACGAGAATTGTGTAAAATATAAATTTTCAAGTTGGAGCGGCAAGTGAACATTTCTATATGCTGAGCGATCCAAGCAAAGTAGTACAATACGCTGCTGGAAACTCCCACCTTGCGATATGCCTCAGTCTCGCTAGTGATCAATAGAAATCAGTGAACTTCTTGTTTTTGCTAGAAGGAACGTTAGCTTTGTTGATTTCACCTTGATTCCCTGCGCATGCATGAGTAGTGAAGAGTAATCAGCTTCTAAAATGGCATGTGGAGAGATACCAAAGTGAATGCTCAAAGCAAAATAATCCGTGGATGATTTTTTTTCGTATTATCGCTGAATCTGACTCTGATTTGTCGGACTCTGATTTTGATGCAAGTGATCTGGAGATCTAGATCAAAATTGAAAGTGAGGTACCGGCATCAGCTGATCGGTCCCCAGCTGATCATGGTGCTGAACAACAATGTGCAGCTGATGCATCTATAGGCAACGTTCACCTGGGAGGACAGACACCTACAATGACAGGAGGTACAAACCATGTTGTGTCTCACTGCAACTGCCACAACCGTGCACCTGTCTCACAAAGACAGCCAGGCAGCCAGTCCACCGTGCTTTCCTGCTGGCTGTCAAGCTGCCCCCTACGCAGCCACTGCTGCCGAAAACTGCATGCAGGTGCAGACAGCAGGCACAACAAGCAGCAGCAGACTTTTTATGTTGATTTATTTGTGAAACCATTGCTTTGCGTGCTTTTTAGAACAGTTCCTACTGAGTATAGACTGTTTATGCTGCTCCCTGATAAAAGAACAAGTTTCTGCTGGTATCTGTTCAGATAAAAAAGAAAACGGATTTAGAAATGTTAACTTGCTGTTGCTTGGAAGGTGCCTGTTATAATGTGATTGTGGCTCTGGACTCTGAGGGTATCTTGTTTTTCTATACCAAACTAGATAAAACACTAATGTCCTGGCAGTGGCAAATAGCTTTAGTTTTATATTTGATTTGATTACATTAATGTTTGAAGTTGAGATTTACAAGAAATATTTTAACCTCTACTATGTAAAGGAAATACTGATGTTAAAAAGCACCTAATTTGTTTAAAGTGTTTACAAACCAAATACATGCAATACACTACTTTTGAGTACATTATTGAATTTTGCACATAACATTGTGATTGTTGTGATTGTCTGTGATTAATCAAATTGAAATGCTGCGCAGCACTAATTGAAAGCAATCTTTGCTTCCATTTGGGAGATGGGTGTCATCCCAGCTGATTGGAAAACAGGACTTGTCACCCCTATCTAGAAAGGGAAAGATGATTTCCTGGATTATGGTAACTCCAGGGGGATAACACTGCTCACGGTGCTGGTAAGGTCCATGCTAGGGTCATCCTTAATAGAATCTGTGATCACTTGCTCATCTATCAGAGCAGACTGGTTTTATGTCTACCATTGACCACAATCTGTCACTGAGGGTTCTCAGTGCAAATGTGAATGTCACAAGAGTTTCTTTGCAGCCTTTGCTGATTTTCAGTGGATCGAGCTGCCCTGTGGGACATCTGAGTCTTCGCAGGATCCCCGCGAAGCAGCTGGATATCATGGCCATCCTATACACTGGTACTGTGAGTGCTGTGCAGAGTGAAGGCAGAACCTCCACATTTTTCCCCGTTGATTCTGGGGTTTGTCATGGTTGTGTTCTTGCTCTTGCTCAGTTCAGTGCTTGTATGGACTGGGTGTTGGCAGCGTCATGCCAACGATGCTGTGATTTTCACAGTGACAATGGAGGCTCTAATCAAGGCTCTCGAGAGACTGAGTGAGAAGTGTCTGGACTTGTTATTATCCTGGATAAAAACCAAGATCTAGGCCTTTAATGACCTCTTGGGCACAGTCATCAGCAGTGTGTCTGTCTGCAGAGATAATGTTGACATTGTCAGGAAGTCTACTTACCTCGGCAGCGACATTCATGTCTTTGGTGACTCTTTCTATGAAGTCAATAGATGAATTGTGACATCATGAGGGGTCATGATGTCGCTGGAAAGGGGTGTGTGGCAAAAGGATGAAGGTCCAAGTCTTTAGAGTCCTGGTTTGTCCTGTAATCCTATATGGTTATGAGACGTGACCTGAGACTAAAACTGTGCTTCTTTGGTATTGTGTCTCTTCTGGGAATCTTTGGGTACCACTGGTTTGACTTGATGGAGTCCCAGATGAGGCACATTACCTGCATTGTGAGGTAGCATCAGTTACATCACTACTGCCATGTTATGTGATTCCCCAAGGGTGATTCAGTTCACAGGATCCTCATTATTGAGGACCTGAGTGTCTGGACCAGGCCAAGGGGATGCCCACGTAACACCTGACTATGGCCGATAGAAGGCCATTTTCAGGGGGTGGGACTGGACCACTTGTTTTCCTGGGGGGGTTGCCAACCAGGATGCTGAGCTGTTTCATAGTGTGGTGAGTGTTGCAACGCATTGTACCATGCTCCTCAACCTAACCTGACCTAACCTGAAGTGCACCAGGCATTTTGAGGTAACTCATATGGATTTTAAGGTATATTAAAATAAATTCCTCTGGAATACAAGATGTCACCAGGTTATTTAATGATATCTTAAAATAATCTGGATGCACATTTGAGATATCCAAAGCTAAATCTAAGGTAATTTGAAATAGATGTGGTCAAGACACCTTGAAATCCATTTTGAGATAGCTTTAAATTTTAATCCTGCTTGCTATGAATAATAGCCATTTTATTGTTATTGTGACATTTGCGGAAACCAATTCTTCCATTTTTGGGGACATAATTTGGCTAAAAAAAAAAAATCAGGTCATAAAATGTGGATCAATCAGTAACGACTTATAGACTTTTACCAAATTATAAAACAGCTGCTGTAATAAATCAGGTACGTGATAAAAGTCTTTTTGTTCTTCTTTTTATCTTACAGAGCACAATGAAGCTGAATTTATGTGGCTACAAACACTTGCAGTAACACCCAATCATCTTTGTAGTCATTCCATGTACACCTTTCTGTAACTTGGGAAATGAAGTGGGAATGGGAATTTAATTAGGGTTTGAGGTTGGTGACACACAGTATATCTCAGCCATTCTAACAGTTGATGCTGCATTCTTGTTGCTATGGGCCTGTCAAATTGTCACACGTGTTTCTCAGGTATCTTCTCATATTATCTTGAGTATCATAGCTCCAAAAATAATTATGAATGAGCTGGGTAGAAACATTAGAAGACCACTCCTTTGAATATGTTAGATAAAGTGAACAAGTGTGGGTAAACAGAATTATTAAACACTATTAAACGAACAGCAAATGTCTTGTTAAGGTTTGTTTGATGATTAATGTTATTAATAAACTTGGGGTTATTTTTTGGGCCAGAGAATGGTAACATGTGTTTTTACTTAATATGGTAGTTATGTGTTCACTTTACGAGTGTTAATGTTGTGAAAAGGTTTTCAAGAATAGATTTGCTGAGCAAGGGGGAAATTTGTAGTTAAAATTTGATTTAAAGTTAGTTTTTGCAAAAAATCAAAAATGAAACTTTGGCAAGAAAAATGTGTTAGCCAAATAATACTTAGTCACTTTTGTCAACACAACATGCATGTTACATTCCACAGCAAATATTTTCTTTTTGTGATCAAAGTTTTATTGAAATACAAAATAAAAACTTTAAAGGCAAACAGAAACCATTTTGACAGGAATTAAAACAAGGTAAACCCCCATGCCCATCCCATAACACAACCCAACCCAACCCAATCCTGAGAAGGGTAATGTATAATCACAGACAGTTGTGTGTTTGGTTTTTCTTTCTGGGATAATTAAATGTGTATTGTGTTTCCTTTTTCAGGGCTATAGGCAGGAAATTCAAAAAGTTTATCTCTTATCTGTCCTTGTAAAGTTATACATACTATATCTGCTCCATTTTCTACTCTGTATACATGTGCTATATTAACATTATAAAGCCTCTTTCTATTTCTTCATACTTTCTTAAATCACAAGGGAAACTGTACAGTTCCACATCCATTCCTTCTTTGCTTTATGGTGCCCTTAGCCTAATTCCTTTCTCTTTAGGTTTCTTCAGGCTGTAACACATTCTTGTAGAATGTGAGGGACGTTTAGATGCATGTAGAGCAGGGCTAATGAAGTACTGTACTGCCTCTCTTCTTCACTTTATAAAGGGATGCCTTGGCATCATTGCAGCTCTAGAGTAAAGTTTTGCTATTCCCCCACGACAGTTATCATATTTTTAAAGCACACTGTTTCAGAATGCTTTAGCAGGAATCCCTGATAGCCATTTCTTCATTAGCAAATGTTATTTTAGATTTTGTTTCCAAATATTTTCTGAAAATATCATTTTACATTAAAATGTTTAAATTCCTTTAGTGGCAATTTCAAAGTAGCCCTGATAATCTCTTTAGAAATGCAATATATAAGCAAACATAACAACTAGAAAGAAAAAAGTGGTAGTTTACATGTAATATATGCAGTATGTCATGTTTGCCTTCAAAAAATTAATGCTTATTGAAGTTTTTTAAATATAAGGACAGGAGGTAAGGAAAGCAGAAAATATGAAGTCATTCAATTTTAGATGACACTATTTAATTTGACTTGATATGAATAATATTTTTTCAGTTTCTCGTCTTAATTATTAACAAATCAATTAGTGAAATGCTATACGGAATGCCCAGATTTCCCCATGTTACTATCCTATTCTATCATGATAACTCCTCCGTGTTGGTTTGCTGGATATATCCAGGTGGTTATGACAACCATGATTTGGTTACATTACTTCAATAATATGAAGAGTCTTTGACAATATTTTTAGGCTAATGTGCTTTTTTTATTCTATTCTTTAGCATAATTTAACATGAATACCATTTTAAATCTAAACAGAGTATTTTACAGAATAACTGCCTTAAGGGGCTGAATCATTCACTTCCAGAGTGAGAATCACTTCACACATTAAATCTCATGGAGTGATGAAAATAACTTAGAAATTGCTATTCAAGTATAGTTAAATGCTGCCTCACATCCCACACGTTACAACCTATACATTAGAAATATACTTAAAGATAAATGTTTCTTGCAGAACAAAATTAAGAGAGATGCTATGTGTCTAGGAAGAACACTCATCATGACGGAAAAAGGAAATACAGTATATAGAGTTATAAACTGTAATATGAGAAGACAAGATTAAGATGAGAAAAGTATTTGATTCAATGCAGATAGGCAGTTTATGTTTTCCTAACATGAAGGTCACACAGCAATATCTTTCAACTGTGTATGTGTAATGACTATAAAACAGAACTGTTTGTCAATGTGACCTTGCTTAATTTTGCTTTACTGAAGTTATAGGTCAGTGTTGTGGCACAGTCATTATAAAACAAGAAATGAAGAATGGTTTTATTAGTATAAGAGATTACCTATAGAGGCCTATAGATATATTTTTTATGACCCACTTATGACAGTTTTCTCATTTGCCTCCTAATGAAGAAGATGTATTCAATGATAGGAAAGACCACGTGGATTAAGTGTCAGATTTTTAAGAGTCCCCAAAGGGAACCTTTTTTGTGAAGCAATAAATTAGATGGCATATCTCTTCATTTTATGCTCAGTCAAGTACAAGCTAAAATTCTTGCTGATACAAGAAACAATACAAAGAAAATCATGTTTTCCATATTTATAATGCTGCAAATTAAACTGTTAATGTTTAATATAAATTTTAATTTAAAATGTTATATGTGTATGTACATAGTTATTTACTAAATAGTCTTTAATATATTTAGTGTAGGTGGTGCAACAAAATTAAAATTAATCCATGCACTCACTCTCAAAGATACTCAATTGAGACATTGGGATGCTGTGAGCCATAGCCTATCCTTGCAGCATCGGGTGTAAGGCAGGAAGCAGGATTAAGTGCCAGTCCATCACAGGACACACTCATGCACACCCAAATTACTTATACTAGGTCAATTTAGAGTCTCCAGTAATGTAACATTCAGATTCTTAGGATATGACAGGTTAGAACAGATTATTAGTTTACCCAGGCTAGACCTGTTTTATTAATAATTACCTGTTTTATTGATAATCTATGCAGATTGCTTCACATTAAAAACTACTTAAGTTATTTATCTATGGAGGAAAAAGACTTACAGTCTGAACTGGGATTTCCCAATTGTCAGTTTATCATAACATGGACACTAGAAGTCCTTTTCATTAATACAAATAAAACTCGTTATTCCTTCGCATTAGCTACCATGCTTACAAAGTCACTTATGTGTCATGTTTTATGCATCATATGTGTCTTCCACCAGGGCAATATGCCGTCTTTACTTTTATTTGCAATATCACTTGAGATTTCAGTCACACTCTGTGTAGCTCCAAAGAAATGTCACCTGTCTTTTGTCAGATCCTTCTTACATTTTGAATGATGCACATTGTGAGTGAAAAGAATAAAACTAAAAGAACTGCTAGCAAGAAGAACAGGTATCCGAGATATATATCGTTCTGAACTGGACAGTCTTGTTAATGGTTTTTGTAGTCATAGTGTACACTAACTACACAAGTTAAGCACACAGAGGTACAGTATAACCAGTGTGGCAAACGACCAGGGACCTTGCCCCACCAGGACACCTCAAGAAGGGAAGGACCGTGAGAGGGGCGATATCTTCCCTGGTGCGCAAGAGGAAAGCACCCCTGGATAGCATCTGGGTCACGGATACAACGCTGGGAAGCTAAACCCTGTGGGGGTCCATGGCCACCGCCAGGGGGCACCTAGATGGTTCCCAAGCCATGTACTGCAGCATTTCTGCCACATTCGGAAGTGCTGCCAGAACAGGAACCAGATACGCCCAGAGTGCTTCCGAGTGCAAGGGCAGCACTTCCGCCACACCAGTAAGTGCTGCCGGAAGATCATCAGTGAGCACCTGGAGCACATCTGGGTGTGTTATAAAAGGGGCCGCCTCAATCTATTCAGGAGCTGGAGTCGGTTGGTAGTGGACAGAGCTTGTGAGAGAGGAGTGGAGGAGACAGAATGAAAAAGTCAAAGAAATGACTGAGTTATTGTTAGTCTTTGAGCCTGTGAGTCACTGTGGCTGTGTTATATAAAATATAAGCATGTGTTTTGGACATGGCTGTCTCTCTGTCTGTCTGTGTCCGGGATTATCTTTCACACCAGTTAGGAAAGGATTGTCTTAGATGTCTGTTTTTATGTCCAGTTCGTAACAATCAGTACTGGGCATATACAGAACTAAGCACAATTCATGATCCTTACTGTATATTGTCATTTACAAGGCACTGTTAAAGGGTAGGTTACTAAACAGAACAGCAGAATCTTTCATCTTGCCAGAAAATTTCTGGCACAACTGCTACAAGCACATGCTGTATTATGGGAATGATCATCCAAAACCTTTACACAAATCAACACTAGCTCGACTAGAATAAGTCAGTTTCATTTCTTCTCAACTGAATTTTCACTTTTGGGAGCATTCTCGCTTGCTTAGCCATAAACAACCTGACACTTGGGGATAGATGCACTAAATTTTCACATATTTAATAGAATTTCTCATCTGTCTCCATATTCTCAGTGAGAGCACAACACACCATGCTCTGGTATTCACCTTTCCTTTGTCTGTGTGATTTCAATTGGATGTACAAGATATTCATAGAAAAAAGGTAGGGATGGCATGAAAAAACACAAAATATTATGTGGTAGCACTTGCAACAAAGGAGTGAAAATCCGTAAAGTGGATGAATGTTACCAGTGCCTGTGTTAATAACTGATAGACAGTGAACAGACGGTTAAAGTAGGAAGAATGAACAGGAAAAACGAGAAATGTGCAATGGCCTGTACAAGTGAAAGAAGATTTTCAATAAATCAAACAGCCAGATGAGTTCAAACACACATGAATACCTACTACATAGAGCATAACACACATGCATTTTGGGAATGTAATCTTTTAGGATTGCAGCAGTACATTGAACCATTACATATCCCTTCACATTAACCACAGTGGAGATATTAAGTAAAGAGAAATATGGGAGAAAAATAAGGATATACAGTATTTAACTTGCTTTAAAATGAAATGCAGCTTTCACTTCTAATATTCATTACACTATATAATATATATGAATACATACAGCTGAAGAGAAGCCATGGGACAATTTATTTAGCTGTCTTTTCAGGAGCTTAGAGGTATTTCTCTGAAACGCAGACTGCTTCCATCTGAGTAAGGTGGGCCCTGGGTCAGTGAGGCTTCTGACAAGCCTTATATATGTGCAAGACACTCCTATGTCCTTAAAGTAGTTATACACACTTTCAATTGACCAGTGCTATATAATTATTAGTCTCTGTTCAACTGTTTTAGCATATTCAGTGAGGTATTTGCAGGTTCTACTGACCAATGAAATTTTGTTTTCTTCCAATATATTCTTTCATTATTTGTAAAGAATGCAGCTGCTGTAATTATTAAAATTATTAGCTGCCATGAAAAAGTCTTCAGCTTTTACTTTGACTTATACAATATACTGCAGAAATGTATATATATATATATATCTATACTAATAAAAGGCAAAGCCCTCACTCACTCACTCACTCACTCACTCACTCACTCACTCACTCACTCACTCACTGACTCACTCACTCACTGACTCATCACTAATTCTCCAACTTCCCGTGTGGGTGGAAGGCTGAAATTTGGCAGGTTCATTCCTTACAGCTTCCTTACAAAAGTTGGGCAGGTTTTATATCGAAATTCTACGCATAATGGTCATAACTGGAAGCAGTTTTCTCCATTTACTGTAATGGAGATGAGCTTCAACGCCGTGGGGGCGGAGTTTCGTGTGACATCATCACGCCTCCCACGTAATCACGCAGTACATAGAAAACCAGGAAGACCTCAAAAAGCGCTGAAGAAAACATGCATTATATAATTGAGAAGGCAGCTAAACAATAAGAAGCGAGCGAGTGACATATACAACCATATTCATGAGTTCTGCCACTTCGGAAACAAAGCACGATGTAAACCTACACTTTAAATTAAGTTCATAGACAGGCTGCGCTGGCGTTTGTAATTTAGTGCCTGCCCATATAAGGCCGTCCGTCAGCGGCAATCCAATAGCAAACTGCCACTAAATATTCACGGGTGAAGGACTGTGCTTATGGAGAGGAAGATGAGATGGTCAGGGTGGTGTTTGACACAAACTCAGCGAAACTGCGAGAGAAAGTTTTAAGTGCCAGGACTAAGGTAACATTAAATACAGCCATGGACATAGCACGAGATGGCACCAGCACAGCTGGGAACCTTCGATGCATGTACACCGAGCGGCTCACGTGAACTGCCGCAGTGCACAGATAAAAGCAACAGTTCCAAAGAGCGCTGAACAAAACCGAATTACACAATTGAAAAGGCAGCAAAAATATGAAGCGCCTGATACATATAAGCATATTCATAAATCCAACTACTGCGGAAACAAAGCACACGTTGGAAAAAGTCAATGTCCCGCTAAAGGAAGACAGTGTAAAAAACCCGTGCATGCAGTGTGTCAGGTCTCAGATAAAGAAGAAGACGAGCTGTTTATTGATGCAGTAAGAAACGAATCGATGAATGAAACCTGTCATCTTTACAGCGATTGACAAACACGGAATGTAACTTGAACACAACACATCCTACAAATACGAACCTGATTGAAAGAAATAATGATAATCAAATCCTTGATGACAGCAACACTCAGTAACACTCACAAAACAAATACTGTATATTGACAGTCATGTTACGTTATTTTTAAAATGTTCCCTTTTCTTTTCTAGCTTTTTAACACACTACTTCTCGCTGCGATACGCGGGTATATATATATATATGTATATATATACACCGATCTACATACTCGAATAATGGATACTTTATTAGCCATCAATGATTGTTTTGGTAAAGCCATACTCAGTGTATTCATTAGATGAGCGGTAAAAAGTAAGAGCGAGGGAGGATGACTTATTGAGGCATGCAGGCTGTAGTGCGCGTCAACTCTATCTGAATTGCGATCACATTTGAAAAATATATCTTTTCAAGTTCTATTTAGTCCATATGTGTCAAACTCAAGGGCAGCGGGCCACATCCGCCCGGCGTGTAATTATATCCGCCCGAGATCATTTTATATACTGTATTATTGTTATTAAAGCCGGGTATATGAAGCGCTGGTAACACAATAAACTACAGATCCCATAATGCAGCGCTTCAGCTGCCTTGCCGAACACTTACCGCGTTAATCAAGTCTACCTTATGATGCTGCAAGTTATTGCGAAGCTAGCTCACACGATGCTGAAGAGAAAAGTTGATTCTGAAAATAGAGCCTTTAAAACCGATGGGAGGCTGAGTATATGTTTACTGAACCCGTGTGTCTCATTTGTGGAGCTAATGTGGCTGTAATTACAGAATTTAATCTAAGACGGCACTATGAGACAAAACATCAGGGTAACCTGAATGCAATGCAGAAGATACAGAAAGCAGCATAATTAAATAAGAATCTGACACTTCAGCGGACGTTTTAACCGTGCACAATCACAAAGTGATTTCAAGTGAAGCTGCTTTTATGGGAGACACAAATGCACCAGTTCACCTTGCCCCACTTTCCCTGTTGCCAAGTAATGTTAAACCAAGTCGTCACTACGGTGTTCCCAACACGCACTTTGCTGATAAACTGAGGCACTGCGACTGAGTTTGCACGCGCTTTGGTGACTTTGAAGAACAAAAAGTCCGTCTACATGCGGCTCGAACCTTGTGCATGTTTGGTAGCACATATCTGTGTGAGAAGCTCTTCTCAGTGATAAAGACTAACAAAACAGCACACAGGAGTCGCCTCACTGATGAGCACCTGCAATCCATCCTGAGAATCTCCACAACACAGAACCTCACAGCAAACAGAAACGAACCTGTGGCCAAAAAAGATGCCAGGCGTCCAGCTCTAAAATGACATATGAGCAAAGACAACTGAATGATTTGATTTGTTATTGCTGAAAGGAACACATTTTATTTATATTTCCAGGTTTTGTTATGCAGCATGTTCATATTTGAATTTGTATAATTTTGACAGGATATATTTTTATGGAGAGCAAAATCTTTTGGGATATTTAAAATCTAAGTTTATTTTTTATATAAAATTACATAAGAGTAAAGAAATTTGAATGTTTGTTCTTTTAACGTTTACTTTATTTCTAACTTGTATAATTTAGACAGGATATATTTTTATGGAGAGAAAAATATTATAAGTTGTTTAAGGTTTGAGTTGATTTATTCACGAATAATATTCCTGTCTGTTTTTACCATTCCTACCAAAGATATTTCTGTCGACTAAATAAATCACTGCACTGATACGAAATAGCTGTGTGTGTATATATGTAGATATGTATGTATATGTATATATATGTTTATATATGTGTGTGTGTATGTATGTATATATATATATGTATATGTAACACTCATCACTCACAACAGTGACAAAACAATTACATTGACAATCATGTTACGTTATTTTCAAAATGTTTCCTTTTCTTTTTCATTGCTTCTTTAACACACTACTTCTCCGCTGCAAAGCGCGGGTATTTTGCTAGTATATATATATATATATATATATATATATATATATATAGTCACAAAATCAAAGAAGCCACAGAAAGGTTTGGGGCAGCCACCCATATACTATTCCCTGCCTGCAAAATGGTTTAAAGGTTTGTACTGATGTATACAGATTGGAGTCCAGAATAGATGGAGATGGAGAAAAGTTGGCAGCTTTAAAGGCCAGTATAGGAAGTGACATCAAAGGTGCAGGAACCGGGAGGGTCTTCATCCATAGGCTCGCACCCGGAAGTGACATCAAAGGGGCCGGAACCAGGAATGACGTCATCAGGGCCAGGTGGAATTTCCAGTGAACGGTCTTTAGAAAAGTGAGAGAAAGAGTCAGTGTACTCCGCTACCTGCCAGTCTGGCTCGGAATTACTCTCATTCAAGCCCTTAAGCTGCCTCCCATGTATACGTGTGTGACAATATATATATATACATAATAGCATACGTATATCAGGCTCACAGGTCACATTATTGCATTGATAATTAGTGTTTTTTTTTAACTCTGGTTACACCTACTTCCCATGTATTTTAAATATCAAAGGAAATAAAAAAAGAGATAGAGGAGCAATCATTTACTTTGTGTAAAATCAACAGTACAAAAATAAAAAAGGCTCTGTGGTCAGATCACAGGAAATGGACTGCTGCTTTTAGACATGGATGCATTGACAAGGAGTGTGAGGGATCACTGCTTTTTGAAGCTGAAGATCTCCTGGACTCATGGAATTCACTCATGGAAGCCAGTGTCCTGAACAGTACAAAGATTATTAGATCCAAACATTTCTCTTTCTTTTTCATTTTCATCCAGTTCTTAAGCAAGAGTACCATGCTTCCATATTCATTCATATTATCACATTTGAACAGCATAAACCAAAATCAAAGGCAGTAAACAGGGGGTTATAGTGGTGAAGAATGTGCAAAAATTGTTCAGAATGTCAACATTATCTTGCTGGTATGAGCAGCTTTTCTCTGCCTTCCTTCTCAATTTCATTTGGCACAATGATCTTTAGTACATATAAAGCCCCTAGGACACTTGTTTCCTCTCCTTTTTGCAACAAAAGTCAGAAAAGTCAGTTTGTTTTATTAAAGCACAGGAAAAGTGAAAAAGCATTTCATTAAGGTCATGGCTCATAATGTGATTACTTCCTTTTGAGCACTTAATGACTTTGATAGCAAATTCTTGTCAACGAATGAAATCTTGTATACTACAGTGCAATATGATTTGAATATTATGTATAAATCCTGGTAATTATTCTCTGGTCTCTATTTTATTTTTAATCTTGCTTGGTCCTGTATTTTACTGAACCGCCATATTTTGCTTGGCAGCAGCTGTTTTTTCACTTTATTAACTGGAGGTCATTCCCTTTCTCAATCTGGCAACCATCCAGTCTGTCTAGAGCCAAATGTCTCACTGAATCACAGCTCTCTAATTCTCTGTGCCACCTAGGCAATTTTTTTCTGTCAGTCAATACCAATCAGTGTCTCTCACATTTCTATGTGTCTGTGCAGCTTTCCAGCTTCATTAAGTGATGGTTTCCATCTGTGTTTTGTCTGTTTGCCCACTTACTACAGTACCAATAACTTCTGGTTTTATATTGCCTGATTATTTATCTTGCAGGAGCCATTTTTAAGAAAGTTCTGACTCTGGTATGTTGATTTGATATGATTCTGATTTACTCATCTTGTTAAAAGGTAAAACTATCAACCAAAAAGAGAAATGGTGATTGAGGGTTAATCTCAACCTTGTAGTGACAACTACTATGTATGTGTACTGATGTGGCCACTATGTATACAGTATCATATACACAGATTAGCCACAACATTAAAACCCCTGACATGAGTAACATTGATTATCTCATTACAACGACACCTTTCAAGGTGCAGGATATATGGGACAGAAAGTGAACAGTCAGTTCTTGAAGATGATTGGCGACTTTGACAAGGACCAATTTGTAATGGCTAGAGGACTGGGTCAGAGCATTTCCAAAATAGCAGGTCTTGTGGGGTGTTCCCAGTATGCAGTGACCTGTACCTACCAAAAATGATCCAAAGAAGGACAATCAGTGAACAGCTTAATGCTGTCCATGAAAGAAAAGTGTCAGAATACACAGGACATTGCAGGTTGCGGCTTAGCTGCAGATCAAAGTGCCCGTTCTGATCCCTGTGCACTGATAATGAGCATGTGAGCGTCAGAACTGGATGACAGAGCAATGGAAAAAAGTGACCTGGTCTGATGAATCACATTTTCTTTTAGATCATATACATGAATGGGTGCATGTGAATCGTTTACCTGGAGAAGAGATGGCAGCAGGATGCACTACGGGATGAAGGCAAGTTAGGGAAAGTAGTGTGATGCTCTGAGCAACTTTGGGTCCTGGCATTCGTGTGGATGTTACTTTGACATGTACCACCTACCTAAAGGTTGTTGCATGACCATGTTGTACATCCGTTCGTGGCTATGATATTCCCTGATGCCAGTGGTCTCTTTCAGCAGGATAATGTACCTTGGCACACTGCTAAGGAATGGTTTGAGGAACATGACAAAGGTGTTGACAAGGAATCTAAATTCCCCAGATCTCAATTCAATCTAGTATCTATGAGAAGTGCTGGAAAAACAAGTCTGTTCCTTGGAGGTGCCACCTCACTACATACATGGCTTAAAGAATGTGCTGCTATCGTGTTGGTGCCAAATACCACAGGACACCTTCAGAGATCTTGTGGAGTCAATGCCTCGATGGGTCAGAGCTGCTTTGATGGGATGAGAGGTACCTACACAGTATTCGAAACGTGGCTTTAATGTTGTGGCTGAATGGAGTTTTTCTTTGCATGCAACCAGTCTCTAAGTTTCTTTCAAAGCTAAAACAACAAAGGGAAAGGCCGGGAAAGATTAATAGATAATACAAAGCCAATTGAGATGTGCTTCTTCACAACAGACAGCATTTTGTTTCCCATAAGTAACCAGGCAGAATAGTGAACAAACATCTGGCCAGGAGAGTTCTTTACTTGGACATAACTAAAAAGGAAAATGTCCAGTACAATTGTGAATTTCTAATAGGCTTTACATACAGTATCATGAGAGCCTGTTGGTCCAGAAAATTGGATACCATATTTCAAATCATAATTTTTAACAAAGATAAGCTTTCCACCCTGAGTGTGCAGCACTAAGCTAGAAGTCATCACAGCCATTTTTGTAGATGTCGCTTCTTCAAAAGCATGAATCACTTTTATGGAAGTTGTCTTTTCAGAAGCATTTGGCTGTCTCATGAGGAGCCATGTTTTGCCCTGCTCATTCTTTTTGGTGGATTAGGAAAGGTGTTTGCTTTCAGATCACAATGTATATACAGTATGACCCACTGTAAGCATGTTTTATGTATTTTGAGTATTATAAAAACTGAGAAATTAAAGAATGTGTGCAGGATCTGGGAGGTAGTCAGCTGTTTCTTTTAGCCAAGAGACTGAGGGAAGGAGCAAATGTTAGATGAGGAGCCTGCTGTAAGAAAAACATGACCTGAGCTTAACCTGTAATCACAATCTGTGTATGGGTGTTGATTCCATGAGCCCGCATGGGTGAATGATGGTTGGTGAGGATTAGGAAGATTAAGTCTCTTGCAGTCTGTATAAAATAGAACGAAGGAAGATTACTTAATGTATCCAGCAGGGGGCGCTAGCTCCCTTGTTGGAATAAGTTCTTTTGTAATTGTAGTGATACGGTGGTAAGAAATCACATAGGAGAAATCACTTAGCTTTCTTTAATGACGGTTTACGCAGCATAACAGACGAGGAAGCCATAACAAGACCTTCGGGAGTGGGAGCCGGATGTATAGAGTCGCCATTTTCGTTGCTGTGTTGGAAGGATTTTCCAGATCGGATGACGTTATCTCCCATCCGTCTGTCAGCTTCAAAGGTGTGCCGGTCAATGTTCCAAGGTTTTATACTCTTTCTCCATGTGCAGGCCCCCACTTAGATGAATAATACAATTCCAAACAAGAAAAAGAGGATACAATTTCATGCTGAGTTTGACACACAAAAATAGTGCACATTGCCCATTTCATAGTTGTCCTTAATTTGTCTTATCTTAAAAAGCTTGCCTAGCAGTTCTTATATGGTGAACCCCTGTGCTAAAACTGGCTTTGTGTTAGCTGTACATGTGAGTAGAAGGAAAAGTAGATTTAAAATATTTGCACAGAGCACAGTGACATATTAAACTTATATTCTGATTACACTTAAATCAACTAAAATCTTATGAAAGAAAAAACATGAATTTAGGTGGTAGAACAAAGACTGAAATGGTTCCTGTAAATTAAGAATAACATTAAAATTAAAGAAAGAACAAATTGAATGGAATGAGAAATATTAATTATTTGTGACTTTGGACAAAATAACACATTTACAATTACCTGGCTTTGCCTGGTAAATTTTGTAATACAGTGGGTGCCAGTTATAGAGCTGTTGGATAATCGGGTGTATCAGAAGTACTATGTGCTTTTCTGCATACAATATTTGTAGGTTTAAGGGCTAATATTCTTGGCAGTGTTGTAGTGGTTAAGGCTTTGGACCTAGGACTTCAAACCCTGCTACTCTGTGAAACCATGAGCAAAGCACTTCACCTGCCTGTGCTCCAATATAAAAAAAGAAAAAAAAAAAATGTAACCAATTGTATCTCACCTGCTGTATGTTGCCTTGGATAAAGGCATCAATTGAATATTAAAAAATAATAACAAGTCACTAGAGATTCTTAAACTTGAACATTCTTCCTCTTGCACCACTTGTGATGCCTTCTACCTCGCCAGCTTAGTTACGTGTCGCTGTGGTGGAACTTTGTTCATGTAGCAGTCCTACGTCGTGTAGCCTTTCTTTTACCAATGTAGAAATTGCATAATGTAGGTATCTCCCTGTGTATTCTTTAAGTCCCAATTCATAAGAATAATGCAAAAATAACTGAAATGAAAATGACAAGCTTTTCTGGAAACAGAAGCCGCTGCATCCACGCCCACTGCAATGATATTTTATGTGCCATGACCGGGACTGGAGATAAGCAGAGCAGAATGGATAATTAAAACAAGAACATCTAAGAGTGCTGGATGTCAACAGCAAAAAACTGCACTTGCTAACCATTGAGCTTTGCATTTTCCTCGGGTTTTGCCAAACTTTTACTTTCCATTTCACAATGTGATCACATCTCTTCACTTTCACCCTATTGCTCAGTGATGTTATTTGTGTGAACTTTCAATCACTTCTGCTGCGTCCACTAGTTAGCACAGCACACAGCATTAAAGTTTGCATAATATTATTAAATATCAACAACTTTAAAACATGTGTTAGCAAATTTTCATTTTTCAATCACGTCAATAAATTAAAATCAAATTCATTTCGTCAAGTCATTTTTGAGATTTTAGGTTATTATGGGGTATTTGGTTTTTCTATTTTGGGGGTTTACCCTTAAATACTGATATATTCAAATGTCCTTTCTTCGTAGATTCCTACTGACCTAGATGTACCATCCTGCCAAATTTCAGCTGTTGAACTAAATAGGAAAAAGTGTTTTTTTTGATGAGTGAGTGAAAAAGAGATTGAGTAGGTGAGTCAGTCAGTCAGCTTTGTATTATGTAATAGAGTTTATAACTGTTAAAGCTTGCCAAATAGGGAAATTCCATACTTTTAAAAACACCTCTCATTAATGACGAGATACAATAATCCCTCCTTGATCGCGGGGGTTGCGTTCCAGAACCCCCCCGTTATAGATGAAAATCCGCGAAATAGAAACCATATGTTTGTATGGTTATTTTTATATATTTTAAGCCCTTATAAACTCTCCCACACTGTTAACATTATTAGAGCCCCCTAGACATGAAATAACACCCATTAGTCAAAAGTTTAAACTGTGCTCCATGACAAGACAGAGATGACATTTCTTTCTCACAATTAAAAGAATGCAAACATATCTTCCTCTTCAAAGAAGTAAACGTCAGGGACAGAGAATGTCAGAGAGAGAGTGGGAGAGTAAAGCAAACAATCAAAAAATCAATACGTGCTTTTGTGCTTTTAAGTATGCCGAAGCACCGCGATAAAGCGGCATTTTGTAGAGGAGCGTCCGTATTTTCTAGGCAAACAGCCTCTGTGCAAACAGCCCCTCTGCTCACACCCCCTCCGTCAGGCAAAGAAAGTGAGAGAGATAGAGAAAAGCAAACAATCAAGCACCGTGCGGGAAGCACATCGCATATCATTGAGGAGTTTTATTTAATATGTAATACATGCTCTGATTGGGTAGCTTCTAAGCCATCCGCCAATAGTGTCCCTTGTATGAAATCAACTGGGCAAACAAACTGAGGAAGCATGTACCATAAATTAAAAGACCCATTGTCCGCAGAAATCCGCGAACCAGCGAAAAATCTGTGATATATATTTAGATATGCTTACATTTAAAATCCGTGATGGAGTGAAGCCATGAAAGTCGAAGCGCGATATAGCGAGGGATCACTGTATTCTCAATGTGCCTGTGTGGATAAATGGGAACTGCTAGAGGGCAATGTATGCTGCAGCCTGTTTGTGCATCTATATTAATTTACTTATGTATTTATATATTTATTTATTTAAAAAGTTTGTAAAAAGCCAAATTTTCCCCAGGAACAAAAAAGTCCCATCTACCTATCTTGCTGTCACAGGCTTTTTGCGTGGGTGGCTGGGGCAGGAAACCTTTTTATCAGCTCGTTGTTTCTGCTTTATGAAGTCTTCCCAGCAGCTTGATCACAAACCTCCCACTGGTAGATATTTTGTGCCAATCAATGAAAATGCAGGCATGGCAAGTATATTAACTCTGTTAGTGCCTACTGCTAGTCCTTGAAAAGCTGGCTATGAATTGTCCGTGCATCTTCACTTTTAACAAATCTGGAAGCAATCCTTATTCTTCTATCTATTGTTCACTGTCAAACTGCTAGAAAGTCCATGGACACAACTCCCAATTCCAAAATTTTTTAAATAAAAACAATCCATTTATCAAAAAGGATGAAAATCACTGTTAATTAGATGATCTTCCTAACCATAAAATTATACAATTCAAGTAAGGAGTATAAAATGTAATCTACATATGAGTGAAGTTCCTCTTGGCATTTTTATAGGGAGACCAGTGATGGAGACAATCCTGATTTTAAGCTATGCATTCGGATAAATAACTGAAGAATATTAAAACGTCATGTTTTTAACAGGATGGCTATCTAATACAGCACCACAAACATTGTTTTACCGAAAAAAGTTTCACCACAATATACAGTGGGATGCAAAAGTTTGGGCAACCTTGTTAATTATTTTCCTGTATAAATCGTTGGTTGTTACGATAAAAAATGTCAGTTAAATATATCATATAGGAGACACACACAGTGATATTTGAGAAGTGAAATGAAGTTTATTGGATTTACAGAAAGTGTGCAATAATTGTTCAAACAAAATCAGGCAGGTGCATAAATTTGGGCACCACAAAAAAGAAATGAAATCAATATTTAGTAGATCCGCCTTTTGCAGAAATTACAGCCTCTAAACGCTTCCTGTAGGTTCCAATGAGAGTCTGGATTGTGGTTGAAGGTATTTTGGACCATTCCTCTTTACAAAACATCTCTAGTTCATTCAGGTTTGATGGCTTCCGAGCATGGACAGCTCTCTTTAACTCATACCACAGATTTTCAATTATATTCAGGTCTGGGGACTGAGATGGCCATTCCAGAATGTTGTACTTGTTCCTCTGCATGAATGCCTTAGTGGATTTTGAGCAGTGTTTCGGGTCGTTGTCTTGTTGAAAGATCCAGCCCCGGCGCAGCTTCAGCTTTGTCACTGATTCCTGGACATTGTTCTCCAGAATCTGCTGATACTGAGTGGAATCCATGCGTCCCTCAACTTTGACAAGATTCCCAGTCCCTGCACTGGCCGCACAGCCCCACAGCATGATGGAACCACCACCATATTTTACTGTAGGTAGCAGGTGTTTTTCTTGGAATGCTGTGTTCTTTTTCCTCCATGCATAACGCCCCTTGTTATGCCCAAATAACTCAATTTTAGATTCATCAGTCCACAGCACCTTATTCCAAAATGAAGCTGGTTTGTCCAAATGTGCTTGAGCATACCTCAAGCGGCTCTGTTTGTGCTGTGGGCGGAGAAAAGGCTTCCTCTGCATCACTCTCGCATACAGCATCTCCTTGTGTAAAGTGCGCTGAATGGTTGAACGATGCACAGTGACTCCATCTGCTGCAAGATGATGTTGTAGGTCTTTGGTGCTGGTCTGTGGGTTGACTCTGACTGTTCTCACCATTCGTTGCTTCTGTCTATCCGAAATCTTTCTTGGTCTGCCCCTTCGAGCCTTAACTTGAACTGAGCCTGTGGTCTTCCATTTCCTCAATATGTTCCTAACTGTGGAAACAGACATCTTAAATCTCTGGGACAGCTTTCTGTATCCTTCCCCTAAACCATGATGGTGAACAATCTTTGTCTTCAGGTCATTTGAGAGTTGTTTTGTGACCCCAATGTTGCTACTCTTCAGAGAAAATTAAAGGAGGAGGGAAACTTACAATTGACCCCCTTAAATACTCTTTCTCATTATAGGATTCACCTGTGTATGTAGGTCAGGGGTCACTGAGCTTACCAAGCCAATTTGAGTTCCAATAATTAGTTCTAAAAGTTTTGGAATCAATAAAATGATAACGGTGCCCAAATGTATGCACCTGCCTGATTTTGTTTGAACAATTATTGCACACTTTCTGTAAATCCAATAAACTTCATTTCACTTCTCAAATATCACTGTGTGTGTCTCCTATATGATATATTTAACTGACATTTTTTATCGTAACAACCAATGATTTATACAGGAAAATAATGACTATTAATAAGGTTGCCCAAACTTTTGCATCCCACTGTATTTACAAATGTGAGCAGTAAACTCCAAGAGGGAACCTTGCTTGATTAACATCTTATTTATTTACACTGAGGAACAAGAAAAAGACAAAAACAGAGCATCGGCATTTGTATACTTCAGAAACACTGTGTGAAATCCTGTTTGTTCATTTACAAAAGTGTTTTTTTCCCCTTGCCTTGATCCTTCTCTGATGATGAGATAAAGCAGACATTGTGAGGGTGGGCTTTATATGTGGGCATACATGCTACACAAGTGTCCCAGTTTGCGACTTTGAAAATGTGGTCACTTAATAATTTAATAGTGCCACATTCACCTGATACCCATAATGGTCAGTCGCTGTAATAAAGTTTGCCTTTTACTTTTGTTATTCACTAATATTTGTCATAACTGAATAGCTTTTCAAGTCCCATTTCATGAAAATTACTATGGTCAGACAATTTCAAGTGCAGAAGGAATTAATTACAAATGTTTTATTTATTTGGATTATGTTAATCAACACTTGCAAATTGTCACTATGTATAAATATTGGATGTGTGTGGTTTTTTAGGTGTGTGTTTATGTGTGTGTGTGAGTGACAGTAGTCCCTGTGATAGACTAGAGTCCTGCCTGCTTCAGTCTTTTGCTCAGTCCCATTGGGATAGCCTCTAGCTCCTACAATCCTGAAATGGACAGAGAAGGTTCTAGTGCCTACCTACTGAATTCAGTCCATTAAGAGTTACAGTAACTGCACAGCCCTCGAATGCACCTGAATGTGACGCTATCTCTGCATTTTCTAACCTTTTCAATGCTCTCTTGGCACCTCCCTTATTTCCCTTATTTTTCATGCATTTATCCTCAAGGGTGGGATAGGAATGTGGAGAGGTGGTCTTTTCATTTATGCTTTTAAAAAACAATTATAGTTGTGTCAAATTCATATACATGTTGATGTATAAAAAAAAACCTTTCATCACAAGAAAGAACCATTTTCTATATTTTCATTTTGCAAACAATTTTTCCAAAAAGCCATCCTGTGATATAAATGTCAAAGTCAAATTATTCAAGTTAAACATACACATTACAATGTATTTTGACCTAAAACCTGGAAACACTCAAGCAGTCAAAATGCACCAACACCACATAATTGTGTTTGAAAACAAAGACAAAATGGTTTGTGTGATCAACCTGAGACTTCTTGACAATCATTATCCTATGAGCCTATTATCCTATGAGTCTATTAAGCCCTAAATAAATGAAAAGCTGGACAATCACAAATTTTGAATGAAAACACGGGCCAGTAATAAAATCAAAGCTATTTGCAATATGGTTTAAGGAGAAAAAACTGAAGACATTCAGTATGCTGTTTAAGTTTCTTCTTCATGAAAGGAATACTGATGAGCAGTAGAAAAGCTTTGTATTAATCGAGAAGTATTAGAAGACATTTCAGGGGTGTCATCATCTAGCTATAACTGTTTTATTCTTATACTGTTTGAGCCTTCACTATTTTAAAACTTTTATAAACAGTTTTCTTTTTTCATTTGTTCCAAGTTATCAAATGCACCATTAGCACTATTGTTATTTTTCTTTCTGTTTATGTTGTTGTCAGTGCCATTTTTTATGAAGGAGTTTGGATTGATGACTACTGTAAAATGAAAAATCTGCCTTTTTCTTTTTTTAAGTATTTGAAATAAAAAATGTATGCAGCCATAAGCAAATAAACACATACTCATTTCATATGTATATATTAGCATGGCTGAACCATGTGGTAGCTAAATAAAAATCTGCATTTATTTTGCACATTTACATTGCTTGTCAGAATAACAATATGACAAATGATCATTTATTTTTTTACATTTATAACATTATACTCCTTTCACATTTTGACATCAGCAACATCAATCAACAGTACTTCAAAGACTGGTGTTATCATTATAACAACTTGGCAAGTATGAAATCATTTAACCTATTTTTATTTAAAATAGATACAGGGCAAAAGCAGGCAATATCATAATGAGCATTTAATGTGCTGTGTTATAGTATGATAAGATCTATATTGCTGAAACAATTTTGACAGTTGATAAAAAATAACTTACTTTTTTGATTGTTTAATGTCATTGTGTGCCCTGGTGCATTTTCTAGGGTACATTTCTCCCTTGTACAGGATGCCTAGATAAGGTCCAGCCCCCTGCAATCCTAAAACAGTATTAAGCAAATTTAGTAAGTGGATAGTTGGATGGAATATTGTTGTTTCTTTCTTCTGTGCTACAGGCAGTCAAAGGTGGAGCAAAGCCCAAAAAGGTTTTCAAGCATTACAAAGAAAAACAAAAGCACATGGGTTAAGTACTTTGCTGAAAAAATAATATAGCAAAGAATGTGAAAAATAATATAAATTTACTGCTTTTAAACAGATATAAAGGCTAATGTTGCTGCTTTATTTTAATAAACTTTCAAAAAATAGAATCATAAGCTTACTTTTTTTTATCACATACACTTCATAATTTTTCATGTATGGATAAGGAATGACACTTTAGTGAATTTCACTCATATATTCCCAAGCAGTGCTTAGGATAAAGCTAAACGTGCAATGCACTTTATTAATTCACGCATTACAAAAATAAATAACATATCAGAAGCTTTAGCGTTGAATGCACCCAATGAACCACAACTGTTAGACAGACAGAAACTGTCTAATATTATATACAATAGACGCTGTATATCAAAATTGTCTATTTCATTTTTCATCTATTAAGTTACAGTTTTAGTTTGTCTCTTGCCACAGTTATACATCATTTGTTATTGGATTCTTAGCAGCAGTGCTTATGTTTGCAATGTGCCATTTATTGGAATGAAAACTGTATTATGAAATATATTCCAACAGAAGGTACGTCTCAAATGCTAATGTCTAATACATCCAACAGAATGTAACTATCAGGTAGACAGAAATTGGCCTGGACAAAGATGGAGGAGCATCACTGTGTATGGCGAGCCCAATGTCACCTGATCCAATCTTGATAATTCACTCATGAGCTGGATCAAGCATGTATGGCCAGGGAAAACTTCAAATTGAGCAGGACAGTAGACCCCATACCTTACAAAGAAAAAAAAATCACTGTTTTTAACTGAGTAAATTCAAGTATGCTTACATTTAGGAGTTTTAGCTACCAATATAAAAGATTTCTATGCAACAGTATTTTATGGATATTCATATTCCATAAACTCAGAATGAAGCTGAATTAAAATAGTGTTATTGACTTAGTGAAGAATGTAATTTTTTCACTCAAACATGAACCCATGAAATTCTTTTAACATTATGTAAATGTATAAAGAGTTAACCATAAAATGATTGTACATGATGGCTTCATGTAGTTGTTTCTAGTAAGATTACTTTAGAGCAATGTGCACGTGAGGAAAAAGAAGTTTGCATGTGCTGTTATATACAGTATGATGCATTTTTTTAGATTTTTTTCCACATTTTCTGGGGTGTTTTTCTTGGCATAGTACTTTTGCATTAAGTTAGGATATTTGCATAAGGAAACACCCATTGGGACAATGCTGTAAATTGCTGCTGGCGATCCTCACATCTTTTGTCAGTGGGAAAGAAAGTTAAAAAACTTAGCAAGCCTATCTCTTTTCCAAGTGCCGAAAGTTTTGTATGGTTGTGTAAGCTGATTTGTTTGTGTTCAGTAAACTGGCAAAACTGTTGCACACCCAGCATCACAGAAGCAATCTTTCTGGTAATGCTTTAGTCTGAATACTGAAAAAATGCATCAAATCAGCCATTTACTCTTATGTAAGAATACCTTAACAAAGGCTTCTTTGGTCTGAATTACACTAACAAAGCATTGGTAAAGTGGTTATGCATCTCTGTGCAGTGTGGCAAATTAAGAGCCTTCGATATGCTGGAAAAATGGCGTATTAATATGAAGAATTCACAGGAGTTATACGATATCAAGAGAATTACAGTATGTCTCACTTAAGCCACTTTCAACTGCTCTAAAGTGATTATTTTAGTAGACCACATGTCAGAAATGAATGACTAGTTTACTGATGCTTTATAAGTATCATTAGCAGCAAAAGAAGCCTTTCTGCAGGTCGTATTAGATAACAGTAAAAGAGCAATAGATGCATTTTTACAGTATCTAAACTATCTAAGTATCTAGGTGTTACTACATTTCTTTCTCCTTGAAACAACATGGATGCAGTGTTTTAATAGTGATGGGAATTTCGTTTCACTTTACTGAATTGATTCTTTTGAACTACACATTTCATTGAATCGATTAATTTGATTTGATCTACTTAGTTTTAGGATTAAATGGTGACACATATGTAAACTCTGTAAACTGAGATCACCTGTTGCATTACAAATATATATAATTTAATAATTCATAAATTATATATATATATATATATATATATTAGTGCTGGGCAACTAATCGTGATTAATTGCAGACAATCACTATACAATAAAGATTATAAGTGAAATGTTATTGTTTCATCTGGGAAAGGGAATGGTTTGCTTTACTACAACAATTTTTAAAATAACGGCCTTCACTTTTTACACTTATAATGCATTTTAGAAGATATTATTCAAACAAAACGTTTCTGAATTTAACTGAATTGAATCAAATACACTTGTAGATCTGAAAATCGAAATCAAATCAAAAGGTCTGAATCAATATCCACCCATAATGAGACTAGACCTTTATCATTTGTTGTCCTGTAGCTAAAGTCCAAATTCAAAAGAAAAGTTTTCATAGCCTTGTCCAGTAGGGAAAATGCTGACACATAGCAAGGCTAAATCAATAAGCTAAGTGTTCAACAAGCAGATGTACTGGTGATCTGGCATCCAAATATTTTCAAATGTGTGATATATAAAAAGAATGTTGTTGTTAAACGTGCTAAATTTCACAACAGAAAAAGGGCAGTCCATCAAGATCTGTTATTTGCATTTGTGCTACTACAGTATGTCTGCACCCTGAAAAACAATGTTTGTTGTTTTTAACATCTGCAAGGCTCTCTAACTACCTTGTTTCATTAATTTGAGTATGTGATAATCAGTTGAAAATGTTGATGTACAACCAATCATATGGATCAATAAGCACAGCACTCCACAGAGATGTTTTGTTTGTGAGTAATGTGATCACCTGCAACCTTCAAATAATACAGACTATGACTTCTTCTCTGTACAGACCTGCTGTGACGATCCATTTATTAAACATGAAATTCTTTAAAGAGTAAAGTATCTATGGAGGCCGTGCACTTAAAACAAGATGTTAATACTGCTTAAAAATCAGCTTCAACATTAAGCATCAGAAGAAAATACCTGGTAGTTTATCTAATATTTTCTTCATTTCTTGTTCAAATGATTCTTGCCTTTTTCTGTACAGCTTCAGCAGTTCTTCTGTGTATTTCTCTAGGGACCTCTGCAAAGTGCTCATCAGTTTCAGATTGGTAATGTGAAATAACTCATGGCAAAATCTGATGATAATAAAATTATACATGAAGAGAAGATTTTTTTTTACTTATAACAAATATTCAAGCCATGCAAAACTTATGAATGAACTCAGAATCATGTTAGTGTCATTATTACCGAAACTAAATTACTTGCGTCATTCTGATAAAAAAGGGCAGATCACCTCTCTCCAATATCAAAAATGGATATCTCATTCTCTACTACCTCTTTGCAGTGAAGAGAAAATGGCACTTCCTTCTTCTATTGGATAAAAGTTGTATCCACCCTTCTTGTTTTGTTTCCTCAACAATGGCAAGTCATTTCTTCTCAAGGGACACAATTGTCTTACCTCCTGAAGGATCAGGTAAGAAATAGTCCCTTTATGCTTTTTCATGTGACACTTTTGTTCTGTATCCTCACCTACTGTCCATTTAGGACTGAGCAGCCTCTAACACATAATTACCAAGCTTAAACTTTATACTAATGAGCCAGCCATCCCAACCTGTAGGTTTGCCAATCTCTGCAAGGCAAACATGTTTTTCATTGATGTCAGAGGCAACCGACTCAGTCTCACAGAAGTCAGGGTAGGCTTTAATTTTCAAAATGTTGCCCAAAATATCTGCACCCATGTCTTATGGAACATTCAGGGACTTTTCAGACTAATGATATATCTCATTGGCCCTTTACATTCAGAGTTCCACATCAAGCAAGGGCAAGGCCACTCTGCAAAATTTCGAAGTTTTGCTGATAAATCAGTTCAAGGGTTTTCACGCATACTTGAAGAACTTGACATCCTTGCAGAACCCTTGTTTTGTTCCTGTATCATGGGAGAACACTGAATCTGATAACTCCAATATTGATAGCCCATCCTCAGACAGAACTTTTAATACCACCTTTCTTAGCTGGAAGCTCATAAATGTCAAACAAGTTCAAAAGTTCATCCCTAAAATCTGGGTCAAACTGCAAAGAGAATTCTGTTTTCTGTTGTAGCTTCTCTTCAAGCAAAGACTTTAAGTGGCCCATAGATTCTAGGATGCTGGAAAGTTAAAGGCTTCTAATATTTGAAGGCAAGATCTGAATCCTGAGCAACATTTTCCACAGAAATTGATAACATAAAAACAAAAAAGTAACATTTGTCATTCCATTCAGTAAGACAAGCTTCTCTTAAACTTGGGTATCTAAGCACTACACAAGGACAAGGATTAAAAAGCAAAAGCTGTATAATAATTCTTTCATGAAAACCTTTTAAAACATTAATGAGGTGATTTGTCATGCCATTGCAAAAAATGATGTCTAATATCAGCGCAGCATTGGCTCTGCAGATGATTTACAGGCATTCAAAGAACATTTAACGAAATAAGAAAAATTTACAGGAGGTGGAAATATTCAACATATTAGGACCAAGCAGATATGGCCAGCCCGAGAAAAAGCAAGACCCAGGACAAAGTTTTTGTGTGGGGCCTCTTGATACATATGAAAAAAAATGTGTATTTTATTTGAAGATATTATGATTTTCAGTTACAATGCACAAACATTTTCTTAATATTTAGAAAAATAAAAAAAAAAAAATAATCAACAGTAAATGCACATAGATTACATGACAATACGTATTTTTCTTTGCATACTTATAAACTACAGGCTGGTAACATAAGTTAATAAAATACATATAGTACAAATTTTCAAAAAATTACATTTCATTTTCTTGATTTTTTTTAAATTCTGATTCAACAGATACATTTGCTAATGAAGAGAATAATTTTTGGCTTATGCTAAATCTTAAATAATTTTTTATCTTCAGTCTTAAACAAGATCTTTCTGCAGATGCTATGGTTATTAGTAGTGTTAATACAATTTTCATAGCAGTAACAAAATTTGTATACAATTCAGATAAATTATTTTTATATAAATATTGCACAATTTGCAAAGTTGTATTCCTTGCAGGCAATACTTGGCAAAAAATTTTGATTTCATTAAATAAATTGATGCAATCAATGTCATCTTTCATGGATACATTTAAGTCTTTACAATATTTAGGAAGGCTGTCTTCAGTCAATTTTGAATGTTGTTGGAATTATAAAATTATCAAGTCAAGTTGGGGAGCATGCACTGGTACAGTGCGTTGCTGCACACACTACATGTGAAAACAGCTCGGGATCCTGGTTGGTAACCCCCCAGGCAGACACATGGTCCAGTCCTACCCTCCAGAAATGACCTTGTATCTGCCGCAGCCAGGTGTTACGTGGGCAACCCCTTGGCCTGGTCTAACCACTCGGGTCCCCAACAATGAGGATCTTATGAGCCGGATCACCCTCGGGGAAACATGCCACATGGCTGTAGTGCTGTAACTGTTGCTCCCTCACAATGCAGGTAATGTGCTTCATTCGGGACTCCATGAACAACCGCTCATTCGACACAAAATCAAACCAACGGTACCCAAGGATTTTCCGGAGAGACACAGTACCAAAGGAGTCCAGTCTTTGTCTCAGGTCACTGGATAGCGTCCATGTCTCACAACCATATAGTAAGAAAGGAAGCACCAGGACTCTAAAGACTTGGACCTTCATCCCTTTGCATAAATATCAGGAGCGCCATACACCCTATAGCACTGATGAAACATTTACATTAAGAAAAAAGGTATGATGAACATGGTTGTTAATGAATGAAAACCCAGTATCCCCACATTTTAAAAATTAAGTTTAACCAAGGATTTATAGTACACAATAGGTGTCAAGTGTGCATTTCAGGTCATCACTGAAGGGGCTGGAATATTATCTACACTGGAGGCAATAATAGGCAAAAGCCATGGTTAAAAGTTTAGGAAAGCTTTATTACTCTTAGGGTTCATTTATACTTCACGCTCAGAATGCATACACCCATGTATCATGGCTGCCACACATTCCCACTGTTCACTTGATGCGTCCTCTGGGCATGTCCTCAGAAATGAACGCAACACATGCACGAGGAGCAGTACCAGCAAACCGTTGGGAAGCGCAGTGTGATAAAAGTCGGAATGTGACGTCTTAAACTGTGTGAAGTGCCTTATTATTATTATTATTAACTGACAGCAACAATTGACACACAGAGCACATTACATTTATGATATTCCAGCTCTCTGCATATTTAGAATCCTTAGATTTATACTTGGTATCACTTTAATGATGAAATGCATTACAGTATTTATATTACATTTTACAGATAAATCATTAACTTCGTTTAACTAATAAATACCAATAATAATTACACATGTTGTGGCGGCGCAGTGGAAGAGCTGTAGCAATGCTGCGTCGCAGGGAGTCATGTCCCTTGTGTTCCCTGCCTGGAGTTTGCATGTTTTCCAGGTGGTTTTCCACAGTGTGCTCCAGTTTCTTTCCAAAGACCTGAAGTTTTGGGGATTTGGTGAGACTAAAATGACGCCAGTGTATATGTGTGCTTATGTTCACCTTGTGGCTGATGTCCAATCCAGGGATTTTGTTTCTTTCTCGCGCCTGATGCTTGCTGAAATGAGCGCATCCCTGGACTGATGGATATAATCATTAAACATCCTTTTCAGAGATATTGTGGCAAGGTGTCCTCGGAATTTAATGGATGTTTCAGGCAATTCACAACACAGCAAAGCCAAACGTTTTCTCACCGTGATGATATCTTGCACTGCCATCTGGTGGATTCTTCTAGATTTACATAAAGTACTTGCGCAAGTATAAACAGTAAAACACTTGCGTAGCAGTAGCATCCACTGGAGCATGCATCACGTAGTGTGAAGTATAAACCTGGCCTTACTCACAAGTGATAACAGAGCTAGGAAAAGCATACATCTGCATTTACCCCCATCTGGCCAAATGATCATTTATGACACAGCGCTATGCAGTTCTTCCCTCAAGAAAGGCAGATGAGAAGACAAAGAAATTATAAATTCAAAGCAGTTCATATAGGCAGTGCATAACAAAATATTTAATCTATATATATTCTTTAATACATTATTGGTCCTTTGGAAATATCAGAAATACAAATTGTGATGTGCAGGTAGTCACTTTCAAACCTTTGTCTGAGGGAATGGGAGACCTGGAAGGAGAAGTGTCTAATTGTAAGGGGCAGACACACCTAGGGGGTGAGTGACATGGGTGGGGCTTAAGAGGGGGCAGAAATGCAGAATGAAAGTATTAGAAGCGAGGAGACTAAAGGTGACAGACGGTAGTGATGAGTGAAATGGACTGACACGTAAAGTAGTTGAGATAGGAAAGCTATAAGGCTTTGATAAGCGTTTAAGTTGGCTGTTCCGAAACCCAAAATAGTAGAGCTAATGATAGTACGGAACAAAATTGAGCAATTAACTTGAAGAGGCCCTGACAGTTGTGAGTGCTGCTGTTCTTATTTACACAGGTTGCTAAAATATCATGATTAGTAAAGGCATATCATGTGACCTTTTCCCCTCAAATCCATGATTTTCCAGGAATCTAGTGCTGTGTCATCAAAAGAGACTCTTACATTATCTGCTAGAAGTCCAACTGTGGAAGCTGGATTAAATAAAAAGATAGAGAACACAGTAATAATATTGCTAGTATGTAAATATATAAATTATTGTATAAAAATAGATATACAGAAATAAACTTTTATACAACATTTAAAGCAACTACCAGTCTTAAAAAAGGATTTGTGTTTTTTACTCTGATAAGTCAGAGAAAGAATATGGTGGATTAGTATTTGTGTGGGTTTTCTAGTTCACAGTTCTTTAAAAATGAGAGAACCAAGCTTTAAAACTAAATAAACAGCCTCTTCAAAATGAATCATCCATATGATTTCTAGTTATAGATTTTCTTTCATGGATATCAAAACCCCTCAAGCACTTCAGTATAAAAGTGACAGCAATGGAAAGTCTAAAGTAGCACAATTCAAATATGATCTTGTAAGTATTTTTTTGTTCTTCTTTTGCCCTCTTTACACATTTCTATCAGAGCCTGTAAAGATTTTAAAAATAGTGAAAAAATATTTATTCAGACATCCTAAGCTGTTTGTATTTTTCATCTAAATTACTGAGCCAAAAGTCCCAATGAAAGGTATGGATTTAACAAGTCTGAAATGAATATTTTTTCTTTTTGTAAGATTTTGCACTCTCCTTCAAAGGTCCTGCTAATTATGTTTTTTGCCCAAGAAATTATCCCAGTGAATTGATCAGGAATAACTGTAGATAGATATATAGATACTTTATTAATCCCAAGGGGAATTATTGTACATCTCTAAAACAAATGGTATCAAAATGTGGACTCCTTTAAAAGCATGATGTGATCAATCTGTTTTCATCTGTCAAGATTTTAGGAGCATTTTTGCTGGTATTTGTTATCTATTTTCTTGTTTTTGGCCTTTTTTCTTGGATTCTGTTTTTACTGTAAAATATATTTCTCAGTTCTGTAAATTGCATAAGCATATCTATTCTGAGTAGATAGATAGATAGATAGATAGATAGATAGATAGATAGATAGATAGATAGATAGATAGATAGATAGATAGATAGATAGATAGATAGATAGATAGATACTTTATTAATCCCAAGGGGAAATCCACATAATCCAGCAGCAGTATACTGATACAAAGAAACAATATTAAATTAAATAGTAAAAAAATAAAAAATAAATGAGCATTTACTCCCCCGGGTGGAATTGAAGAGTCACATAGTGTGGGGGAGGAACGATCTCCTCAGTCTGTCAGTGGAGCAGGACAGTTGCAAAAGTCTGTCACTAAAGCTACTCCTGTGCCTGGAGATGACACTGTTCAGTGGATGCAGTGGATTATTCATGATTGACAGGAGTTTGCTTAATGCCCGTCGCTCTGCCACAGATGTTAAACTGTCCAACTTTACTCCTACAATAGAGCCTGCCTTCTTAAAAAGTTTGTCCAGGTGTGAGGCGTCTTTCATCTTTATGCTGCCACCCCAGCACACCACCGTGTAGAAGAGGGCACTCGCCACAACTGTCTGGTAGAACATCTGCAGCATCTTACTGCAGATGTTGAAGGATGTCAACCTTCTCAGAAAGTATAGTCTGCTCTGACCTTTCTTACATAGATCATCAGTATTGGCAGTCCAGTCCAATTTATCATCCAGCTGCACTCCCAGATATTTATAGGTCTGCACCCTCTGCACAGTCACCTCTGATGATCACAGGGTCCATGAGGGGCCTGGGCCTCCTAAAATCCACCACCAGTTCCTTGGTTTTGCTGGTGTTAAGATGTAAGTGGTTTGAGTCGCACCATTTAACAAAGTCTTTGATTAGGTTCCTGTACTCCTCCTCCTGCCCACTCCTGATGCAGCCCACAATAGCAGTGTCATCAGCGAACTTTTGTATGTGACAGGACTCCGAGTCATATTGGAAGTCTGATGTATATAGATTGAACAGGACCAGAGAAAGTACAGTCCCCTGCGGCGCCCCTGTATTGCTGCACACAATGTCAGACCTGCAGTTCCCAAGATGCACATACTGAGGTCTGTCTGTAAGATAGTCCACAATCCATGCCACCAGGTGTGAGTCTACTCCCATCTCAGTCAGCTTGTCTCTAAGGAGCAGAGGTTGGATGGTGTTGAATTACATGAAGCAAATGTTCCAAGCATATTTTCAGTTATTTTTACTTGTACAGTGTACAGTGAAATTCTTACTTGCATGTGATTCAGCATGCAAGTCAGACATCATCATTCAACATATCGCCACTCTTCAGCAGCAATAATTAGTGAGTAAAAAACTACTCTGCCATGAAACTTTTGCTTTCCTTAACTGAAAAATCTCAGAACACATTTCAAGCATTTTGATAGATTGCAAAACTAGTATTTAAACCTGACTTTTTTGCTTAACAGTTATTTTCTATATATAATAAAATAAATTGAACATGTAGCTGCGTTTTCCCAAAATTACCAAAGTTCAGCAGCTCTAGCATACAAAATGGGATTTAGCAAAAGCCTGACGCATCAAAATGATTCCATAGACAAAATATTTTTGTTTGTAAAAATTCAAACTAAAACAGTCCACACAAAAATAGAAAATTGATATAGCAAAAAAAAGAAAAGTTCCTGTTAAGAAAAGTTCTGTTTAAAGCTTAAAATTCTTGTTTCATTTCTTTAAGTTAGCTTATTCAGTTAAACCATTTCTAAATGTATCGTGAGTGAGAGAATAAAAGTGAAAAAAAGCTAACTTTTACAAGTACTAAAAATTTACACTGGCTGTTACAGACGCAAATCAAAAGTATGTTTTTTTTGTATAATATTAACAATAAGAGCAGCTCACTACTCAAAATGGTAAATTTGCGAGGTGGCCAGTATCAAACCGGCAGCCTCTTGATTACAAGTCAGCAGTTCTTACCACTGCACCAAGGAAGCTGTTGTATTATATTTGCACCTTTTGTGAAAGTGTTTATCTGATATTTGGACTTCAGGCTTCACACATTATACACTTCATGCCTGCATTTTGTCATTTATTACTAAATTATGAAAAATATTTATGTTTAAACTATGTTTTGACATAGATCTTTGTAGACACAGAACACACATGAAATGCATGTGTTACAAATAATGTTATTTTATTTACCCTATACAACTCTAGGTACCTCACTCCCAAATAATCAAGGCTTGAGCTGGAAGACCTTTTTGCCTTTTCTGCGGCGGTGGGGGGATGGGATAGTAGGCTAGTTGCTGCTTGTGTTGATTTAGTTATTTACTAGACAAAAGATGCTGACGGAGAGGTGGGCTGGGATTACAAGTTTTTTCGTAGGATTTGGTAATTCTAGTGTTAATACGAAACTTGGACCTTGTGACCATGTGGTGCTTTTGAGAACGCTTTCAATGCTTAGCCCTCTGGATGCTTGATCAGCTGGATTAAGGGCAGATGTGACAAACCTCCACTATGAAGGTTGTGAATGATCTCTGATCACAGAGATTCTGTTGGCAACAAAGGTGTTGAATCTAGTGCTTTCATTTGGAATGTATTTTAGCACTGTGGTGCTGTCAGTCCAAAATGTAGATTCTTGTAAGGGAGTTTGAAGCTCACCTTTTAGCATTTTGCCCATTTTAACGGCCACAACGGCTGCTCTCAGCTCCAATCTTAGAATCGTGACATGCTTCAATGGTGCATCTCTTGACTTACCCATCAGGAATGAGCAATGCTTTTTGCCTTCTTCATTGGTTAAAACCATGTAAGTGACAGTGCTATATCCATCTTCACTGGCATCTGCAAAAGGGTGCATTTGTGCTGACTTTATGGTTCCAAACCATGCAAATTTAATACATCTGTTCACATTATTGTTTGGTAGTAACTGTAAGTAATCCATCCATTTTTTCATTTTTCATCCCACCCACATTTGTCTTTGCACAAGTCTCTTCGAATTAGTGTTGCTGACAGGGTGCTAGAAAACTAAGGGGATCATAAACAGAGCTAAAAACAGACACAATAAATGCCTTGTAGCAGGCTTGTTGTGTAACTTTATCTGAAATTTGAAACGGTTTGTTTCTGTGCAACACTGGACACCCTTAGCATGTTCTGTGGAAAGTAGACTGTGGCTGAAGTCTAAGTCGTTTTCTTCGAGTTCTGTCTTCTTCAGAATAGAGAATAAAACTGCTCAGTTGTTACTCACCCACTTGGTCAAATGAAATCCACCTCTAAGGCGCAGGGCTTAGAGGTTCTTTGCTAGCTTTATTGCAGGTTCTTCTGTTGCCACCGACTTAAAGCAGTCATCTACATAGAAGTTATTGAGTACAGTGTTAGCAGTTTCCTCAGGAAATGTATCTCTGGCATTTTCAGCTGTTCTACGCAAAGCATAAGAAGCACAACTGGGTGAAGAAGTAGCACCAAAAAGATGTACTGTCATTTTGAATATTTCAAGGTCTTTACTTAGATTATCTTCAGGCCACCACAAAAGGCTTAAAAGATCAGTTTCTTTATTTGGGGCTTTAACTTGGTAGAACATTGACTTAATGTCAGCCATTATTGCTACTGGCTTCTTTCTTTCTTGTAAGGACGCTAATGAGGGTGTTAGTTAGATCAGGACCTTTCAATAATTGTTCATTAAATGAAGTCCCCTGGTAGGTGGCTGTACAGTCAAAGACCACTCGAATCTTATTTTTCTTTGGATGATACACACCATGATGTGAAATGTACCACACTCTGCCTTAATTGCAATTCAGGCTTTCTTTGGGTACCTTAACGGGATAACCCTTGTCAATAATGTCTTTCGTGAAGTCTTTATAGTCTTCATGGAAACCTGCATTTTACGTTTTCTCTTGAGCCCAATAGCACACTATTCAGCAATACAGCGATTGTTTGGCACTTTTAGTGTTTCAACTTTCGAAGGCAGATTTAAACAATAGTGGTCACCTACCAGTCTCTCAGATTTTGAGGCTATACGTATGAACTTGTTGTCCTCCTGTGACATTTGCTCTTGCGCCACACAGTTGCGCTCTGGAAAATCTATATTGTACTGTTGCAGCAACAAATCTTCAATTTATGTTATGGACACACGATTGATTGAATGTCTGGGCAGCTTACCACTTTGTTTTGCTTGGTCTATCTCTTTGTATGGCCCACCGACCACCCATCCTAATGTAGTCTTCACAGCATGAGGTCTATCACTTTTGCTAAGTATGATTCCCGACTGCTTGAAGATTTCTGGGTTTTTGACTCCTCTTAAAAGATCAACTTCAGAATCAATACAAGATAGACATACCTCTTTAAGATATGCCCATCTTATCGATATCCTCATGTGGAATACTTTCTCAATTCACTGGAATGGAGACCCAGGTATAGACCTTTAACAAATCAATATATCCATCATCATTGAGACCACAGACTTGCAAATCTGATAAGACAGAGCATTTGGTTAGCATTTTTGAATTATCATCACAGTTACTCATGGTTTTGAGGAATACTTGTGTTCTTCTCCCTTGAAGGTTTAATTATCTCTGGAGCTTTTCAGTACAGATTGTTACTGTACTACTGGAGTCTGTATGTTTCTACATACCTTTCACTCTTCTTAGATTTTACCTTAACGGGAACCTGTACAGTGCACACTCTTCACCGGCCCCAGTATAGGCACAATTTCCAGTCTTGGTTCCCCTTCAGTAGATGTTGCCTCACTGGATATAGCTGTAGAAGTTGCTCCAACCTCTTTTTTTATATGCAGGATATCTGGGTGCTGAAAAGAACGTTTCCGACACTTAATTCTTTCTTTATAATTCTTATCAATGTGCCCCTGTTTAAGGCAATGAAAGCATAAACCTTTAGATATTGAAAAGACAATTCTTTCTTTATGTGGCAGTTCTTTGAAATTACTACATTCAGTAAGGGTGTGCTAGCCATTGCAGAATACACAAGGCTTTTTAACTCTTTCAGGGCTGATGTCGACTTTTGTCAAAAGGAGGAGTTGTCGATGGTAATCGAATGTAAATTGTGACAAAACCAACAGTTATGTTTTAGTTGGACTCTTGTTGTTAGAAGGAAAGTTAGATTCATTGGTTTGACCGAGATCTCTTGTGCTCGCGTGAGTAGCAAGGCGCAAACAATGGCAAAAATGGCACTGACATTTGGCGAGAGATCAAAGCGAATGCACAAAGCAAAATACTCTGTGAATGAAGTCTGGCCTATTATCTCTGAACTAGACTATGACTTGCTGGACTCAAATTTCGATTGAAAATGAGTGTGAGGTTTCAGCTTCAGCTGATTGGTCCCCAGCTAGCCGTTGTACTGACAATGTTTGCTAGGGAGGACTGCCACTTAACAATAATAAGAGGTAGAAACCAGATTGCAATGCACCACAACTTTGTCCCAGGCACACAAAGGCAACCTGGCAGCAAGCCTGCCACACATTCTTGGCAAACTGGGAGCCACAGCATGCAGCAACAGACATTTTATGTTGATTTCTGTGTGAAACCATTGCTTTTCAGAAACTATGTGTGGCAGGCTTGCTGCCACGTTGCCTTTGTGTGCCTTTTTTGAAACAGTCTTTTTGACCAAGGTTTCTTGAGTCCCCTATTCAAAATATCCCCTAAAATATTTCCCGATCTCTGGAAGTACTTCAGAGGAGACCTGCCCTTGTTGGTCTTTTACTTTTTCTTTGTGCTACCTTGTGAAATATTTCCATAAAAGGGATCCATTATCATCCTTGCCTGATGATGTAGAAAGGTGATTAAGTGATCAATATCTGCCCTTCTGGCTTCTTTTTCATCAAATTCAAAGACCCAGTTTCACCAGTTATCTCGTAAAGAATATGGGAGCTTCGAGATTATTATATGTATATTTGGATTGTTGTTAACACTAGAATTACCAAAGCCTATGAAAAAACTCGTAAACCCGGGCACACCTTAAATCTGTCCACACCTCTCTGTCAGCGTCTTTTGTTTTGTAACTGTGTCGATAAGCGCAAGCAGCCTACTGTCCCATCCTCCCACTGCCACAGAAATGACAAAAAGCTCTCCCAGCTCAAGCCTTTTTTATCTGGGAGTAAAGTACCAGGGGCTGTATAATGTAAATGATATATCTTTATTTGGAACACATGCATTTCATGTGTGTTCCGTGTCTATAAAGATCTACAGTATGTAAATGTAGCATGACAGAAATGTTGAACACATACCTAAAAGACAAACTTTTTTCATGTTTTAGTACTAACAACAAAAGTTTGACATGAAGTGTATAATGTGCGAAGACTGGAGTCCAAATATCAAATAAGCACTTTCACAAAAGGTACAATTATAAAAGGTACAATTATAACAAGACAAGTGCGCTTGTATTCAAGACTATAACCGCAGAAAAAGAAATTGGATTACTGTACTTCATTGTTTTGACTGCTTTGATAATACAGCGGCAAGAACTAACTCATAATCAAGAGGTCGTGGGTTCGAACCTTGCTGCGTCACTTTTATTGTTACTATTATACAATAATTTGAGTCTGTAACAGCTGGAGTAAAGGTATGGTCCTTGTAAAGGTTAAAGGTTAGCGTTTGTTTTATTCAGTTTTATTCTTTTTGTAGTGTTCATGCTCGTCCTGATTATGCACTGTTAGTTTTCAAATAAATACGTGCTATAACAGAGGTGAACTCAGATGAGGGTTCTACATCTGAGAGAGAGAACAAAAACCCTCATCCTCATCAGAGTTCACCTCTGTTATAGCATGTCTTTAATTGAAAACAGCAATGTCAGATATATACTGTATTAAGTGAAGCTTCATATAAAAGGAGCATATCCATAAATTCATCCATTTTCCAAACCTGCTTATATATTGGCAGTAACTTGCTGCAATAACAGATAATGCAGTAATAACTATCAGCGTCACTTCTCTTTTACTGTGCAAAAGAGTTAAAATAAGCAACTGCCAGTTTAATTTTTACCACATACAAGCATTCTTTGCAAAAGTCTACATTTTCTAATTTAAAATATGATTTGAAAAAAAAAGAAACTTGCTTTGCGTGTTACTGCATTCTACCACAGCCCAAACAAAAACATATTTTTAATTTAATTTTTATTTCATAGCATGATATTACCTTTGACTTATTTTTCAGTTTACTAAATAAATGCTAATGTCCCTCTTCAATTATGCCCCAAAGTGAAAAATAAGTATGTGTACACTTATGTGAATAAGTGGGTTTGGATAATGAATGAATAAATGATATATTAATCCACTGTCTTCTCGCTTGAAATATCGTCTGCATTAATATTCCTTCAAAGTGGCTTTCTACAGTCATGCAGGTTATGTGCTTTATGAAATGCTGCAGTGTTTAGACAGTTATATTTAGCAAAACAGTCATACAGTATAAATTCTTCACAGTAAAAATTTGTCTATTTGCAGTCAGAATTCTAACATACATCTTTTATTCTGACTAATTACCTCAGCGATAGCTAGCAAGGAAGTTAGAAGCATTATATGTATTTAAATCTTATGAAAACAAATAATGCATCCAAGCCAAAGTTTCATGGTATATTTTTCAGCTAATATTCAGCTAGAATACCTCCATAACATGACTGTGTATTTTTGCATTTCATTAAATCTCTCTTCTTGTTGTAGTATAAAACACACTATTGCTATGCACTTATTGCGTTATCCATGTTTGTCTGTCTCTCCATCCGCATTAAACAACTTGGGTCTCCGTAAAACAAAATTATTAAAATTAGCCACACTTTTTCAGCCCATTTTGAAATTAAATATCTTAAACAGAATGTGCTGTCCAAATCCTTGAATATTTGCAATCTTCCAATGAAAAATGTTTTATATTTAATGGTCCAGTAAATGAAAAAGGAAGACAGGTGGAATAGGTAGAACAGTACCCTCCCCCCACCAAAAAAAAATAGTAAAAGCAATTAATTGAATGCCTGCACTTGTAGTACAGTACATGACCACATACATTTCATCAGCAGGCAAGACTATTAACCGATGTGCTGTTACATAAACAGTGCTGCAATTAATAAAAATAGTGAGGGTCACAGCACTCATTTGTCATTCACCTGCAGTTTTCACTTCTAAAATTAATCTGTATACATTATTTTGCATCTTGCTAGTATGCTTAGTGTTTATCTTGGTAATGGGATGGTTGTAACAATATAAGTGGGTAATCTCTGAATTGTCCATGGAAAGTGAGAAAGTAATTATCATACATTGTCATATTAATACAGTTAATTTACAGCATGTACATTAATGACAGCATTAAATACAGCAGTATCTAAAAAAATTAAAGATAAGTTACAAAGATTACTCAAAATTACTTTTGTCCTTTATGTTCTTGAGGAGCAGATGTATAAAATTCCTATCAGCATCCCTTTGGAATATATATTAATAAGAGAAATATTCAGTCGCATGCCTTGACATTTGCTGTCATTTTAGCCTTCAAGCACTGACACCTGGAAGGCTGCATCAGTAAATTCTGAAGTGATAGAATTCCTGCCAATAACCCAAATCTCTCAGAAAATTATTTTAGCTAGTAATGTACTTTCTACAATGCCATCTGAAAAACCCGATATCAGGTGGAGAAGAAGGGGAGAAAATAAGAAAAGATAAAAAACCTTCAAGTGTCCTTCAAAGCCTACAGAAATATGCCAGAAAATATGTGAAATAGATCCTTAAAAGTGAATTCTAACAAACATTTTCTTTGTAAAAGCAAGTAATTTGGATTTCATATAATAAATATCAATTCAAGAGTTTGAGCAGGTGTTGGGTCACAAATTTCAAAATAATACCTTGTCATTTTACAAACAGTAAAAATAAAACATGGAGTAATAGGTTTTTGCCATTCTGTGCCATATTCTGTTTCTATATACAGTAAATGTAAAGTATTCCACATAATTATAAAATATTGTTATGATGATTATTTGAGCATATTGTTTAGGCTTTTTAAGCTATTATAAAATGTCATTTTTTCATTTTTAATTCCTTTGATTTCCTCTATAAGCCAAAATCATCATAGAAACTTTTAGGAATTGTATGTTTTCTACAGTTACTGTATTTATTACTTCTTCTTCTTTCGACAGCTCCCGTTAGGGTTTGCCACAATGGATCATTATTTTCCATATCTTTCTGTCCTCTGCATTTTGCTCTGTTATATATAGTGTATATATTACTGTAGATGTTAATTAATTGCACCTAGTCTAGTTGCTTTATTGTTTCACATCACAAAGACAAACATGATTTTTCACTGCCACCATTGGTGAATTTAAGCAAATGCATTTCAAATGTATAGAACATCTACACTAACCACTTTTTAAATAACTAATAATAACAACTAATAATATAAAATCTTCTATGACAAAAATTGTACGTGCATTTTATTCTCTACAAGCTTGATACAACATAAAACACAAACAAAAATGAACAATAATGAGAACATGAGCTGAACTATCTTAAAACCAGCACAATCTTGAGGCGACACACTTTTAAATGATAACAACGTAGTTTTGCAAGAGCACCATGCTCATATTGTTTATATATGCTGCAAGAGACTGAAGAGAATCAGTCTCATTGTGTTGTATTTTAGTTTATGTTAGGGGAATCCGTTTCAGCTGATAGACACTCAGACATCTATTCTTGTTACTGGCTGCAGCTCTACAGTACATGCAGTAGTAGATAGAGATGGTGGAGAAGCAGTGCACAGAGACACGTAGTTATTCTTGTTAATTATCACAGGTAAATGCCATGAGTGAACTAAGGTTTTAAAATATTATATCTTTTAACAATATATCTTTGATTTTGTTCCATATATAATTTGTTTTTGAAAAGTAAGCTTGAACACACAAAAAGCTTCTCTACTTCAGCTAATTTCAGAGCACAATAAAAATTTTGTTATAATTATGTACGCTTTCCAGTAAACTTGTTTGTATTATATATGATCCCATATGATCTAGCTGGCATAGTAAAAACTGAAACACAGTTAATTGGTACAGTAAAACAAAAGGAGAAAGTTTAGCACTGTTTATAATTGACTAACTAAATAATGTTTGTTTTTTTCATCAAAACCATGGTAACTTCATTGGTTTACTAATGAATGAAATTAAAGTCTGATATACTGTATATACTGCTATGTCATTTTCAGATCTCGCCTACATTCCCAAGGCAGCAAGAAAATGTAAGATTTAATTTGAAGTAATTAGGCAAAGATATTGAAGCATCCTAAGAGTTAACAGTGTTAGTGTTTTGTCTGTTCCTTATTTTACCTTATGTTTGTAATCCTGCCCCAATACTCTATTTGTGGTCAAGTCCTCTGGTTTATGAGGTGACTTAAGTGTGCTTACAGTTAAATATGACAATGCCAAATCCATGATATATGTGATATGTACAAAAAGTAACTGAGCATTTACTAAACAGAAGACAAGTATGGTGTCAATTGCAGTGCATATGTTGCATTTACAATTAGTATTAAGTACTAATTTTGACACTACCACATGATCACCCTGTGACAGATTGTATTTGGAAAAACAATGCAATGAGAAGCAAATAAAATTTAGTATGTAACTAGACATGCTATAATTTAATATTTATGATCTGTGGTAGTCGGATCTTTGTCAAATTTAACATAATTGAGTTTCATAACACATTTAATTGGTATGTTAGTAGCTGTGTTGTGATTTTAAATTTATCGTTGATATTTCATTCCATTTCTGATTGACACTTACCGAGAATTATACTAAGTTTAATTTGGCATGCAACTAGTGGTGTAGTGATTTAATATTTATAGTCTGTGATGTTCATTATTTTGTTTGCTTGCTGTTAAGTAAAATAAAGGAAAAACTAAAACTAAAATATGTCACAGAGCTTTCAGTGGCAGTTTAATGTTAAAAATCAAATATGCATATTCTTGATGACTTGCTATAGCTCCAGGCTTGGATTAATGCACCGGCTGGCCTAGGGTGCAGCCTAGGGGTCCCACGTGTGCAGAGGCCTGGGATTGGCCAAAGTATTTTTAATTATTTTTTTAATTTACTAAAAGAAACCACCTCTCTGACGCCCATGGGCCAATAAGAAACATTTTAAATTTAAACAAATTTAAATTGGATAGATGTGACCCAGTTAAAATTAATTTTGTTTTGAGTTCACACCACTGTTTATTCTGGGTAACTGGACAACATATAGGCAAAATGCCCAAAAGAAAATGTGATAGCGGAGCACAAAAACGAAAAGCACAACGAGTGAAAGAACAGTGTAACCAAGAATTGCTAAAGAAAATCCCTAAATTGACTGGATATTTCAAGGCTGTCGAATCTTCATCCAGTTAGACACAAAATGCTGATCCACAGGATTGAGGCTTTGAAAGGCTTTTCAGACACTAGATGGTCGACACACGCACTAGCAATAAAAGCACTGCATCAGAACTACGCCAGAACTCAAGAGACACTGCAAAAGTTAGCTGATGACCTGAACTAAACCCTTACCATTTGGGATGAAGCCAGGACACTCTACGCGAAGATGGAAAAACTAGAGATTTCCTTTTTGTGTAACATGTGGCACCGCATACTGCAACGCTTTTACAAGACTAGCACTGCTCTGCAGGCTGTTGATTTGGATTTATGTAACACTGTTGATCTCATTAGCTCATTGAGGAATTATGTAGTCGGCCTGCGAGATGATTTTGACAACTTTGAGAGTGGTGCAAAGAACATGTCACCAACTACGTTCCAACACTACAAAGTGGATACACAGAGGCACAGAAAAAGGAAAAAACAAGCAGATTAATCCACTGAATCTGACTGTGAGCGATCAGGCTGACACAAGTTCAAAACAATAGTTTTTATCGCCATCATAGACCGACTCATTGCCGAACTGAATCGGAGGTATCACTCCTACAAAGACACTGAGCAGACGTTTGGATTTTTGAACAATATTCCCTCCATCTCTGTAGAAGATCTTGGAACTGGAGGTGCTACTCTTCAGAAGAAATATGCGGGTGATATAGAGGAAGACTTTGTGGAGGAAATTGGACAATTCAGAGAATTTATTAAAGAAAACAAAGACATGTCAGCAAGCTCACTACTGAAACTTATACGAGGAAGAAAATCACAGTCAGTTTTTTTTCATTTATGACTTTGCCTGTAGCGACTGCTAGCGGGAAGCGTTCATTTTCAAAACAGGGACTAGTTAAAAAAAGACTGATATCCACAATGGGCCAAAACAGACTGGATCTCTGATGTCCATTGAAAGTGGATTTTACCAGCCTCGTCAAGGACTTTTCTTTCAGGAAAACATGGAAGAAAATCTTCTAAAGGTAGGAAAATGTATATTTGCCATATGATTATGATGCTGTTGTGTTATTACTTTGTGTTACTGTATTGTATTTTTATGGGTCTTGTTTTATTTGATATGTGTGGTATTGCCACAGTAAAATAGTGTTGGCTGGTTGAGGAATGAAATTTCATGGAAGGTATGATAGTGAGATATAGAAAGCTTAGTCAGACATTCAGTCAGGTGTCACCACTTTATTCCCCGTAACTTACATTCTGGAGGCACACCCAGTTTTTCAACAGCAATGTGATGAGCCACCTATTGTAATGACAAATATAATGCTTTTATTTCTAAAAATGTCTGTAATGTGACAACTTTTAGAATAACAGAATAACTGAAGATTATTTTGTGTGGAGCGTTATAATTTCTAAATTATGTAAATCTGGAAGTTTACATATAATTCCTTCCAGGTGCCAAGTTTTCTTACAATGAGGCAATTTTTTGGTGATGTCAATCCACTGGCATTTTGATTTATCAAAATTGCTACTATTTTATCTTTTGTTTCGCAGGTGCTGCCTCCTTGTTTCCGTTTTCGAGAGCTCTTGCCAATTACATGACAGGATTTTGCATTACTGTGATGTCTTCCTTATTTCAGTGTTATTAGTGTTTTATTGACACTCATTTTTAAAAGATTTTGTTGGGGAAATGCCCTTTTGGTTATAGTGTTGACCTCTTTCCTTTGTTTTCACAATTTAGATTTTTGCCTAACATACTGGTTTTGTTCCCTGGCTTTTTTGATATTCCCCCTTTTGCAAAATGAACAATCCTTTTGGTTTCTCCTCTGACTGTTCATAGCCTTCTCTCGTTGCTCTTGATCCCTCTGGATCAGCAATTTTTCCATCTAATTTGGCCATAATGACTGCAACTAAAACTTGCCGAGAAATATAGGTAACCTTAATGCCTGTGATGAAAATATGGAGTAATAGACAAACTACATTGAAAAGTTTAGCACATACTCCAGACAGAACACAACTAATGTGGGATTAGAACCCAGGTTCTTGGGTCTGTGAAACAGCCGCGCTATGTCTTTTCAATTATATTCTCACAAAAGTGTTTACAAGCATATTAAGAAATCTGGTTAAAAACTGCAAAGAAGAGTTTTAAGGGAGCAGTACACCACATATTGCCTTCTTTGCATTCTAACAAAATAAATATGTCTGTGATCACATTTTACATCAATATGGAAATGGCCATGTGTAGATTTTTTATTTTTTATTAATTATTCCCAGCATCACATGTTGCAGCAATGCGCTTTCACAGGCAGGAGTGCCAGAGTAATTAGATCTAATATTTTGCAGTTGAGGGGAGCCAGATCTCAATTTCATCCAGGCTATAGACATATGTATGAATATTTTGGAAAAAATAAAATTAATTCATAAATCTGCAAATATGTAATGTTCTCTGCTGAGTAACATGTTTTATATGTGTATCTTAGGTGTTTTTGGAGTTTTCAATTATCAGAATTCCATTTCAGAAGAAGTGAAATTATAAATTGGGTGGCATATTCAGTTTATTTTATACCTCTGTGGATATGAAATGTATTGACATCTCTGGCAGAGTTATCTTTATTTCCAAGTAGGCCCTAGTGTCAGGTTTTGTTTTTGGTTGCAACTTTCTTTTTAATTCTCTTGTTTGATTCTTGTTGAGTCCTCTTGTTTTAAATTGCCTTTCATTTACAGTCTGTATGGTTTGACTTTCTGCCTGTCCTGACTACAATTACAGTATGTCTATGTTTATCAGCTCCTTTTCTATCTCATACAGTACTTGTTCGAGCTCACACTCTCAATAATGACGGGTGAAAATTACAGTTTTCATTTCAAGAAGTTGTTTGTGTTGCATTAGTGTTGCTGAAATAAATAACTCAATAAATAAATAAATACATAAAGGAACAAGCAACAGTGGCCAATTGGGGTGTATTCAGGCCACCAAACCCCAGATACAACTTAAAAAGCACAGTCCTGGTTTCCTTATTTTATTTGCCAGTGTACCTTGACAGAATTCTTTAAATCAGTCCAGCACAGCACAGCATAATATATAATATAATTCTTCCCTTTCTTAACCTTCCACTCTTCCCTGACACCATCGCCCTGAATAACATGAGATCTCAGCTTTTGTGCAGGGCCTAGGAGTGCATTCGATATCAGGACATTGAACAGAGGAAGCACCATCAAGTCAGGTGGAAGCCCCACAAAGTAGGGAAAGCTATTGCCTGCAGCGTCTCCTCGTGACACCCATAGAACACATCAGGGCTGCCGAACAGGTGTGTGTTTGCTTCGCTGGTCCTGGGATGCCACCACCCTGGAGGTCTGTCTCCTCCTTTCCATTTAGTGTACTGGCCTTCCTGCCAGGTGTGGGAATGGAGGTTCATCTGGCTAGGATGCCAGTCTACTCCTGCTATCCATCACACAACAACACATTGTAATGGATGGCCGGCCATTTATCCCGGCCAATACCCCAAGCCGCCAGGTGGAGCCCTCCTTGCAGCGTGGAGGTCCCCAGAAGACCAGCAGGGCATCATGGACATTGGAGTTTTTATGCAAAGCCCTGCTGGATGCCGTGGGGCCACAGGAGGGAGCTGCAGGGAGGACCGAGGGCTTCTTTGTGCCCTGTGACCCGGAGGTTCGTCACAGGAAGAGCGACAGACTTCCGGGTTGAAGAAAGGGACTATTTACCCTGACCCGGAAGGAAAAAGGACTTGTGGACTATTGGGCAGAAACACTTCCGGGTCAGGAGATATAAAAGGACTATGGGAACTCACAGACAATGAGCTGAGTTGGGAGGCAGGGTGGCTAAGCGTCTGGGAGAGTGGAGGATTATTATTATTATTGTTGTTGTTATTATTATTATTGGAGTATTTGGGAGTGGAGGGTGCTTTGTGCACATTATTGATATAATAAATATCATTATTGGACTTTTACCTAGTGTCTGACGTGGTGTCTGAGGGTGCAAGGGTGCGAGAAGCATCTTAATCTGTTACAACATTTAATTATTTATTTTTACATTTAATTGTATTTTTATTTATTTATTGGCATATTTAATAACACATTTATTTACTATGTATTTCCATCCATCCATCCATTTTCCAATCCAAACACAGGGTCACGGGGGTCTGCTGGAGCCAATCCCAGCCAACACAGGGCACAAGGCAGGAATCCAAACCCGGACAGGGTGCCAACCCACTGCAGTACTATGTATTTACAGTATTTAATTAATTTTTTTTAACTTTAGAAAAATACCGTAGTTAAACTCTTGTATATAAAAATATGAGTGTTTTTCAAATCCTCATCAGTGAGAGAAAAATCTCAGCATGCATCTCACCTATAAACTCAAAGAGAGGCATTTGAAGGGAATTACTACCAGCAAATTAAATTCTTTTTGAAAGCAGGAATCTGTGACAATGCACTGTTTAAAAAATATACTTTTCCTTTTAATGCTCATTTTTTTCACATTTAACAAAAAGTGAACTGTTTTTGTTTTTTGTAATAAAAATCAAGGCATTCATCTGTGCCATAAGAGTTATATTAATCTCTGAACATTTCAAAAGTTATGTAATGCAATGTTCTCCAGATTTACTGCTCTTGTGGCAAGTACTGTGCATGTCCCTGAATCTGAAAGAAATACAGAAAACTTGTGGTGGGGGTGCGATGTGTTTAGGATATGGGTGCAGCCTTTACTGTTATAAAAAAGGGGAGCCTTTAAAGTCCTGTAAGGAATGACCTCATATCAGGAGCATAGGGTGAAGATTGTGTGTACTTAAAATCACTAATAACCTAATAAATCAACTGCTAAATAAGCTGCTAGATTTTCATTTTCCAGAAAAAAAAAATACAGCATTATCATCATTCTGGAGAGATATTCTATTCACAAGCTATTTGTGCCAAAGGCCAAGCTGCTTCAAATATACAAAGAAATTAATTTTGTAAAATCCTTGATGGAAGCGTGTTTAGTGGAGAAATGCATGATTACACTTCAATTTTAATAAAGATATGAAAAACATATTTTTTCTCATACATAGAATGCTTAGTCAGTAGTGCCTTTTTAGCATAAGAAAAATTAGCGCACTTTTTTCGGCACATTAAATACTACAGAATGAAAGTCACTGAACTCCTTCGTAATAATAGAGCCTAACTGCAGTAGTTTACAGTAATATTGTCCAACCTGCATAATACAGGGTCATGGACATGTGCTAATAATCAACTGATGAATAACTTGATTAAAAAGATTTTTTCTCATATTAAATAATTTATAATCCTTGGTATTTCTGTCTGCTTCTACTGGAAATGTTTATACTTGAATTATGACAGCATTTTTATTCTTATACCATTCGCATAGATTCAGATGTATCAGCAGACTCTAATGTAAAAGAGCAAAAAAGAAACACTGCAAACATATATATTGCTTAAGTACAGGATTTATTGTTACCTCTCATGTATATTTAAACAACATCTTGTCTTTCTATTATATAGTCACTATTGTGCCAAGTGCATCCCCATATTCCCTCTCTACTATTTTGATCTTACCCTAAAATTTTTCTTCAAATTATTTAATAATGTAGATCACCCATGATTGAGGTTACACCTTCATCAACATAATAAGTGGCTGCCAGGAAACCAACTGAGAATTACTTCTGGAATTTTTCCTAATTTTATCCTGTTTGCCATTCCTGCCATTCTTGAAATCTAACCCAAAATTACTGTAGGTAATACTGCACATAACTGAAGATGTACTTTATGCCACTGTTACTGTAATAAATCATTTACAAAAAAGGTGGTTTTAACATTCTAGGATGTATTTTGAATCTCTGTAAACTGAAAATGAAATGTAAAAAAAAGGGGGGAACTTGGGCAGGTAAACAGCAGATGCTCAGTTCTTACCATTTAGATGGAAAAACTTTGCAAGAAAATTATTCTGAATCTATACTAATAAAAGGCAAAGCCCTCACTGACTGACTGACTGATTGACTGACTCACTGACTGACTGACTGACTCACTGACTCATCACTAATTCTCCAACTTCCCATGTAGGTAGAAGGCTGAAATTTGGCAGGCTCATTCCTTATAGCTTACTTACAAAAGTTGGGCAGGTTTCATTTCGAAATTCTACGCGTAATGGTCATAAATGGAAGCTATTTTTCTCCATATAATGTAATGGAGTTGAGCTCGATAGCCTTCTCAATTGTATAATGCATGTTTTCTTCAGCGCTTTTAGGAGCTCTTCCTGGTTTTCTACGTAATGCGTTGACAGTCAGTTCACGTAATTACGTGGGAGGCGTGATGATGTCACACGAAACTCCGCCCCCCACGTAATTACGTGAAATGACTGTCAACGCATTACGTAGAAAACCAGGAAGAGCTCCAAAAAGCACTGAAGAAAACATGCATTATACAATTGAGAAAGCAGCGAAATAATAAGAAGCGAGCGAGTGACACATACTGTACAAGCATATTCATGCCTGCAGCTACTTCAGAAACAAAGCATGGTGTAAAACTAAAGTTTAAATTAAGTTCATAGACAGGCTGCCGCTGGCGTTTGTCATGCCCACGGCTAATGCGGGATACAACTTTAATGAGAGGACGCAGGGTATAAACGACAGTTTTGATCACTTTCTAACTAAGTTCAAATTGCTGGTCAAAGGCTGTGCTTATGCAAATTCCGAGAGACTGTGTTTGTGGGGGGATTGACAGTTAAGGCGGGTGGAGGAGTGACGTCATCCTCTCCCCTCCCATTCACCTCATTTCGCTCTGAGCTGAGCTCCGCGGCTAACGCCGTCTTCCGAAGCAACTTCGTCACACTGCCACCAAATACTTACAGAAAAATCCACAAGTTAATACACACGCTGTCTCTAGAGTTTCTCCACACTGAATCCTCCAGGCACTACTTAAAAAAGGTTACATTGACAATCGTGTTACGTTATTTTTAAAATGTTTCCTTTTCTTCTCGATTCATTTTACCCTCGCACCCCCTTGGTTTGAGAAGAAGTATGAAAAAATATGAGGTTAACACAGAAAAACAGATCACCAATTCAAGCTTTATGAATAATTGATTCGCCATCAATAATTGTTTTGGTAAAGCCATCCTCCTTCCATTTTATAATTTTTCCGCCACTAGCCGTGATTAAATGAACGGTAAAAAAGTAAGAGCGAAGCGAGGGTGACTTATTCAGGCAGGCATATATATGACAGCAAAACTCATGACAATGTCAATCATGTTACATTATTATTAAAATGTTTCCTTTTAGTTTTCATTACTTCTTTAACACACTACTTCTCCGCTGCGAGGCGCAGGTATTTTGATATATATATATATATATGAATGACCTCCAAAGAGCGCTGAGACTTTTGATCATGTGAACGAGTCTGCAAAAAATGGGATCTCCTGCCCAGCGAAAGTCGAGCAGCCGGCACACGCGCATAGCTGTGCCAGCCTGTGAGACGCTGACTGCGCTTCTGCCTTAAGTCAAAGTGAGCACTTTTTATTTTTCTCATCCTCCCCCTGAGCTATAGCCCAGACAAGTGCAAACACGGGACCCCTTTTCTACATTGTGGCAAACTAATATTAAGGCGATTTGCACTTTCTTTTGCACATATACGATTATGAGGTCGTCAGCTCGGATTATGAAGACACGCACAGGAGTGGAGGACTGACAGTGCCATCACAGCCGATTAATGGCAGGGACGTCTCACCAGTCTACACAAGACCCACTGCGACTGTCCCCAAAAGGCGCTCATATCGTCAGCGAACACATCTCTATACTATATAAAAGAAAAGGCAAGTTTCCTTTCTTTACACCTTTTTCCTTTTATCCCAAACCAAAGCCTTTCTCTTAACACTGCAGAGGACACAAAACTAATTTTCTTTAAATGCCGGTAAGGCACATTACCAGAGGCAGAAATTTGGACGTTCACATAGAAAATGTAATTTCTATAACACAGCCGTGGTGTAGCGCCTTTCAAAAGGGATCAACTACCGAGAGGTGATCCATATACATTTTAGCTGCTGTTAGTTACTTACCTGTTGTGTTACACCATCTTTAAAATGTAGTTTACCTGAAACCACTCCAGTAGTGCTCAATGTACCTGTACTTCTTAAAATGTTAAAGTTTTACTGTTTAATAACTTAGACTATATTTTATTATTTTTCCCTTGCACTCAGTGACCAAAGCTATACACACACATATAGACACATACATATACTGTATATACACATATATATACCTGTGTGTATGTTTGTATGTATGTGTATATATATATATATATATACACACACACACACCTATCTACATTGTATATATACACACACACACACACATACATACACACACACACACATATATATAATTTGTGTGTGTGTATGTATGTATGTATGTGTGTGTATATATGATGTAGATAGGTATGTATATATATATATGTGTATATGTAGATATGTATATATGTATATAGATATGAAGATATGTATGTGTATATATATGTATATATGTATGTATATATATAAATATATATATATATATATATATATATATATATATATATATACAGTAATCCTCCTCGATCAGGGGTTTGCGTTCCAGAACCCCCCAAGCGATAGGTGAAAATCCGCGAAGTAGAAACCATATGTTTGTATGGTTATTTTTAGATATTTTAAGCCCTAAACTCTCCCAGCCTGTTGACATTATTAGAGCTCTCTAGACATGAAATAACACACTTTAGTCAAACGTTTAAACTGTGCTCCATGACAAGACAGAGATGACAGTTCTTTCTCACAATTAAAAGAATGCAAACATATCTTATCTTCAAAGGAGCGCCGTCAGGAGCAGAGAATGTCAGAGAGAGCGCTAAGAAAAGCAAACAATCAAAAATCAATACGTGCTTTTAAGTATACAGAAGCACCACGATAAAGCGGCATTTTGTAGAGGAGCGTCCGTGTCCTCTGTGCAAACAGCCCCTCTGCTCACACCCTCCGTCAGGCAGAGAGAGTGAGAAAGATAGAGAGAAGCAAACAATCAAGCACCGCGCGGGAAGCATATCTTATATCATTGAGGAGTTTTAGTTAATATGTAATACATGCTCTGATTGGGTAGCTTCTAAGCCATCCGCCAATAGCGTCCCTTGTGTGAAATCAACTGGGCAAATAAACTGAGGAAGCATGTACCATAAATTAAAAGACCCATTGTCCGCAGAAAGCGAACCAGCTAAAAATCCGTGATATATATTTAGATGTGCTTACATTTAAAATCCGATAGAGTGAAGCCGAAAGTTGAAGCGCGATATAGCGAGGGATTACTGTATATATATATATATATGTAGACTCAAACCCATTATGACAGCAGCAATCCAAGCTGTGAGAAAACAGTAAAAAGGAGGCGTGTCAGACGGCGTGGTACATTTTCTGATGCAGCTAGACGAAAACAACTTTGTGACGCTGCCGCCAAATACACAAAACAATTACTTTGACAATCATGTTACGTTATTTTTAAAATGTTTCCTTTTCTTTTTCATAACTTCTTTAACACACGACATTGCTGCGAAGCGCGGGTATTTTGCTATATATATATATATATATATATATATATATATATATGACAGCAACACTCATAACAGTGACAAAACAATTACATTGTCAATCATGTTACGTTATTATTAAAATGTTTACTGTTCTTTTTCATTACTTCTTTAACACACTACTTCTCCACTGCGAAGCGCAGTTATTTTGCTAGTCAGACAATAAAATGATGGTTGTAGGATGAAATCTAAAAAACAAGGTTGAGAACTCAATTAAGTTATTAATCTTCTGAGGAAGACATTTCAATATGTTATGTTCAATATGTTTCCACATCTAGTGTAGATTTATGGTGGGCTAAAGAGATTCTGAATTTATTTAAATAGCACAGAAAAAAACTCTAACCATTTAGATTTTCAGATACAGAAACATACCTGTAATATCATGAATTTTCTGTGTCTTATAAATGCATATTATTAGTTAAAATGGAGAGACCATCAATGATTTTGTTGACATAGAAATAAATGTAAAAAGGACACATTAAAATTTCAGATGTGAGTGTCAGTAGGCTTTACATCCTAGGAATCAAATTACCTGAACTATTCTATAACATTTTGGTAATTATTTACCGCTCTGATGCTGATCATAAAATAGGTTATTACGATAGAACTTGACAAGAAGAATTCATAATTAATTGCAGAATTATGGTATTTGAGGGATCCTCTACAGTGCCTCTTTCTCTTGCATGATTTGGCTCAGCACATTGTCATCTCATAACAGGCTTAAATTTCGAGTTTGGTGCTATTCCATCCAGCTGTTTTAGCTTCTCAAGAAAATGTGACACACAGACACATACACACACACACAGACACACACCCATTATTGAGATATCGATATTTTCTTCATCAGAGGACCCTAAAGCATCCAGATCTATTGAAAACTGGAGGTTGAAATTTTTGAGAAATCTAAAGCTTTCACTCCGCCCCCATAGACGAATGATCATGGTTGTGGAGGATGCAAAGCAAAAAACTACAAAATATGGTCTGATTAGTGCCTGCTTATTTTAATAATGTCAATGCTGCCAGAATAGTCTTCGGTCCCTGTAACCTTAAACAGGATTAAGTGGATTCAGAAAATGAATGAATAAAAGAAGAAGCTCACCTTTTGCAATCAAATTAAATATTAAATTCCTGTTAACTTTGTAGTTTTACTAATATGACAATATGTTGGTTATTGATTTTTATCAAATTAAACCACAGAATACTAAAATTTCCTGGAACTCCAAAGATTTTAGCTTTAAATGTGACTATTTACCTGCTGCTGGGGCTTGAGGACAAATGGTATTTCATTTTGTTGTAAATTTTTAAAAGAATGATTATCATATGAGCAGCATGGTGGCACAGTGGTAGCGTTGCTGCCTCGCAGGAAGGAGACCTGGGTTCACTTCCCGGGTCCTCCCTGCGTGGAGTTTGCATGTTCTCCCCTTGTCTGCGTGGGTTTCCTCCCACAGTCCAAAGACATGCAGGTTAGGTGCATTAGCATTCCTAAATTGTCCCTAGTGTGTACTTGGTGTGTGTGTGTGTGTGTGCCCTGTGTTGGGCTGGTGCCCTGCCCAGGATTTGTTCCTGCCTTGCTCGCTGTGATTGGCTCCAGCAGACCCCTGTGACCCTGTGTTAGGATATAGCAGGTTGGATAATGACTGTCTGACTGACTGATTATCATATGTGAAAGTATTAGAATTAATATACTGTAGTATGTAAAAACAATCACAACATTTATTTTATATAGCTCAGTTCCATTTATTAAAAACCATTCCAAGGTACTTGCAGTGCAAATGTTTACAAACAGTATTGTAGCACACCTGGACCCAGACCTGGGAATGCACATGCTCCTTGGGTGGCTGAGACCTGTATGATGGGGTGGGACCACCTGGAGAAGACAGCATAAAAACAGCTCTGCAAGCAGCAGTGAAAAGGGAGCAGATACAGACGCCACACTTAAAGAGAACTTTGCTCATGTCTCCTGAGTTTTAGTCTGTTACCCCTGATGCTTTGCCGGTAGCAAAATCTTGGATGGGGACCCTGGCCCTGCATCAGCTTTGGGACCCCGGATGGGCAGAATGAGATGGAGCTATTTAACAGGTATGAGACTGCAAAGCACCTAAACAGCTGGGACTGCATGAAGCTGCAGAACACCTTAGTGGCGTATCAGAAGCAACTACTTAAGAAGCCAAAGGTCATTTTAAGGGCCACTCACCAGCAGTTGGCAGTGGCTAATTTCACTGCTCCGTTTGTCACACCTCTTGGGTTGTTATGGTATTTTTTACAATTGTAGTACAGGTAGGTTATGTGACTTGTTCAGGGTCACATGGTGGTTAGCAGGCAGGCACTGAAGTCAAATCTTTGTCTATTTAAATTCAATGATCAAGACAACAGATCATATACTGTTAATTGCCTTGAGGCTCTATGACAAGCCTAATGAAGAAACATATCTTTTTTCAAGAGAATCTAGGAGAAGAGACCATAGCATTATAATCATTGAGTCCCAAAAATATATATATATATATTAAATAATATAATCTACTCCTTCAAGTTAACATATAAAAGTTTGTATTTAACAAAATTGGCAGGTCCTTGTTTAGTCAGTCAGTCATTACCCATCCCGCTATATTCTATCACAGGGGTCTGCTGGAGCCAATCCCAGCCAACACAGGGTGCAAGGCAGGACCAAATCCCCGGGCAGGGTGCCAGCCCACTGCAGGGACCTTGTTTAATTATTCCAAAATAACATACAGTGAATCTAACTTGGTTTAAAATAGAATTTTATACCATAGACTTGGATGCCTTGATAGACAGCATCATGTATACATAGAAAGTTGAGGTGTTCATTCAGTATGTTAAGTACCACCATAGAAACCAACGATTCAGTGAAGTTTGTTTAAATATCTATTAGTAATATAAAATCTCATTAAAACTCCATGATTCTTCTTATTTAAATGAAAACTGGTTCAAATATAATCAAAAAGCCAATTATCCTTCAAATACAGTATGTTGACTTTAATAAAAATCAATGTGAAGTTAATTATGTAGGCCCTTTTATTTCCCTGCACAATCAAGGCTTATATTTACAAAATTAAATATAAATAAATAAATAAATAATAAATAAAAAAAATGGTCTACTGTGTTTATATCCTTTATTGCAGTAGAGTCTACTAGTTTTCAACAATAATATTGTATATAATTAATGCAATGGGGGAAGGTCACTATTGTTGGATTCTCGATTAGGTTATAAAAATAATTATGAAACAATCAACAATCAAGCCAAAGCACCTTCATCCAGCAATACAACTGATCTCATTTGTTTGGGTGAGGGAAAAGCCAGCACTTCAACCAAAAGAAACAGTAGGACTCCTTTGAACAGGACATGACTGGCAATTGAGGGTGGGCCCAGGAAAGCAGCTTCACTTCTCAAAAAACATTTTAGAGACCATACTTAGGCCAGACATAGTGTTTTTTGTTTCAGAATCAATGAAGCAAATATTCATGATGGAGTTAACAGTTCCCTGGGAGTATAGGATGGTAGAAGTAAATGAGAAGAAACAAGCCAAGTATGGACACTTGGTAGAGGAGTGCTGCAGACAGGGGTGGAGAGCACGTTGTGAACCACTTGAGTTGTTCTGCAGAGTCTTTGCAACTCAATACTTGTGCAAGGCCTACAGTCTCCTAGGCATCACAGACATTCAGAAGAAGAAAGCCAGTAGGAACACCACAGAGCCAGTGCAACAGAGAAGATCTTGTGGTTGCAGCGGATGAAAAGAAGTGAGCTGTGGATATAAGGGAACTGATTAGTCTTGACTTGATCACCTGCGAGAAGGTGTCTGATGTTTGTAAGACACAAAACACCTGGGGCCTCATGTATAAACGGTGCATACGCACAGAAATGTTGCGTAAGAACTTTTCCACGTTCAAATCGCGATGTATAAAACCTACACTTGGCGTAAAGCCACGCACTTTTCCGCGGTACCTCATGTCTTGTCGTTTGCAAACTGGCTGCACCCAGCGTCAAAGCAGTGCTACTGTTCTTGTGTGATTACTCATTATTTTCATGACGCGGCTTTATAAATACACAGAAACTAACCGCATATTGTTTATTAGTGTAATGCATCTGATTGTAATTAACTCGTAACAATATAATGGTCCAGAGAACAGCCATAGTATTCCAAATGCCATAACTGCTTTAGCGTTGTTACTCTCACTTCTTCTTCTTCTTCTTCTTTCAGCTCCTCCCGTTAGGAGTTGCCACAGCAGATCATCTTTTTCCATATTTCTCTCACTGCACCACTCGGAGTATTTATATCACTGTATCTGAGTGTGAATCACAGCAGCAGCTGATCGGAAAGAGAATTATCGGTATACGGCATTAAGCACACGCTGTCTCTGCCACGGCAAAACGTTTCAAAGCCTTTCCTGTACGGACCTCGCTGTTCAAAACAGTTTAATCCCAAGAACTTTAAATGCAGCCAATCAAGTGCTCCTTGTAGAACTGTTTGTACTTATAAGTACAATCACCCCACTGTAAACTTGCACTATAGTTATAATATCGCACAACCTGAGCCACTTTATAAAGCGCGTATTTACATATGATGACGATATCATTTTTAAGGTGAAATGCAGCAAAATATGTTTGTTAAATTATACAGATAAAACTTTAACTTCATTTAAATAATCTATATTCTTCACTGGGAGTGTCTTTAAGGATAGAATAATTAAACATGTACTACGAAGATATTTCAATGTTCTTTAAACGTTTTGAAGAATCGGCGCTAAGCTTACAGATGGCTTAACGTCTATTACAGAGCTGATTGTATGGCGATCGGTTACTTGGGGAAAGAAAAGCACTGACTGCAGTGACGGCTACGCCAATATATATTGAATATAAAACAGAAAGATAAAATAACAACACAGCTAAAAATGCAGCGACAAATTTCGCAAAAGTTAAATGCTTGTGTCATGAGCACGAGGCGGCTAGTGTCTGCAACATACGTGGCCATCCACCGTGCATGACATTGGCAGCGAAGGAGCCACCGATTCTTCCTCTGCCCAGTGCCACCACAAGCTTAGAGCCGCCCCTGAGTACTGCTGCAATAAATTATTTCATCGAAGTGAAACATGTTTAATAACGTGGTTTAACTCCTATCATCATGAAAATGACATCACATATACATCTCAGTATTTTAGTTATTCAGAGAGCTGTAATATCACGAATGTAATGGATTCTGTGTCCAGTTGGAGGAAGAGAGCCGGTTTAAGAAGCAAGTAGTGATTCACACACATAGAGCACATAGAAAATCAAATACAAAACAAAGCATTTAACGTGCTACTTTAATTACGATGTGATTTTAGAAACTGGTTAATTAAACAATTTTAAGATGAATTTTATGATGTTCTACTTTAATGACAAAATAAACTACGTGATTAAAGTGGAAATGTCGAGATTGAAGTGGACATTTCGTGATTTTCACCACCGTGTGGCTTTTTTCTCTGTACCCTAATAAGCTTTCATATGACACTCAGACAGTGGGCTTACAACTCGGCTTTCCACGGCGACTTTGATATGTGACTTCTTTTTTATTTCCGGCACTGTGCGATTTTGTGGATGTGAGCTTTCATGTTTCTCCAACACGCTATGCCACTCGATCAACTTCCTTTTGTTGATTATACCACGGCTTATTTGAACAAATAGTATGTTTCTCCTTTGCCTCCACTTGGTATTCGCTGAAATTCTTATATTTTCCCCCGTGCTTTTCCCATTGTCTTTTCACAGAAGGCTGCGCTTAAGGGCGATTTATATTGATTTGCATATTCAAAGAGGCGTAATTCTGGGAGGATTTGGGGCGTTACATAATGCGCGTGCACGAGCGTTAGTTTTCACGCTGATCGGGATTTACGTAGCGGAAGAACGTGAACGTTGGAGTACGCACAGATTCCTGCATCTGGATTTTTCTGTGCGTAAGCACATTTCGGCTTTTGTGCTTACGCCATGTTATAGTGCGAGTTCTACGCACGGCGTTATACATGAGGCCCCTGATGACCCCAGGTAACATCACTAATGATGTGCTCAAATACACATGCTTATATACATTCTTTAGAGTTGGAGCATGGGCAGATTAAATGACTGATTCAGCATTACAGAGTTGGGCAGACACTGAAACAGAAGCCATGTGGTTTAGTGTAGAGTTATTTATCCACTACACCATATATTGCACACAATAGTATATTACCACTTCATTTAAGTGAATGCTTTTATTACATATGTTTACTTGCATGTGTTTATTCTTAATTTGTTAATGAAGATGCCATGTGCAATATCGGTGTTGAAAAATATACAAATACATTTTAAACCTAACAATCTACCATGAACAGACTTAAAACCTATGAAACCATAAAGGTTAACTGGGTTGTCATCACTTTTATAAAAATTGGCAGAAAATGTTTTACTTTTAAATTTTAGTAGACCACATTTTCTTAAAATTAACAAGCAACATTACAGTTAGCTTTGATGGTCTGGCAAAACCCAAATCCATACTGATACGCTGGCTAGTTTAACTACAGGATCATTTAGAGTAAGAGCAGACTTAATTTAAAATTCAGCTTTTCATTGTTTATGTTACTGCTGACCTTGAGGCCAGCCTATTATATCTGCAGATATGCCGTCCATACCCAGTGATACATTATCTGACGCTTCACTGAGGTTGTGGTTGAGAAACATTGACATTATACTGATGGAAAGGATCTGTAGTCTCAGTGCTCAGCACTACAAATAACCTTGAAAGAACATCTTTTTAACTTTATAGTTCAAGTGCAGAAAATCTAGTTAAAAAAAAACTTTCTTTATAAAGGAATACTGTAATATGATTGGTATTATTCTGGGGAAGACACTTTTCAGTTCTAAAGTAAATGATCTTTGTCACAGAGTCCATTATCAGAAAAAAAGAAAAATGCTTCTGTGAGAGAATGCTGTGCAGTTGCCACATCTTCCTAGACTACACACCAACAAGGCTTGCCTGCGACCGGAGTCGTCCGACATCTTTTAAGGGAATTATCAGTAACCATCCTCTGCCTTTTAGTTGTCTGTAATGAAGTTAAAAGACAGTGCTTTGGCTCTTAATAATTTGGTTGTGGATTTGTAGATTATTATAAAAGGAATTTATGGATGCAGTGAGTGAAGGAGATTCCATGAGATTTATGCATTTTTGGCCCTTGTCTTTTTGATTTTACTAACCCTTTTATTACACTGCAAAAAATGCATGCAGTAAAACAAAAAAGAGGAGTTTGCCAAAAAATCAGCTAATACCATAAAATGAATTTACTTGACAAAATATCTAAAATAGATAATATTTTCCAATTTTTCAGATTACCTGAAATCTTAAAAATAATAATATATAGCAAACTATTGTGTTTCCTTTCTTGTGCCATAAGCGTTCCAATAATAAGACACATGTTCATAGTACTAGCACATTCCATCCATTATACAACCCGCTATATCCGAACTACAGGGTCACGGGGGTCTGTTGGAGCCAATCACAGCCAACTTAGGGCACAAGGCAGGAAACAAACCCCAGGTAGGGTGCCAGCCTACCGCAGGGCACACACCAAGCACACACTAGGGACAATTTACAATCGCTAATGCACCTAACCTACATGTCTTTGGACTGAGGGAGGAAACTGGAGCACCTGGAAGAAACCCACAAAGACATGGGCAGAACATGCAAACTCCACGCAGGGAGGACCCTGGAAGCGAACCCAGGTCTCCTTCCTGCGAGGCAGCAGCACTATCACTGCGCCACCATGCTGCCCTAGTGAATTCCTGTTCGTCTGTTGCGAGAGATGGACGTCTGAAGTTGAGCTCCGCTAGCAGCGGTGTTATTTTTCATATTATCTGCTTATTATCCTGAGATATCCTGTATTTATTCAACCTGAGGGGCACTGCTACAGTATATGTAAGCATATATAAACATGACACAGAATTACTAGATGCTATAAAATTACTTCAAGGCGGGAAAGCTGCATGCCCTGATAGCTACCCTGCAGAATTTTACAAGAAATTATCCGCTCAGCTAGCTCCCCTCCTATTAGCAACATTTACAGAAGCCAGAGATAACCAAACTCTTCCTCAAACCTTTCGCCAAGCACTAATCACCGTTTTTCCAAAACAAAATAAGAACTTATTACAATGTGCATCATACAGACCAATTTCAATTCTGAATAATGACGTTAAAATACTCTCTAAAATCATAGCTAGAAGGATGGAGAAAGTGTTCCTCTCGGTAATATCACAAGATCAAACTGGATTTATCAGGGGCCGACACTTATCTTCAAATCTTCGACGCCTGTTTAATGTAATATACTCACCAACTAAATCAAACACCCCAGAAATATTATTATCATTGGATTCAGAAAAAGCATTTGACATTATTGAATGGAAATACTTTTTTACTAAATGTGAGAAGTTTGGGTTTGGCCCAAACATTTGTGCATGGATCAAATTACTGTATACTAACCCAGAAGCTTCAGTATGTATCAACAACATGTACCGCTCTCAGATCCGGCACGATTATAATACACACTGCCCTATTTGAGAGGCAGCAAAAAGAAAAAAAAATAATCCGGGGCGCGAGTGACCAACACTACTTTTCTACTTCCCCACTTCAATTATAGAAACAAACCAGTGAAAGCAGGATCAAGCAAAAAATGATTATTGGCAGACAATATATAGGATCACTGTAACAACAACAAAACCTTATATACATAAAATTGCGCTGCAGCGCTTCCCTTCCCCACACAAATCATAACACCAACACATAAAAACATACATTACTAATAAAGACATGAGCCAATGGTAACACACAAAAAAACCTATGGATTTATAGTCTTTTAAATCTTATCTGTACGGAGCGTTGATCTCAGTCTGTAGTGGTGAATGAGACGCCGACCATATCTCTTGTTCCGGGAAAAGTTCTAATTAACAGTTCCTTGTGCTGGCCCGTCAAGTCCTCTCCCGTATTCCTTCCTCCCGAAAGAAAAAATCATTTGCTTGGAATGAACCCGGGTTCACCTGACGATATCCAAGAGGTGTTAATCCTTTCCCTCATGCCTTTTTCTGTTATGGCCTCCTTCTCTCCTACCTCCTTTTTTCCCCGCCACCTATTTACATTCGGATAGCTCCTCCCCAAACAGTCTGTTGGCCCTCCAAGCCAGGTACTCCCCTCCCTCTGTATAAAGGCCAGCCCTAAACATAAAGGCGTACCACAACAACAAGTAAGGGAAAAGGTACAAACTTACAGGTACATACACATATTTCAGTTGACCGTTACAAACATTTGTTCAGACTACTTTAAACTAGAATATGGTACTAGACAAGGATGCCCCTTGTCACCGCTACTGCTTGCAATTGCCATTAAACCACTGGCAATACATTGTCGAAATGCTGATCAGATAAAAGGGATTATCAGAGAAGGACTGGAACAGAAAATTTCATTATATGCAGATGATATGGTACTGTATATATCAGACCCAGAAAATTCTGTGCCTGCAGTCTTAAGAGCACTCACAGCATTTCAAAATATCTCTGGTCTCAGAATTAATCTGAATAAGAGTGTACTCTTTCCAGTGAATTATCAAGCATATACTATTAGATTAGACACCCTACCTTTTATCATTGCAGAACAGTTTAAATACCTAAGGGTAAACATCACAAGTAAACATAAAGCTCTACTTCAACAAAATTTTGCTGTCTGCATGGAAAAAATTAAGCAAGACTTGCATAGATGGTGAACCCTTCATCTCACACTAGCTGGAAGAATTAACACTGTTAAGATGAATATTCTTCCTAAGCTCCTTTTTTATTTCAAAACATTCCAATATACATTAATAAATCATTATTTAAGCAATTAGATTCAATAATAACCTCATTTATTTGGGACTCAAAACATCCACGCATCCAAAGAGTGACCCTACAAAGACAAAAGGCAGAAGGCGGCATGGCTCTACCTAAATTCCAGTTTTATTACTGGGCAGCAAATATACAAGCGATAAAAACATGGACACAAATAAAAGAACATACACAGGCTTGGTCCGCAATAGAAGTAAAATCCTGCAGTACTTCTTTGTAATCTCTGCTCTGTGCTCCAATAAACACACGTTATCTGCAATATACTAATAACCCAATTGTGCTTCACTCACTTAGAATATGGAACCAATGTAAAAAAGCATTTTAAGATGGAGAAGCTTCTATCTGTGGCACCTCTGCAAGAGAACCACCTCTTTTAACCTTCGCGAACATATACAGTTTTTAATATCTGGAAAAAATTTGGAATTAACTTGCTTAGAGATCTTTATATAGACAACGTCTTTGCATCCTATGAACAATTACATTCCAAATTTAACATTCCAGCTACACATTTCTTTCACTATCTTCAAATCAGGAACTTTGTTAAACAGAACCTTCCCGATTTTCCTCATCTTGCACCCTCATCCATGCTGGAAAAATTATTGCTTAATCTCAAGGACTCAAACACCATCTCTTCAATATATAAAATCATTTTACAGTCCCTCCCTTTTAAAAGATCCAAGAAGACACTGGGAAAAAGATCTTTCAATTAATATATCAGAAAAGGAGTGGAAAGTAGCAATGCAGAGAATTCACTGGAGCTCCATATGCACAAAGTATACAATTATATAACTCAAAATTATATATCGAACACATCTGTCTTGTCTAAAACTCTCCAAAATGTTTCCAGGGAATGATCCAACATGCGAATGCTGCAACCAAGTCCTAGCCTCACTGGGTCACATGTTCTGGGCTTGCACAAAATTAACATTATTCTGGACCAAAATTTTTAATTACCTTTCAGACAGCCTTGGTCTCACAATTCCTCCTAACCAATTAACAGCTGTGTTTGGGGTTCTTCCAGATGGGTTTAAAGTGGAGAAAGACAAACAAATTGTGATTGCATTCACTACACTTTTGGGACGCAAACTTATTCTGCTAAACTGGAAGGACCCATACTCTCCTCTTTTAAGTCAGTGGGAAACCAATGTGTTACACTATTTGAAATTGGAAAAAATCAAATACTCAGTTAAAGAATCCGTACAGACTTTTTTCAAAACATGGCAGGTAATATCTTAACATATCTTAACATCTTTACCTTTATTTATTTACTTACTTCCTAAACCCTAAAGTCACAAGTAGTGTGCAGAGCGCATGCTTAAAAATGTGTGTAATGCCACGAAAAGTGCCTGCTGACACTTTAGTATGAAAGTAATGGTATATGCATTCTTGCTCCGATGTCGAGTTTACCTCTGTTACAGAGCGTCTATGTGAAAACAGCAGTGTCAGATGCGGGGGTGGAGTGTGTTTGGGCTCGTGAACGCGACTTAGATAATAAAACTGACTAAAAAAAAACCAAAGCTAACCTTTACAAGTATCATAAATTACACCAGCTGTTACAGACTGAAATCAAATGTATGTTTTTATTCTAAAATAGTAAGACTAAGAGCAGTTTACTTCTCAAAATGGAGTGGTGCAGAATTGAACTTGCGACCTTTTGATTCTCAGTCGGCAGCTGATTCTATTGCACCACCTAGGCAGTCATAATAAATGGGTTTCAATGTCGCATGTTAAGGCGGCTTTTTGTTTCTGCAGTTATATTTTTGAATAAAAGCGCAATTGTTGTGTTAGATTTGTACCTTCTGTGAAAGTATTTCTTTGATACTTCAGGCTTCATACATTATATAGTTTATGCCTACATTTTGTCATCTACTACTAGAATATAAAAATCATTTCTGTTTTAACAATGTCTTTACACAGATTACTGTAGAAACGGAACAGACATGAAATGCATGTGTTCCAAACAACAATCTATTATTTCCACTCTAAAACTCCACTTCACTCCCAGAAAATCAATCAAGGCATGAGCTGGGAGAAGTTTGTGCACGTTCTAAGTCGGTGGGGAGGTGGAATAGCCGGCTGCTTGCTGCATGATTTTATCAGCACATTTAGATGACAAAAGACGCTGGTGGAGAGCTGTGAACGATTTTAAGAAGCAATTTAAGGTGGGACGGGGTTTTTTCGTAGGCTCTGGTAATTCTAGTGTTAAAAGAGGTTAAAACAATGCTGGAAGCAGTCTCTTAAAAATAAGCCGGTGTCTTCTTTTATCTGGAGGCTACCCTGCTTTTCCCATACGGGCTTCTCAACAGGGGAGTCGTCTTTCCTGCAGCTGACCTTATTACAATTCGGTTCCACTGGTCTGGAGCCCTCCCGTTTCCTGGCTTCAGTTGCACACTCTCCAGATCAAGACTTGGTTTCCCTGGCGACTGAGGCGCCCACGTCAGGGAATTTACCTCCCAAACCTCCTGACTCTAGCAGCCTTCTCAGCCTTACACGGCCAGCCGTCCTACTTCTGGTCACTCCAGCTCCTTGATCGCTCAGCTGGAGGGACCGCTTCCTTCTGCCCCAACGATTGTCCGCCAAACACCACTACTAGGGCTCACTGTTCAGCTGCTTGCCTGCCTGTGAACACACGCTCGCGTTCGCTCTCTCACTTGCCCACACCGGTTCTCTCTCCAGCTTCCAGCTTTCTGCCTCCAATAACCTCTGTTTCTTTTTCTCCCCCTCTAGCTTCCTTGTGCTTCTATTTATGAAGAGGACGTGGCAGCTGTAGCAATTAGCAGCTCTTGGGAACAACTACGGATGTGGACGGTTTCTCACCTGTACACTTAGTTGAGAAACGCCTACACCATGAATCCCCCTGGAACTACTTCAGCCACTCAACCACCACATCCCCTCAGCGCAGCGATTATTTATTTAAAACTGGCCTTTATGACAGGAGCTGTGGACCTGCTATACCACAATCATATACGTTAAGGTGAGCATTGTGCAACAACATATTTAGTCTGCTTTTATGAAATACCCCTCCTATGTCAAGCTACATACGGTGAAAGGCTCATTACCTTTTGATAGCTGAGGTTCAGGGCATTCTTATAATGTATGCTTAGTGGTTTATTATTGGTCATGTATACCACATATCATAGCTGTGCATACACAGAAACAAATTTAATGCCTATGTAATATGTCATCTTTATGCACAATTGCATTGTCATTATGCACAAAGCTTGAGTCAGATTCTGAGCAAAGTTTTGCCTTTATTGAGTACAACATGTTTGATGAAGTACATGAGTTAATGCTTGATTTATAAAGTAGTATCCCAACTCTGGTGGAAGCTGATATGAAAATGTATGTATGTACTTAGTTTATTTAAGACATGTAATACAAGAAAAACAGAACAATAACTAGATAAATAAATAAACATTTGTGGGACATCTGCTAAAGAAGACAGGAAAAGATGAGTGAATTGTAGCACAAAAACTCTAATCTAGTGTACAAAGCCTATGTTTCCTCTGTGTGGTAAACGAAATCATTTTATGGAGTGGCATTAAAAATAATTTTACAAGTAAAGGTTTAGATGAATATATAATTATACATACAGTATATAGTTAAAAACTGTTTTATTTGCTGATTCAGATTGATATAAAGTGTTTGGATATTTGTGTGAATATGTATATTTTTTCCAGAAAATAAAAACTATAACTTCAACTGTAATACTTGTTTTGAGAGACTGTTTAGGTGCAAGAGACTAAATGTTTTCAAAAAGGGACACAGTGTTTCCCAGTAAGGTACACCTTGTGCCAAAAAGTCTAATTTTTCAATGCTATGGGATATGACATCTAAAGTTCAATGAGAGCTAATAGAGTGGGGCACAAAAGAAACTTGATTCTAGAATTGTGCAACATAAAATGTCTTGGTTATGTACTGTAAAATCTGGATTTCTAGAGAGAAATAACTACAGCACCAATTGTTTTGAGTTTTATTTAGCTGATATTGGTGTAAACAAAGGTTTTTAATCACGTAAATTCTTTGTTTTAGAAATTTAAAGTGTTGTAGTTGCTTCTCTTCAACCATAATAGAGTAGGGTTGAGAATATGATAACTTCCATCAAGTTACATGTCATTTTCTTAGGCATCTGATAAAGGAATTCTGACCAAACTGTCTCATTTCTCAAACTACCTACACATAAGTTTTACCAATGCTATTAGACATATATAATTTGTTTGTTATGGAGCAGTTTAGCTGAAAGTCTGGTAACTTTACATTGTGCTTCAGAGATGACCCCTACTGAAATATGATCATCATAAGTAAATAACTGGAGTGAATGTGTAACGGTCTGTCTATGACACAATTAACAGTGGGTGTTATGACGCTTTCTACTTAATATAGTTGCTACTTATTTTAGTTACCATTGGAAATGATTGGAAAAATGTATTCTGGGCTGATCTAATATAGCCAATGATTAGCAGAGCCATATCAGACAAATAAATATTAAATGGTTCTCTGGTGAATATTTCTTGTAAAATACCTTATTCCAAAGTGACTGGAGGCCTATTAACTTTATGACAATGTAGAATGATACTTTGAATCAGCAAGTTTTCCATTAATCCCTAAATTCAATGATTTACTGATCATTATTAGTTTGAAGAATTCTGTGCAACACATTCATGACCTGCAAAAAATGAAACCACAGCCACATTTTAGTTAAAAGTCAGACATGGCCTTCTCAAACAGCACACACAGTTAACACATATTGTGTGAGCCGAAATAAATGTAACTGAATAGGCCTCCACTACACTCAGCGATGTAATGAAATAATTGCATGATCAATTTCTTATAAACATGGGTAGCTTTTCCAGTTCTTGGAGGGTCTGTGTTTGCTCTTTCACAGCAGCTAAATCAATAAATTCTGTAGGAGACTGCAGTTCCAGGTCAAGGATCTGTGTCACAGCAACCTTGTTTGGCTTGTTCTTGTACATTTCCTGGAGTGTTCTGTAGTGTAGTGCTGGGATATTTTAGCTGTCCAGATGAGTAGTTTCAACAGCTGCAAATGAAACATTTCACTGAATTAAACACAAAGTGTTTTGATGTTTCACGACAGAGTTTCTAGGCCCAGTCTTCAGGGACCCCAAAACAATCCATGTTTGTGCTATATCTCAGATTCCAGCCTACATGAATGAAGCAGTGCAGAACAATAGCAGTGACTGCAAGCAGCTAGCTGCAAGCCGGTGCCATAGATATGACATCCTTAAGGTAAGATGCAGTCCTCTGACACTTTTCACTGCCAATTCGAGCAGATAGCCACAAAAAAGTGCAATTTTCTAACATAAATGAGTAAAACTAGTATGCAGATAAATAATGTATGGGATAAGGAAGGGTAATACATTTTGGCCATGTTTTGCATTTGCTGATTTTTTACAGACTTAATGGCTTCATTATAACACCTTTCTGAGAGCTGCAAGACTTCACATATTTCTTGACATACCTTGATTACAAATCCACGGTCAAAGGTGATGCAACTCACTAGTAGCTGACACTAGAGATTGTCTTTGCTGAACCATTGCTAAGATGCATTGTGATTTTTCATGCATATTGCGTGCTTCTGTCCTAAGCACAGCCAATAAACACATGGTACATATGTGGTTCTGCTGCGATAGAGCAAAAATATTTGGACCATCTGGGGGTTCCAAAGAGATGGGGTTGGGAAACACACTGTTTTAAGATACATTTACATTTATTTGCTTGGCAGACATTTTTACCTAAAGCGACTTACAAAAGAGGTAGACATAATCAAGTAACATTACACTAGGGCTTGTTTTTTCAGCAAGTATAGTAGTTCAGGCAGCAAAAATTGATTGCCAAAATCTCATCAGAAAAAAATAGAAATCAGTTTATATAATGGGTTAAGCATAAATTCATTTATTTTAAATGTTAGAATGATACTACATAAATGTGAACATACAGTAAACAAGTTTCACTTTGCTCATCACTCTGCAGACTTAAGCACTGTGGAGTCACTGGAGTTGGTGTTATAGCCATTAGCTGATTCAGTGTCCTTCAATCCAAAATCAAGCTCTTGTCCATCTTGTTTTTTTCAGATGAATGAAACTTGGTGTTCTTTCCAGGTGTAGTACTTTCAGTCTTTTTCTCAGATGAATCATTGTTCTTTTGAACAATTTGCTGTCTCTTCACCAGCAACCTACTAAAAATTTCCTGTTCACAGTTACATAATACTATTATGGTTAATGCACAGAAATAACTCAGGCTAAGTGCTGATAATCCCTCTACAGATATGAAAAACCCATAGAATCTGATACATTTCTGCACTCAATCTTCTACAGTGAACATTTCATTTCTGAACATCGGATAATATTTCACCAAGTGTTTGGCCATTGCAATTACACCACACTTTGATGGATTCTGATAAATATGTAAAGTCTTCCATTATACTTTTAATTAAAGATATCAAATTGGTCATTGTATTGTGGACCAGTCAGCAGTGAAGCTCTTTGGATAGTCAGCATTCTTGCTCTTGCCCAGCATATTGCTTTTTAAAGCCATATCTTCTTACTGCTCTAATATACTTTGCAGGGAACATATTCTAGACTGAGCAGCCTCATTTCACCTGATTCTGTAACCACTAAGCCCAAAAGGAGTACCATAACTGGGATGTCAAGTTACTGGGGCTAGAAATACTAGGGTCTCTGTCTATGGATCTGGATGTAGACTTCCTGTGCATGAACATACTTAAGTCAGAATTCCAATGATGCTGTAAAACCTGCAACACTGACTATTTTAATGCATTTCTAAATGATATGAGAATAAAAACAAACAACATATAAATATTTTTAATTATAGTATTATAACAGCCAGCACCTCTGCTGTGAATTATGTATATCATGCAGTATGATTGGAAAGCTGGCTAACACCACCAATCACTGTATTTTGTTTCTTCTTAAATAAGCACTAACACCAAGTCAGTAAAATAACATTATTATTGGACACTGGACAAATATCGCAACGGAGACAACAAAACATGCACTATAACTTCCATTCATCAACATTCAATACACTTAATACATGATTCCATCCCATACCCTACTAATGGCACAGTCCTGAATCAAATGTCTGATTGAGAGCTCACAGCTTATGAAAGCTCTGCTCCTGGAACATGTTTTAAGTTTCCATCACTGCTAACAGGTAGAGCAAAAAGACCACTCTCATTCAAAGTAGATATTTGGATGTGGACACTCCTTTTTCTGGCAAAATATCTCGGCTGATGCCGATCCATTTTTTTTTTCAGAAAAAGAAAGTGCCACTTTTATTTTCCTATCCTCTTCCTTCTTTTTCTTTTTGAACCTTCCTGCTGACTTCTACAAGTAACTTTTTATTTACTCCTCTTCTTATTTCCGTGATAACTCCAGATTCTGACTATTCAGGGAACTCACTAGTAGTCTTGAGGGTATGTTATTATTTTCCACCTGCCTGCATGACACTACATAAACAGGTAATATTCCACACTGAGACAACAAATAAATGAGGACAAGCAGACCCGGAATTATAGCTTATGCAACAACATTACAGTTTATCTGGAGCAAATATATCACAGAATATGAGCAGGCTACCATATTGCCTTTCTTGTCATGAAATATTTGGGGCTGGTATCATCTTATGAAAGACTTTTCATCTGTCTTTTCAGTAATGTTACTAGCTTGAAAAATAATTGTATTTTTATTCATTATGCCAAAGAAGTAACCAGTCGATGAGAAATACTTCTTCAGAACTTCCATCTGGCAACACTGAATATTGTTTACAATGAGACTGTTCTTGTACATCTTGTGGAATGTCAGACCACTTCTTTTAATATTGAGAAAACAGGACACATACATTTTGTGGCCAGAGCGTGAAAAGTTAAAGTTGCACAGATTTGAGTCTCCAACTGTCCTGGATTAATGTTAAACTGAATTTGGCACTACAAACTTGCAGGGAAAAGTTGACGGTTGGACTGGCAGGATTGGCAATCCAGCCACCATAAAAACTTCATGCAGCTCCGAAATGGAAGACAGGACTCCTTTCTGCTCTTTGCGGGAGTAGCTCTGCAGCAGCTGCCAAAAGGAAGGCTGCTCACATTATGAAGGGGATGGGGGGAAAGCCCTTAGGAACTTTGTTCTCTGTGCAGTCGAAACAACTGGAAAGCTAATGGGGTCAGGCCTGCTGGGGATCAGAACTGGTATAGTGCTGAGGCATCACCTCCTGCACGGCAGCACTTGGGTCATGTGGACATCTGGGGTACTGCCTTCAATCCATCAATGCAGGGACTGCAAGGTGCCTTGATCAGGTGGTGGTTGCGCAGATCGTCATCACAGAAAATACAGAGAAAGAACAGCAGAGAAAAGTAGGGAAAAGTATGGATTGCGGAGCCATGAAGAAAATGATAATTCAATGCATATATAGTTTATCAGGGGTACACTAAAATATAGCTATGAGAAACCCATGTTAAAATAATAATGGGTTTATAGCAGTTTTTAAAATGCTCCACCATATTAGCCTGGAGAATTTCTGTCAGTAAACTATTCCAGATTTTAGGTGCATAACAGCAGAAAGCCACTTCTTTTAAACTTTTTCTTTTCTTTTAAAGTTGTACTTGGAAGTATAAGCAGACACTCATTTGAAGATCTAAGGTTATGATTTGGAGTGTAAAATGAAAGACATTCCGAAATGTAGGTTGAAGTGAGATTATTTAAGGCTTTGTAAGCCATAATCAGTATTTTAAAGCCAATTCTGAATGTCACAGGTAGCCAAAGTAACTACATCAAAGCTGGAGAGATGAGCCTGGATTTTCTTTTCCTAGTTAAGATGCTAGTTGCAACCATTTGATGTCTTTCTTTGGGTAGTCGTGAAAGTTGTGCGTTACAGCAATCTAGTCGACTAAAAACAAAAGCGTAAAATAATTTTTCAGCATGTTGCAAAGTTATAAGGGGTCTAACTTTTACTATATTCCTTAAGTGAAAAAATGCTGTTCTGTAATCTGATTAATACATGATTTAAAATTTAGGTCAAAGTTGATAATTACCCCAAAATTATTCACCTCTTTCTTACTTTTAAGCCTAATGGATCAAGTTTATAATTAATACCCTCACTATATTCATTTTTGACAACAACTAAGACTTCTGTTTTCTCTTTATTTAGTTTGAGAAAATTACTACTCATCCACTCAGAAACACAAGTAAGATATTGGGTCAGTGAACCAAGAGTCGGGGTCATCAGGTGCTATTGATAAATACAGTTCATGTCACCAGCATAGATGTGGTAACTTACGTTATGCCTTGAGATAATCTGACCTAATGGAAGCAAGTAGATTGAAAATAGCAATGGACCCAGGATAGATTCTTATGGAACACCATATAGAATATCATGTGTCTCCGAAGTATAATTACCATAACTAACAAAAGATTTTCTACCTGTTAAGTAAGACTCAAACCAATTTAAGACATTACCAAAGAAACCCATCCACTCTTTCTCTGCTGTTAGAGGAGCTTTGTAAACTCCACATTTCAGTGGCGGCACTCTCTGAGATACATAGACCTGGGACTGGCTAGATCTCTCTGATGGCTGTCATACTCAGGGAGTAGCTGTTGCTGTGGTGGATTAGCTCCTTTTGATGGCGTCCAATGTCATTCCCTTTAATGAGCACATTATGAGACTCAGGTTAAAGACACTTTCTTGGGGCCTTGTCTGTTATTTCAGTGTATGCACCAAGCGTGGTGAGTGATGTCTTGGTGAGACACAATTTGCCTCGGTGGTTGATGGGTGCCCGCAAGGTGACACTCCTCTGGTCATGTGTGTCTTCAATGAGACTACTGGCACTGACAGGGCTGGCTATGAGGATTGTGTTGGTTTGCATGGGTCTGGAGACCATAGTGAAAGTGGCTCCATGTTCCTTGACTTTTCAAAAGGTTTAGGGCTGCAGATTGCTGGATCCTGATTCCAGCACCCTGAGCCGCATCGTTGGACTTAGTACTCCAGTACTGGTGGTGCAATAAAGTAGTTTGATCGCACCTCTTGGGCCAATGCTGGAGGCTCCTACAGAACTGCAGGGTCTACAAAAGTACCCAGTTTCTGAATTCTGATCACAGACTTGTTGTTGCTGCTCTGAAGATCCAGCTTAGGTCCAGAAGCTACCACCTACTAAGAGAATAAGGCTGGATTTGGCAAGACTCCAAGATCAAGCTGTTTCTAATGAGTTTGCATGTAGCCTGTGGGAGGAACTTGAAGACTTGGGTGTGACTGCTGATCCTAATGTTATGTGGGAGACCTTCTGTGACAAGACCCTGAAGGTGGTCGAGAGTAGTCACAGCATACAGCTTGATGGCAACTCCGGTCTATACCTGGAACTGAGAAGGACAGTTGTGAGGGCTCTGAGGTAAGATATAGAGGCATTTGTTAGAGGAAGTAACACACCATTTATGGTCTAGTGACCCACGTCCTTCTAACAGAGGAAATCAAAGCATTACGCACATCCACATATGTTCCTCAGACAGTTGCAGTCAGGGTGTTTGATGAAACGGTCCTTACGGATGACCCTGCTGTTGTGACCTGCTGGGCCGGCTACTTTATCCAGCTGTGTAAAGCTGATACTCCAGCTAGGACATTGGACATCTCTGGGTCCATGGTTTTTGAGGCTAATCCTCTGATTAGTTGTGAACCACCCAATCTCACTGAGATTGCACAGGTGGTAAACCAGCTGAGCGTAGGGAAGGCTGCAGGGATCTGTGAAGTCAAGACAGAGGTAAAAAGCTTAGGGGTAATTGTTGACTGTAATCTGAATTTTAAATCGCATATTCATCAGACCACTAGGACAGCATTTTTTCACTTAAGAAACATAAGTAAAGTTAGACCTCTTATATCACTGAAAGATGCTGAGAAATTAATTCACGCGTTTGTTTTCAGTCGACTAGATTACTGTAACGCACTCCTCTCAGGACTACCCAAAAAAGACATAAATCGTTTGCAACTAGTGCAGAATGCAGCTGCTAGAATCCTAACTAGGAAAAGAAAATCTGAACACATTACTCCAGTTTTGATGTCACTACACTGGTTACCTGTGTCATTCAGGATTGACTTTAAAATTCTGCTTATGGTTTATAAAGCCTTAAATAATCTCGCCCCATCTTATATATCGGAATGTCTGACACTTTATATTCCAAATCGTAACCTCAGATCCTCAAATGAAGGTCTCCTTAGAATTCCAAGAACAAAGCTTAAAAGAAGTGGTGAGGCGGCCTTCTGCTGCTATGCACCTAAAATCTGGAATAGCCTGCCAATAGGAATTCGCCAGGCTAATACAGTAGAGCAGTTTAAAACACTGCTGAAAACATATTACTTTAACATGGCCTTTCTATAACTTCAATTTAATTTAATTTAACTTAATCCTGATACTCTGTATGTTCAATTTCCTTATAATAACTACTCATGGTGGCTCTAAAATCCGTACTGACCCCTACTCTCTTTTCTGTTTCTTTTTCCGGTTTCTTTGTGGTGGTGGCCTGCGCCACCTCCACCTACTCAAAGCTTCATGATGCTCCAACAATGATGGATGGATTTAAAGGCAGAAGTCTATGTGACCATCATCATCATCAAGCCCTTCCGTGAGAACCCTAGATCCAAAGAGGACTGTTTCATTTATGTTAGGTAGAATGCCCAGAGGGGACTGGGCGGTCTCATGGTCTGGAATTCCTACAGATTTTATTTTTTCTCCAGCCGTCTGGAGTTTTTTAGTTTTTTCTGTCCCCCCTGGCCATTGAACCTTACTCTTATTCCATATTAATTAATGCTGACTTATTTTCTTTTCTTACTGTGTCTTTTATTTTTCTATTCTTTATTATGTAAAGCACTTTGAGCTACTGTTTGTATGAAAATGTGCTATATAAATAAATGTTGTTGTTGTTGTTGTTGTGAAATCTAGGGTGATCTTCTCCAGGCTGGTGGTAAGGCTGTCTTCCTGGCATTGTAAACAATCTTTGCTTTCATTTGGGAGACAGGCGTCATCCGAAGTGACTGGAAAATGGGACCTGTCATCCTTATCTGGAAACAGAAGGGTGATCACCTGGATTTTGGCAACTACAAGGATATAACACTGCTCTTACTGTCAGGTAAGGTCCTTGCTAGGGTCAATAGGATTTGTGATCAATAAGCTCAATTGGATTTGTGATCACTTGCTCACCTTCCAGTGACCACAGCTCTCTGGTTGTTGCACCTAAGAAGTCTACCATCGACTGCATCCTGGCACTAGGGGTTCACATTGAGTGCAAATGCAAATATCAGTAGAGTTTCTTTGCAGCCTTTGTCGATTCTCATAATCGGGGGTCTCAAGTGACTGAGTGAGGAGTCTGAGTGTCTGGGCTTGCAAGTGCCCTTGATAAAAATCAAGCTCCAAGTCTTTAACACTAGAATTATCAAAGCCTATGAAAAAACTCGTAAACCTGGCCCACCTTAAATGCATTTGCACCTCTCCGTCAGTGTCTTTTGTGTTGTAAAAGTGTCGATAATCCCAAGCAGCAAACAGCCTGCTATCCCATTCCCCCATCGCCAAAGAAAAAAGCTTTCCCAGCTCAGGCCTTGTTTATCTGGGAGTGAGGTACCTATAGCTTTATTGGGTAAATAATATATTGTTATTTGGAACACATGCATTTTCTGAATGTTCTGTGTCTACAAAGATCTATGTAAGTGTAGGATGACAGGAAATGCAAGAAATGTTGAACACATACCTAAAAGACAAACTTTTTCCATGTTTTAGTACTAACAATAAAATTTTTACATGAAGTGTACAATGTGTGAAGACTGAAGTTCAAATATCAAATAAGCCCTTTCACTAAAGGTACAAATATAACAGAACAAGTCCGTTTTAATTCAAGACTATAACCGAAAAAAAAGAAATCAGGTTAGTGTAGTTTGTTGATACGACTTCTTTGGTAGTACAACTGTAAGAAATGCTGACTCTTATTCAAGAGGTTGCGGGTTTGAGCCTTCCTGCATCCCAAAATAAATGTTTTGAGTAGTGAGCTGCTCTTTTTGTTACTATTGTACAATAAAAACATACATTTGATTTGAGTCAGTAACAGCCAGTGTAAATGTATGATACTTGTAAAGGTTAGATTTTTTTTTATTCAGTTTTATTTTCTCAGTTGTGTTCACACTTACCCCGATCTGACATTGCTGTTTTCAAAAAAAAGACATGCAATAACAGAGGTGAACTCAGATGAGGATGAGTGTTCTACATCAGAGAAAAAGAACAGAAGCCCTCCCCACAAGAAACGTCAACTCACATCTAAGAACATCGCAGTTGCACCAGTTGTAAAGGTGAAAGATGGCACCGTTTAGATGCAGCAACAGGTCCGCTGTCATCCTGCCAGTCAGTCTGACCCACACCTGTTCTTCAATATATATACACAAACATATTTTTTTATCATATTATACTGTATGTATAAATTGTATGTGACAAACAACAATTGAACCACTCAATGCTTCTTAAATTATTTACCTCTTATACCAACCTTAATAATATACTGTTCTTTACATTCATATTTGAGAATGTTATGTAATGTTAGGTGATTTAATTTTCTCAAGGATTTATTTAAGCATTGTATTGGTGGCTTATATCATTAATAGTTATGATAATAATAAATAATAATAACAAAAACAATTAACTTTATATAGCTCCTTTCATACATCTATAAATGACATCTCAACGTGCTGGCAATTATAGAATGTATAGATCTGAAAAGAAAAACCCAAAGAGAAACCCAATATAAAACATTTAGTAAAAATAATAATCATACGATTTGAATTTAGAAAGTAGAACAGAAAAATAACAATAACTAAGAAATTAAAATGCTGTAATAATAAAATTAATTATTAAAAGTAATGATAATTACATGCTAAAGTGAAACTATGGGTTTGGCGCTGTTTTTTAATAATCGAAGGTGCCTGATGAAAATTGTGGAGTATAGTTCTAAATCTGCTTTCAACTTTTAGAAAAATTAGCTAAACCAGCACTTTATTATCTTAAAGCTTGGTTTACCGCATAGTGTGTCAGATGTTCAGAAATATGCAGGTGATAAGCATTCAATGATTTTAAACACCATTAAAAGTTTTTTAAAGATTTTTTTTATTAAGTCTAAATGAAATAGGCAGACATTGATGTGATGCTAAAGTAGGTTTAATATGTGCTAGTACTTTAGCTGCAGTATTTCAAAGACATTTTATCCATTTATTACATTTGTAGATACTGCCATAACCAAAGCATTACATTAATCCAAACAATAAAAGATAAACAAAATACCATTTAAGACAACATCATGCTTTGTCATATTGGATCTAATTCGTGCCAAATCCCCTTACATGGAAAAAGGCAATGTCAAAATTAAAAATTAGTCTATAAAGTCTATAAATTACCCCAGAAATCTTAGGACAATTTAGAGCTGTCAATTAATTTTACCTGCACATCTTTGGGGTTGTGGGAGAAAAATAGAGTATCTGACAAAACCTTACAAAGAACATGCAAGCTCCACATTGGAATTAACACTGGGATTCTGAATCTATGAAGCAGGGCATTGCTTTTCTCTTGAGAAAAACGTGGTTTTGTTTTAAAGGGTCTGTCCATCATTTTTTTTTGGCATTTTTCTTAGATATGATAGGTGTCGGATTTTGTGCTTATTTATATGCTTTTGCTTAAATGGTTATTAAATTAAGGTATCATGTTTACTTGATATTCATTTTAACAACTGTGTTCTTATTTTGAAGGTCCAAAAATTGTACCATGTAAAGAAAGTAATGAAAGCCTTGTGACTTGATTTTCAGCCAATTTGAGATACTTTTTGCTAAATGACTTTAGAGACACAGGTAAAAAAAATACTTTGTACTCACATCTAAAGTGTCCAATTAAGAGGAATTTTAGGCCACACTTGAAAATGAGAAAAAAATCAAATAAATTGCTCATTATTGCTTAAGACCCAATATTTCCAGGAAACTCAAGTTTATCTTTAATATCTTTAAATGGTAATTTAAATATATATATTGATCCTAAAGATATATACACTTAAAATAAAGATAACTTTAAATCATTAAAGGGTAATTGCAATTGACTTAAAGAAACAGGATTTCTTAAAATGTCATATTTATGGCCTCCTAAATTCAGTACTACAATTCTGAATGGTATGTAAATCCTGGTTTTGAAACTAATCATCTTTGAAATGAAGGCACTCATTTTGAAAATATCTTTCATAGAGCTATAATGGTTTACATATATAGTATGAATTGACAGAAATAACAACTTTATAGAAAAAAAAATAATTTCATGTAGATAACATAATGCTGCAAAAAATTAAACTTTAGCAAATAAAATACCTTTATATTAAACAATTAAATCTTTTTTTTTCTCTGTGGATTAATTTCTTAACTTATCAAGAATATGTGTAGGATATTTTAGCCTATTTTAAGAAAATGGATCTTGAGTATTCTAATTTAGTTATTAGGTCTAATTCTAGATTCTATCATGGACAATAAGCACAAAAATCCAACATGCAAAGTTATTAAGATAATTCTAGCAACAAACGTGATATTTTGCTTCTTCTTACTTTGAATTATTTTCAGAAATTGGAAACAATACTCTTGGTTAACTGATAGTCTCAAATATTTGCACTAGTGTTCAAAAGTTTGTGAACACCCTGAAACTGTTATGTCTGTGATAGAAATTGTTACTTTTGTAGTCAAGGTACAGTTATATTGTCTGCCTGAAATGACAGATTACTTATTTATCATCCACATATGACTGCAGTGTTTTGGCAACCATTACTACAGAGTCTTAATGTTAAACTATCATAGCTCATCCTTTAATTGATCATGTTTAAATTCTAATTGGTTATTAGAGAAATGTTTATAATTGTGTTAGCACAGCTGAAACCTGATATTCTGTCCAATAAAGAAAGTAAATTGTCTTTGCTTGTATTGCAAAGTGCTAGCATTCCTTAAGTTTAGTTTCTGCATTTAGAAGTAGTCAAAACAAAGTGGTTTTCTCAAAAAACATGTCAGTCTGTTGTAGTTTTGTTTAATGAAGCTTATTCCATGTGACAGATTTCCAAGAAACTGAAGAATTCATACAACTGTTAACTACTGTCTTGACAGAAAGAGAGCAAAGTGGATCACTCTATCATGTCCTGGAGTGTTAATTCTTACTACTGATGAGCATGGATACCCTTGGTATCAACGGGGGACTGGTGATAGATCAAACAAAATACCAAATATAACTTTATGAAGGTAAGATGCAGTTAGTATTTTGTTTTATGCAGATGCTAATATCATAGTATTTGCAGTTAACCTTAACATATCCCCCATATACATTAAATTGTGTATTTATAATAGTGCTAGCAGCACTAAAACTACCTGAAAATCAGCTTCTTTCAGCCTTATTGTTCAAATGAATGCTTGATTCATTTGTAGAGGTGCTATGATAACTTATGAACTACAACTTCCAGCATTCCTGCTGTAGCCTTGATTGGACTTCTGTGGATGATGCACAGGCTGATAGGAACAAGATCAATTGGTGATCCAGCAAGACAGAGAGGGGGCTGGAGTTTGTGACTGAGTTCACCCATAATCGCCATCTGCGGATTATCATTTTGTCCTGGATTATTGCACCTGTATTGGTGTATGGACTGTCTCCAGCCTGTCACATGAGTAGTGTCTCAGATTGGTCATCGTGGCTTGCTGGAGGGAGTGCGTCTAAATCTCACCACCCCTCACCGTTTCAGGAAAAGCAGTAGGACTGTTTATACATTACTTACACTAAGCTGGTCCCCGGACTGTCATTTTCTCCTTCATTCAACATTATCTGTTGCTGCTGCATTTGGACTGTGTAATGAAATTTGTTGTTAGTATTTCTTGTTAAGTATTTCTTGTTGTTAATCATGCTATTATTTGTTGTTGCTGTAGGGGGTAGGGAGGATTAACTGTTTTTTTGTTATTCTTATTTCTATTTCACTGAATATGTTACATTCTTACTGATTTAATCTGCTGTTTAACTGTGTCTCTGCAAGTGACTGTGTGTGAGTCAGGCCAAGGCTGGGTGCGTTCCTGGGGTCCCCTTTAAAAAATAAATAAATCACCATATCTTTGATGGTGTGAATCTTAGCGTGATCACAACTGCTACACATTCTTACCAACTTTATGGGTCACTTGCACTGATTGAGTCCTTGTACTTTGTACACACTGTCCATCACTAATACCGATTGGATAGTTTAGTGAGGTCACAGACTGGCCCTGTCCTAATTACGTGTGGCCACTGGCAATGTGCTAAGAAGACAATCAAACCTGAATATAGAGCAACTTAAAATCATATCAAGGTTCATGAAGGTTAAATTGTGGAAAGGTCATTACTTAGCCTTGAGGGACAAGAGCAAATGTCTGGCATGTGCACCCAACTCCTCCTAGCAAGCGGGGGTTGCCCAGGGTATGCTTACATATCACTTCATTCACGTGAATTCAGCATAGTGCTCAGTGCATGAAAAATTTAAGGTTTGCTTTTTGGAACTCTCTGGAATTTACTTTTCTTTGAATATTTTGTGATCTGCAGTTGGTTGGATCTGTGAACGTGGAACCTGCAAGTATGAGTACACTGTTTAAAAAATTAAGGGAACACTTATCACACATCGGATCTCAATGAACGAAATATTCAAGTGGAAAATCTTTACTGAGTAATTCTGTGTAATTCTTTGAGAACAAAATGATGTGAACAAAGTTCAATGGAATGCAAAATCATCAACCCACTGAGGGCTGGATTCAACATCACACCAAAAATTGCTGTCAAAAATTGAAATCACAGACTGATCCAACTTGCATGAATTTCATCATGGCAGCTCATAATGTGACTAAGTAATGTGTATGGTTCACCACGTGCCAATATGCATTCCCGATAATGTCTGGGCATGTTTATGATAAGAGGGCAGATGCTGTCCTGGGGGTTCTCCTCACAGACCTGGATCAGGGTATTAGTAAGATCCTGGCACTGCTTGGTGGCATTGGATGCACCCATACATAACATCCCAGAGGTTCTCAGGTGGATTCAGATATGGGGAACATGTGGGCCAGTCAATGGCATCAATGCCTTCTTCATCCAAGAACTGCCTACACACTCTGGACACTTGGCATTTTCTTTCACCAGGAGGAACCCAGGGCCCAATGCACCGGCGTAAGGTCTGACAGTAGCTCTGAGAATTTTTTCCGCTATTTAACAGCAGTCAAGGTACCATTGCTTAGCATGTTTCGGTCTGTACAACCTGCAGAGGATATGCTTCCTTAGACCATCACTGGCCTACCACCAAACCAGTTATGCAGGATGGTGTTGCATTCTGCCTAATGTTCACCATGGCGTCTCAGGACTCATTTGCATCTGTCACATGTGCTCATTGTGAATCTGCTCTCATCTGTGAAGAGAACCGGGTGCTAATGGCAGAGCTGGCAATTGTGTTATTCTCTAGGGAATGCCAATTGAGCTGCACAGTGATGTGCTGTGAGCACAGGTCCCACTAGAGGATGTCGGGTCCTCATGCCATCCTCATAGAGTCTGTTTATGACAGTTTGGTCAGAAACATGCACACCAGTAGCCAGCTGGAGGTAATTTTGTTTGGCTCTGGCAGTGCGCCTCCTGTTCCTCCCTGCACAAAGGAAAAGATACCGGTCCTGCTGCTGGGTTGATGCCCTTATATGGCCCTGTCCAGCTCTCCTCGTGTATTGGCCAGTCTACTGGTATTTCCTCCATGCTCTTGAGAGTGTGCTGGGAGACACCGCAAACCTTCTTGCGAATGCAAATATAAATGTGCCATCCTGGAAGAGCTGGACTAGCTATGCAACCTGAATCACTTGCAAGAACCACCTCATACTACCAGTAGTGACAAGGACATTAGCAAAATACAAAGCTAGAGAAGAGTCAGAAAGGATAAGGAGGAAGCAATTGTCTGTGGCAGCCACCTGCAAAACCATTCACTTTTTTGGGGTTGTCTTGCTGTTGTTGTTCCAGTACACCTGTTGTCACTTTCATTTGCACCAAAGCAGGTGAAGTTAATTCACAATCACTTATGCTTCCAAACTGGACAGATCGATATCCCTGAAGCTTAAAAGGCTTGATATTCCCTTAATTTTTTGAGCACTTTATAAACTGTATATATAGTAATGTCTAATGCATGCCAGGAACTAATCCTGTAGATTAATCTGGTTCATTGCAGTGCATACTTTCTCAGTCTTCTCAGTAAGGACAAATTTTCATTCAGCCTTCATGCAAACAGAATATAGTAATCCCTCGCTATATCGCGCTTCGACCTTCGCGGCTTCACTCCATCGCGGATTTTAAATGTAAGCATATCTAAATATATATCACGGATTTTTCGCTGGGACAGTGGGTCTTTCAATTTATGGTACATGCTTCCTCAGTTTGTTTGCCCAGTTGATTTCATACAAGGGACGCTATTGGCGGATGGCTGAGAAGCTACCCAATCAGAGCATGTATTACATATTAGATAAAACTCCTCAATGATATATGATATGCTTCCCACGCGGTGCTTCGGCACAATTAAAAGCTCTAACAGCCCGTATTGATTTTTCATTGTTTGCTTTTCTCTGTGTCTCTCTGACATTCTCTGCTCCTGACAGAGGGGTTGTGAGCAGAGGGGCTGTTTGCACAGTGGCTGCTTGCTTAGAAGATACTGTAAAAAAAGCTGAAAGGCTACCTTTACATTGATCCCTTCATTGCGCCGCTTGCATACTTAAAAGCGCAACAGCCCTATTGATTTTTGATTGTTACTTTACTGTCCCTCTCTGACATTCTCCGCTCCTGACGGCGCACTCCTTTCATGAAGAAAATATGTTTGCATTCTTTTAATTGTGAGAAAGAACTGTCATCTCTGTCTTGTCATGGAGCACAGTTTAAACTTTTGACTAAAGGGTGTTATTTCATGTCTAGAGGGCTCTAATAATGTTAAAAACGTATTTAGAAGGTCGTAAACATGTTTTCAGTGCTCTAACTACGAAAATATTAGATTTATAAATAAAGAATCCTACTTTGTGGAAATTAATTTATCTGTCTGGAGCGGATTGACCGCGATAAACGAGGGTTTACTGTATAATTGTGCGGAGAATATTTATAAACAGTGTGGGAGAGTTTCTAAGGGCTTAAAATATATAATTACCACCATACAAACATATGGTTTCTACTTCGCGGATTTTCACCTATCGCTGGGGGTTCTGGAACGCAACCCCCACGATCGAGGAGGGATTACTGTAGAGGCATAAGTAGCTGTAATGGGGGCAAGGGTATCCAGGGTTTCCATTGCTTTTTTAAACATGTTCAATTTTTAAAATGTATTTTATCTTTGGCATTGTACACTTTTAATACCTTGGTACATTAAATGAAATATTGATTATTTTAAAAGATATCATGATGTTCACATATTCTTAGCAGTAGCCCTGTATCCTGAATTACAAATGGCATGCAATAAAATAAATGGCTGTATTATTTTTAAACAAAATTTCTTACATTTAAACCGCTCACAACAAAGCTGGTAATAACTGGCAAGGCCATCGTTTCAAAAGATGTTAGATCGTTGGCAGTTGAAACAGTATACAATGAAGCTGTTTTCATTTTGTTTATTTCAGGATGAACATACTGGGGCCAGCAGAGATAAAATAGTCATTATATGGGTGAGATACTTGAGATATGATGGCTGTAATAATTGCTTAAAGGCACTGCACAGGAAGATGACTATCAAGCATTGCTGTTGTACAAGTTACTTTACCCATGGGGTGCTTTTTGTTGCAGTAAGAGCTGCTACACTGATGACAAATATGTCTCCAATAATACAGCCCTATTTGGGCATTGTGGTCATTTTAATCTCACAGTACAGGCTTCCTTCCTGTCCCTAAATCTTTTTATTGTATTTATTACAGACAGTGACCCACAGTCTGTGCAGTTAAAATTAATGACTCCAAGTCATTTTAGAAACCTTCTTTAATCCATCTGACATCAAAGACCTTTCTAAGTCTATTGTAGATTATCACACTTCTCTTCACTAAAGTTGGAGTAATCTTTCTGTTTCTGGCATTTTATAACTTTTCAAAGACAACCTTCAAAGAAAACCAAAAGAAATAAGCATTCTCAAAGTCACATTGGATATTCCTCCGTCATTAAACAATGAATAGTACTTTTAATCTGATTTCCTGTTTTCACAGTCTCATTTTCACTCAACATTAGTTAGGCTTTCATTAAAAAATTTACTTTTTTTATTTTAGCATCACTTGGAAAAATCACATCAGAGCCTAGGGTTTTGTTTGTTCTTGATGCATTTAAAATCTAAATCATATTTGCCTGTTCCATTTTAGAAACCTAAAAATACTTGCTGTAGTTTAGAGCTGAAATACAGTAAAAGAAACAGTTAAACAATACATCATGTACATACTTGAATACACGAAGTGGGTGAAATTCAGAAAAAAAAGAAAATTTCAACTTGATTAATATAAAATCAAGACAATATAAGTCCATTATCATTATAATTTAGATATGGCAAATAGAAAAAAGAGGAAAGAAAACCAAAAACACTGAGGCTTCGCAGTTGGTTATATCAAAAAATGTCACAGGTCTGGCGACCTCAACCAAATGGCTTCCCTCCTAGGCATTCTATAATATAATAAGCATGCAGAGGGCAGTCTAATAGGAGCAAAAAACAGTTTATAACTTCAACCTGTTAATATATTATTTGGTAATCTTTAGAATGTTCCTTTATTCTTGTACTTCCATGTTTTCAGTTCTGTATTTCCTCTTCTCCCCTCACTTCCTTTCCATATCCATGTTATATCTCTCTGTAACCTTACTACCTGATCTTTTTACTCAGTTTTTCTGCACTTTCAATTCATACATCGTTTTGTTGTTCTTTGGCATCATTGTTAAAGATTTCACTGTTCATGGACACTGCAAAGGCTTGACATCTTTTTTCCTTTTTATATGATTTCCCAGTCAATGTACTTTTATTCTTCCAAACTACATATAAAGCCAAAATGAGTAATTTTTTAACCTTCTTTTAGCTGTGTTGTAGTTCTCCTAAATTTTAATTTGGTGTGTGAAATGTGTCTTCATTAATTATATAATCTGTTGTTTTTTTTTTATATTTTAAGTTATTTTCTAAACATTTCTAAGAGAAAATCCATCTATCCATCCATTACCCAAACCCTATATCCTAACACAGGGTCACAGGGGTCTGCTGGAGCCAATCCCAGCCAACACAGGGCACAAGGCAGGAAACAAACCCAGGGCGGGGCACCAGCCCACTCTGGGGCACACACACACCAGGGACAATTTAGAATCGCCAATGCACCTAACCTGCATGTCTTTGGACTGTGGGAGGAATCCCACGCAGACACCGGGAGAACATGCATACTCCACGCAGGGAGGACCCTGGAAGAAAACCTAACTGTGAGGTAGCTGTGCTACCCACTGCGCCACCGTGCTGCCCATCTAAGAGAAAATTGTAATTGAAATTGCCTGCATGCTTAACTAGGATATTCTGACATTCATATTCAGCATATCCAAATTAGAAAATGAGATAATGCAGTATATATAATTTAATTGTATATTTTGTTCTCTGATAACAGTTTGCATTGTAAGAGAAAGTAAGGACAACAATAAAGAGTTGGGGTGCCAACCAGACCAGCCCATATATCTGGTTTGACCCAGGATCTATACATTAATTATGTCAAAATTAAATGTATTATTTCCTTATATTATACTTTTACAGAATACACATACAGTATATATGGTGCTTTTAGCCAAGACACACATATTTAAATTAGCAGTGTTGGTCAAGTGGCTAGTGTATTGGCCTTTCTATCAAACAGTCGAAGGTTCAAGATAAATTAATGAAGAAAAAAATTTTGATTAATTGATAATTAAAGTTTGTCAGATTACCTCAATATGATGGTTAAGCAGCATTGGTGAAGTGGTTAGCTTGTTGTACAGTCAAACTGATTGTCAAAGCTTCAAGACCAATATCTATCCATCCATCCACAGGGTCACGGGGGTCTGCTGGAGCCAATCCCAGCCAACACAGGGCACAAGGCAGGAACCAATCCTGAGCAGGGTGCCAACCCACCGCAGGACACACACAAACACACCAAGCACACACTAGGGCCAATTTAGAATCGCAAATCCACCTAACCGGCATGTCTTTGGACTGTGGGAGGAAACCGGAGCGCCCGGAGGAAACCCACGCAGACACGCTGAGAACATGCAAACTCCACGCAAGGAGGACTCGGGAAGCGAACCCGGGTCTCCTAACTGTGAGGCAGCAGCGCTATCACTGCGCCACCATGCCACCCAAGACCAATATACACAAACTATTTTTTTTTTTATTTTACCAATTTTTCATCATTTATATAAAAATTTGGTGAAGTACTATTTTTAGTGATTTGGCAATATTGGTTCAGTGAATAAAGTGTTGGGATTTTCTAAGAAAGATTGAAGGTTCAAGTCACCATTAGACAAGCATACATTCCTAGTACTTTAAACGTGTAAGCTTTTACAATTGTTAGGATGTTCTGAAATGTGAAATGAACAAGAATGAATGTTATGTTTCACTTTAAGATTGTAGGTTCAGTTCCATTCTGTCGCTAATGTCATTTCTGTCAAATCACCTTCCTACCCAAGTCAAGGCTTTTGCAACATGCCAAGGACTGTGTGGCATTAGAGTGGCTAAAAATATATATAAAAAGGATGGCTAGAATATATACATATTGTGATGGATGACCGGGGCCCATGCCTGGCTGGGACGCCCCATCACCACATCTGCCAGAGGACAAGGATGGGAAGCCCAGTATCACCCCCTGGACACTAAATGGGAGCCTCCCTGGGTTGCAGCGGTGCCTCAGACTCCCTCAGGACTTCATGGGGGTTGGAGTTCTGTGTAGCTCTGTGGGGTTCCGCAGGTGCCGCCAGTGGGTGCTGCAACAGGAGCGGCTGGCCCCTTTTGGGCACTGGTTTTGCCTTACCCGGAAGTGTAGCCAGATGTCGGTAATCAACCACTTGGAGCACTTCCGGGTACCTGATAAAAGGGAGCCAGTGACCACCACTCAGCGGCCAGAGTCAGGAGGAGGTGGACAAAGCTTGCTGAGTAGGAGTGGTGGTGAGAGAAGAGAGTGTTTTGGTGCTGATTGCTGTGCTTTGGACAGTGTTGTGGCTGGAGGGACTACAGGGAAGACATGCCCTCCAGCTGAAGATAATAAAAGTTTTATTTTTTTTACCTGTGCCTCCTGTGTCCAATCTGTGTCGGGTCGGGCGCTATATAGCGTCTTCTTACAATGTATATAAAAAGATTTATAAGTGGCACAATTTTATACAAAAGAATGCACTAAAAAAATCGTGGGGTGCCCATAAAATGATTAATTTAATTCAATTAAAATGCATAGATATTTTAAATGATTAAAATAATAACTCTTACAATTAAAAAATTTCTCCAAGTATAACCATTAGCATACATAATTTCATCAACTTTTATATGGTGTTATCTTCTTTTCATAGTTAAGCTGGTTAGAAATTTCAAATTAACACATCTATGCATTTTAATTGAATGAATAACATTAAAAATTAAACAATTTTATTTTTAGTCACATATATACTAACAAACTCTCCTCCTCGCCCAGACACTTGCCCCTCTACCTCCCAGCTCAGCTCAGTGTCTGGACTGAGCCATCATCCTTTTATAGCCCCTGACCCAGAGGTGTTCCTGTCCTAACAGTCCACAGTTCCTTATTCCTTCCAGGTCAGGGCAATCAGTCCTTTACTTCAACCCGGGAGCGCGTCGTTCCTTTCCGTCACGTGACCGTGACGTACTCTTGGGTCATAAGGCATAAAAGATCCCATAAGCCTACCCACAGCGACTCCTGGTATCCAGCAGGGCTGTGTATAAATACTACAAAGTCCATAAGGCCCTGCTGGACCTCAGGGCACTATCCTGCTGTCGGGAGAGCTCCTCCTGGTGGCCTGGGGGTGATGACCAGCAGGAGACGCCGGCAGTCCTCCACAATATATATATATATATATATATATATATATATATATATATATATATATATATATATATATATATATGTTTACATTCTTTCCTGACAGATTTTCAATCACTTTTAATGGCATATTCCTCATTATCCTTTTCATCCATTCCTTCCATACAATTTATTTATTACTTCTTCATGAAGATAGCTACTTCAGTAATGTTTCCATCCATTAATTTCTGACGTGATTATAGGCATGTTTAGTACATATGTGCTGACTTATTAAATACTGTATGTTACAAACAATCTCTGCATACACTTTTTTGCCCAGTCTCTCTATTCCCTACACTTTCAGACCACTTAATGCAGATTTTAACATATATTTGCACATGTGCTCATTACACATGATATATCCTGTGGTACTTCTTAAGTAGTCAGCTACAATTTTATTATATATCACCAACACTGAACAGACATTCCAGAGGAGCTCGTTTAATTGCGTTGACACTAAAACAAGAGCAAAAAGTTAAACAAAAATTTGCTAGTATATTCACTCACTTTCACCAGTTCAGTTCAACCAGTGTTGTATACTCACTGAAATCAAACATGTTTAAAGTGCCATAAGAGTTTGCAACATTAAGTAAAATCTGACATTTTTTTGTATAATCTATGCAATTAAAAAACACAATAGAAAAGAAAAATAATGTATACAGTAAATAAGTAAATCTCTTGGAGTCTAAATTATATACAGTATATTTGTACAATTATGGGAATTGATTCAAGTTGCATTTTTTAAATTTGGCAAGATTTACTTTTTTGCTGTTCTTAATGTTATGTTTCAAAAAATTTAAACACAAGCATAATATTTTTGGATGCTTTCAAATTTTCACAGAAAATCTCATTAAAATAAAATTAGATATATTAATATGTAACAGTCGCCTTATATGAGGTGTGATCACTACACTTGACCACCTGAGAGGAAAGTGGGCAATGTTCGAAAGATATAATAAGCATTAAAAAATTTTAGTTCCTCAACCTCTCTTGCAATCCAGGGTCCAATGTTTACACATATACATTAAAAGTGACTGGGTGCTCATTTGTGATCCATTTTTCCCTGGACACCCTCCCCAGCCTCCCTACCCACAGCGGCCAACCCTTAATTCTCAGTACAATACACACACAAAAAGAAAAGGAAATCAGAAAAAAATATGATTATGCATAGTTCGTGTGAAACAACGATGATTGTCATGTGGACATTTGGCCTTCAATCCATCAATGTAGGGACTGCATAGTGCATTGATATGCATTGATCAGGTGGTGGTGGCGCAGATGGCCACCACAGAAATCCGGAAAAAGAACAGTAGAGAAAGCAGTGGTTAGTACAGACTGCGGAGCCATGATAAAAACAATAATTCAATGCATAAACAGTATGTCAAGTTTACGCTAAAATGTAGCTATAAGAAAGCCATGTTAAAATAATGGGTTTTTAGCATTGTATGCTCCATCGTATTAGCCTGGTGAATTTCTATTGGTTAACTATTCCAGATTTTAGGTGAATAACAGCAGAAGGCTGCCTCACCACTTCTTTTAAGTTTAGCTCTTGGAATTATAAGCAGACACTCATTTGAAGATCTAAGGTTACAATTTGTATATAAGTATATACAGTGGAACCTCAGTTCACGAACGTCTCGGAACACGTAGAAATCGGTTTACGACCAAAAAGTTTGCCAAATTTTTGCATGTGTTCGCGACCACACACTCGATATACGAACAAGCCAGTTTCCCTTTCGGTTTGTGCGCGCCAATGATTTCCGCACGTGTTCAGTCTCTCCCTGTGCATTCCCTGTGCAGCAAGAGAGAGAGACACACACACGGGCGACACACACACACACAAACGCACGCGAGAGACAGGGCTGGATGCATAATGCTGAGAAGACAGTTAAAGAATGCACCAGGCTTGTTTTTAAAGAGACAGATTTGAGCATTGTTTTAACCTTGTATTTAATGAAGACTTTTTTCTATTGGATTTTAACCTCCACTTCACTTTTGTTTACAGCAATCAGTTACTAGCGTGCATTGTTGCAATGTTACTTTTCTTAGTGGTTTATTAAATTATTTTTCAAATGTTCATTTTTCTCCCTGTGCTTAAAACTCATTAAAAAAAGTGTTTTTCATAGTACTATAGCGCGAACTCTTGCAGCGTTAATTTTCTCTGTTGTTCAAGTTTTTCTCAGTGTTATTCAATGTTTTTACATTTAGTTTACTATTACGCTGTGCATTCTATGGTTTGATTAACTTTATTTGTGCTTAAAAATATTTAAAAAAAATATATTTACATACAGTTTGTACAGTCTGGAACCAATTAATTGTATTTACATCCTATGGGGGAAATTACTTGGGTTCACGACCAAATCGGGTTACAACCAGAGTTTTGGAACAAATTATGGCCGTGAACCGAGGTTCCACTGTAAGTATATAAGGATGAAAGGCATTCCAAAATATAGATGGATTGAGATTATTTAAGGCTTTGTAAGCCATAAGCAGTACTTTAAAGTCATTTGTAAATGGCATGGGTAACCAATGTAGTGACATCAAAACTGGAGAGATGTACTCGTTTTTTCTTTTCCTAGTCAAGATTCTGGCAGCTGCATTCTGCACTAGTTGCAACAGATTGATAATTTTTTTCTTTAGTTATAAGGGATCTAATTTTTGCTATATTTCTTAAGTCAAAAAATGCTGTCCTGGTAACCTGATTAATATATGATTTAATCAAAAAAATGAGTCAATAATTACCCCAAAATTCTTATACCCTCACTCTATCCATTTTTTTATCCATTTTTGCAAATCACTAAGATTTATCTTCTCTCCTTATTTAGTTTGAGCAATTACTACTCATCCACTCAGAAACACAAGTAAGACATTGGGTCAGTTAGCCAAGAGTGCCAGGGTCATCAGGCGCTATTGATAAATATAGTTGCGTGTCATCAGCATAGTTGTGGTAGCTCACGTAATGCCTTGAGATAATCTGACTTAATGGAAGCATGTAGATCAAAAAGAGAAGCAGAACAAGACTAGATCCTTGTGGGACACCACATTGAATATCACATGTCTTTGAAGTATAATTGCCACAACTAACAAAGAATTTTCTACCTCTTAAGTAAGACTCAAACCAATTTAAGATACTGCCACAGACACCCACCCACTGACTAAGGCAATTTATAAGAATATTGTGATCAACTGTGCCAAATGCGGCAATCAGATTTAAGAGGTTGAGAACAGATAAATGGCTTCTGTCTGCATTAACCTGCATGTCATTTACTACTTTAATGAGTGACATTTCTGTACTGTAATTTGTTCTAAAACCTGACTGAAACTTGTCAAGAATTACATGTTTATTCAAGTGACCATTTAGCTGCACAATGACTGCCTTTTCTAGGATTTTACTTAAAGGCAGGTTAGAAATAGGTCTAAAATTGTCAAAAACAGAGGAGCTCAGATTATTTTTCTTGAGCAGGGGTTTAACAACAGTAGTCTTAAGACAGTAGTCTTAAGACAGACTCCTGCCTGATTTTGTTTGAACAATTATTGCACACTATCTGTAAATCCAATAAACTTCATTTCACTTCTCAAATATCACTGTGTGTCTCCTATATGATATATTTAACTGACATTTTTTATCGTAACAACCAACGATTTATACAGGAAAATGATGACTATTAACAAGGTTGCCCAAACTTTTGCATCCCACTGTATATAGTGAGATAGTTTGGCCGTTGAATATGCAAAACGTAAAACTAATTTCTCAACACTTCGCTTGTATTATTAGTGAAATTTAAGAATCCACTACTGCAAATGTTCTATCCGACAGTAATGGCAAAGTGGAATTTAGGATATTGTGTAATTTCCAAGTAATTTTCAACCTCAATAATAATTATGCTTGTAAAATATATTCACATTTTAAATATAACGGCTTTAGTGGTTTCTTAATGAAGAACAATAGGCAAATTGACTTTAAACAAAGACAACAGTGAATTTAAAAAAAAATCTAATTGTTACTTTCATTTTACCAAATACTGTGGAACAAATTATTATGTGACAACCATTCTAAAAACAGCCAATGCACTTTAAGCATGTGGTGGCCACCTGTTTTGTTAATCTCTTTAGCATTTAAATTCTTTTAGAAAAAAATAAATAAATTCTGAAATGGTTACCTAATTACAAGGAGTAAAAGATTACTTTGCCATAGGCTTTGTCTACTCTTGGTATTGTTAAATGTTTGTCAGAGTTTTTTTCTTCTCCACATTTATGATTAATTATTTCACAACATCTCAATAAATTGTCTAATAAAAATACTGTATCTACTTTAGCTAGAGACTATAAATGACTTTGAAAATGTGCTTTGTCGGCAGACTATTACACATTAAAGTGGCATATGCTTTGCACCATCTCACTTAATATGCATATACTGTACTACTCAACAATAAACATTACTATAAATACAATTAAAAGGAATACAATTAAAAGGACAAATAAAAATAGCAATTATTATTAGATTTAAGGTACATGCAAGCTTTGGTAAGAGCTATTAGTCATTGTGAATTGCAGGATGGACACCTGATTTCATTAACTATATATACTTTTCAAGATATTAATATGTCTTCAATCCTAAAATCACATATATTTTCAGAAAATTAAATGTGTTTAGGTTCTAAGTTATCATCAATATATTAACTGCTGCTGGCATCATTAACTTGTATTTCCTTTCCTCAAGTTTGATTTTTGGATTGCACAGGGTTTTAATTAACTATACATATCTGAGTACACAGAGTATAGTATTTATAGCATGGCTGCATTGTTACTGTTTTGTTTAATAAAGCTTTGATTTTTTATACTATTTTACATAGAATATTTGTATTATTTTGAGATATTTGCAGTGACACAAGGTATAAACTGTGCTGCAGTAATTTAATCACTATTTCACTTCATTAAAACAATTACTTGACTGGTTAAGGATAAGAGCAGCAGACATTTTTCTTATGACAAGCTACAGCACAAACACATTTTGGGCTCTTATTATAATGCCATCCACTGAATCTGGTCTTAGCAATTATGCAAAATAACCTAAAATGAAGTAGACATTAGAGAAGGCTACTAAATATAACTTAGTTTGCAGTAGCAATTTAAAGATAAATATAAAACCATTCTTTTCAGTTTAAGTGTGTCTAAAATTATGTAGAATAAAGAAGCACACACTTCATGTCTTCTGCTACTACACTCACTAATTATCTGTTATGTTTCAAGGCAGCTTTTTAATCCCATCAAAATCAGCATCATAAATCCACTAACTTAATTTTCCCCATTTAAAAAATAAGGTAAAATTAAATACAAATGTTATCACTAATATTTAGTTGATTTACTATCAACATGTAGAGCATCTGCAACTGTAAAAAGTGATGACAAAAACATAATTATCATCAATAAACCAAATGTAAAGAACAGTGAATGACTTTTTCTTAAATATTTGTAATTATTCAAATAATAAATTTGAACCAAAGACATATTATATCAAGCTTTTAAATTAATCCACTGTACCTACATATGTTATGAACTGAGTTTGCATCACTTATACATTCTCCTTTTTTAAAATCTTACCTCCTACTTTAGTTTTTTTGGGTCACAGAGTTCAATTCTTGCATTAATTTGTAATCAGAATTCTGCTTTAGAAGAGTTAAAAATATTTTGCCTCTTTCCCAACACTGTTTTGTTTTCCATGGTCCCAGCATTTTGAGAGGGTGTTTATGGAAAGCCAAATTAATATTTAGAGTTAACTCAAGATATCAGGAAATGCATTTAAAGTTTCTCAAATAGATTTCCTGTTATCATAAAATGATACATTGTACATTTTAAGATATCTGAAATGCAATTCAAGACATCTTGAAATATGTTTGTCTTCATTTTGAGATATCTGAAGTGCTTTGTTATGTTGGTTTCAATTTCTTTTCATGGTTATTATGCATCTGGCTAATGGCTACATTTTTGGGTTTGTTGAAAGATAGGATGGTCTTTAGATTTCTGTTTCTTCTCCTGGTCAACAACATTATATTATATTGTCTGTCCTTGCATATGGCATAACAATTGATGAAATGAGTTCATTCAAAGCTAATTGGAATGTGGAATATTTTTCAAAGCAAACAGCTGTTTCCATATTGTGAGTGTTCTGTTTGGCATATGCATGAAAGAGGGTTCTCTATCTATAGTCCATTTTTTGCTTAAACTATTTTCAAGGAGTATTGCAGCTAGCTTTTCTCTTTAAACCTACAGCTCACCTAAGGAAGAAGACAAAAGAAAACAATATGTGTGTCCTAAGAGAGCATGCAAAATTTTAAAGAATTATGCCATTTTGTTCTAGACCATTCATCACATCTAATCATGATGCCCTTTGATAGTTTAAGTATAGCTGAGGCACTAACTTGAAGCCAAGACTGGTCATAGGTCTTTAATAGGGTTGTACTTGATTTGTGTTTTCACTTAACCTAAAAGGTGTCTTATTAAGTTAGGTACTACATCAGTGCACATTTTGCCTGTGTTAGCTCCCAATGTAAAAATACTAATATGAGCACTTAGCCTCCTGTTGTAAACTCAAATACTTTCTTCTGGCAGTTTCTGTTTTTGCCCATACAGACTGATCAAGCATTATTTAGTTGAGCACTGTTTATGTATTTTAGCCATATATCCCAAAATGCATTATATCATAAATTGTTTGTATTGCAAAGATTTCAGTACAGGCTGTGTGGCTGTTATAACAATCATAGAAAAACAAAAGGTGGTTTAAAAAACCTACCTTGTGGATGCCCATATCCCATCTTCTTTTTCAAAACAACCTTTCCAAGTTCTCCACTTGCACTAATTTTTATAAAGCCAAATGGGAGATGTGTATCTACTTCAGAAACCATATAAGAAAAGTTTACATTTTTCTCAAAGATTGAGTAATAAACTTGAAAACACTTGATAAACTTTACAGTACAAAACTAGATTTCCAACCACAAGTAGCCATGATAGTATTGCAAAAATCTTACTAGACTGAAAACTAAGTGGAGATGAAAAAGCAAGAGTCAAAACCAGAATAGTGTATACTAAACTTTTGACCTGGAAACTATTGATCATTGAATCTGTAAAAAGAAATGAAACCTAGCCTCAAAAATGCACTAGAATTAAAGGACAAACATTTGAAAGAGGTGAAATGAACATCATGTATGAGTACCGCCAAGCACAGAGGGCTACATTTGAATCATGTGGGATGTGTTGTTCAGATGGCAGGGTGAAATTAACACCTTTAATCCATCCACCTGAACCGTTGTTGTCTCTTATTTCTGATGCAAATCCACATTCAACTCATTTTCTACAGAACATTACGAAATACAATTTGAGTTTTCAGATGACATCGTTTGGCACCACGGCTGCTACCGAGGATTCTGGCTTTATGCCGACATTTAAAAAGCTGGGGCAAATCTATCATAGAATTGTGTCATTAATGCCGTTGCCTCATGAGAGCCACATATTTTTCCCTTCCACTCAGTGAGCAAAGCCACTGGGTCATCTGCTAGTTATATATATAATTATACTCTATATATAAAAATCGCTTATAGTGCATTTATGAAATTATAGAAATACAATACAGAAAACTCTTTGACATTTTATTATAAAGGACAATTCTTCATTTCTTCAGTTCTTATAATGAGGAAAAAAATGCACTTTCATGTGCAGGCCTTCTTTGAAATAAATTAAACATAGAGTCATGCAGGCTTATTTGAGTCCTTCCCATATCTGAGGAAAATGAATAAAATAAGAAGTAGCCCACTTTGAAATAAATAAAACAGCCTAATAAAAAGAATAAACATAAAAAGAGTCCAGTTTGTAGGCTATATAATTATGAATTAAGACCATTTCAGCGTGATGTCATCCTTTTCTTTTTTTTTCCCTCAGCCATGTACAGCAATTAACCATTGCACCTGAACACAAAACACAACTACATTAGTCATTAGTTCAGGGTCTAAAATAAATATGTTTTTGCAAAACAACAGCTGACTAAATGATAGTATTCTCACCTGATTAATGTCTTTTCTGTTGCTGAACTTCACTGGGAGCTGATAGATCTAATGGTCACAAAGGATTGCAGACTGTCATCTGTTAGGCTGGAGCAATCCTTGGATTTTACTGTATGTAGTTCATGCTTCAGGAAACCTACTTGCATAAGTATGTTGATGCAAATATGGACAAGACTCCAAATGCACACTTTTTAATGTTTAAATACATGTCAGGAATGGCATTCCATGTTTGAAATATGTTTGGAGAGGTTTTCAATGTCACTCCATCTGTGCTCTTGAGTGAGAGCGGCCATCTCCAATGCAGAGAGAGGCATATCTCTAATTTTCTGAACAATTTCACGTTTGTTTTTGAAGTCCGAGAACAGATGCTGTGATATTTTAATGAACGATTCTTTCATGTATTCTCCATCTGTAAATGGCTTTCCACACCTTACTATCTCTTGAGCTGCCACAAAACTAGCAGCAGTAGTTGAGTTTGGATATTTGATCCACTTCTTGAAAGCACATTTGCTCTGCTCAGCTTGCTGCAGCAATTCAGAAATCGCTCTTTTTCACTCAAGCTTGGTTTTTTTCAGCAAATACTGTGTGCTTATTATGAAAATGTCTTTCAACATTAGAGTTTTTGTTGTTTGCTAATTTCTTGTCACATCTCAAGCATACAAGTATGCCAACATCATTGGCAGTGAAAGCAAGCAAATCTTTCCATGCAGAATTAAACACTCTATTTTCCTTCAACACTTTTCTTTTCTTGGATTTATCCATGACTGCTTACAAAGGGTAGGGGTCAGAACTGCATATTAGCCACCTGCGGGGAAAAGCACATAGAAGTGCACCTACACAGGATGTGATGCATACTTGGGCGAAAAATCTAAATTTTTTTTTATTTCCAAAGAAATTAAAATATTGACCACTGTGCAACAAAAATTAATAAACATAAAACAAAAATAACCATTATTTCTTTCCATGTCATATTTGTTCAAAGCTACAGAAAGCCACTGCAGAGGGGCTGAAGAGCTGTGGGTTGCTGACTGATCTAGAGCAATCTCATTAGCAAAAGGTAAAATAAAAGTTTTTAATACAGAAAAAATAAGGAATACCAATTCCCAAAATATTGTTTATCAGGGAGAATTTTCTGCTTAAATGTGCTAATTCAATTAATAGTTATATTAGCATAGAAGTATATATATATATAATTAGCAATTAAGCATATAAGTTATATCTATACTTTCACGCTGACCTGTCGGAGGATGTCCTTTTGGGTTTGATCAAGGTTTGTGATAACCTACCGGAGCAAGAGGGGGTGCTGCCACTAATGTTCTCTTCTCTTTCTCTCCCTGCAGCTCCAAGAAATCATCCAGTGAGGGCACTTAGTCTGCCCCTTCCGCTATGCACTATAAGAAGCCCGTCAGCCTAAAAGGAGTTGTCATTCTCTCCTGTGAGCGAACCACCGGACGAAGCTCCCAAAGGAATGACCCTTTTCTAAAGAGGAGACAGAAGAGCTTATTTTGTTGTTTAGAGCCCGAGTGGCAGTTTTTCACTTCACCATAATACACTGTTTTGGGTTGAACTCCATTTATTAAATGGGATAACCCAGTTGGTGTCCCAACTTTTTGCTGTTTCCTGTCCTGTCATTCCTGCACCCAGCAACAAAACATACAAGTTATTTATATTTTCTCATCCTCTTTTTAAGCTTACAGCTGTGCAACCACCCAATATTGCAGTCTTCTAGTGCTGGTATGGCTAGTATAAGTTACATATTTTAGAATACTTTGTTATTAACAACTTAAAATCTAATGAAAATAAGTCGTTTTTAAAAATAGAAACACCACAGCTGTTGGCATCATATTTAGGCAAGCTAGGTAAACATTTAATGCAATCAGATATCTTGGATTCTGTCAAACTTCTACAAAGTGAAACAGCTCCAGGCCTGTACAGCTACAGTTTGTAGCATAATGTTATTTTAAAAAATATTTTTAAGTTAGGTCTGCAAGACTGGGGAATCAATTACCTAAAGTATAATGTTGGATGTCAATTTCTGATTTTTTCCCAAGAAAATGTATTGCAATCCACATCCAGGCCATATTTGCATGCAGACATGTAATGATAACATTGGTCTGTTTAAACCTTTATTTCAATATAAGCAAGATTATTTTGTTTTTATTTATATGATCAAACATGCACTAGTGAAATACTTAAACATCCATCTACTTTTTTGCTGAATGCAGCCTGTTTAATTACAGGGTTGCAAAAAGACAAAGCCTGTTCTGGCAGCATTGGGCAAAAAGCAGGATAAAAATGGAAACAAACTCTTGAGAGTGTGCTAATCTATTGCTGACATCTTTCCAAAATGTTCTGTATTATTGTTCACATTCATGTGCATGTCATTATTTCGCACGGTGCAAATGAAGCATTTCAGACATTCGGATGAGTTCATCACTGACCGTTTTTTGATGAGATATGCTTAACCAATTGTCCCAAAAGGTAGGCGATTAAGATATAGAGCTATTCATCAAAGGCTGACCAATTTTTACTTGTCTGTACTTTTTGCATAAAAATATATATTAAAAAGTGGGGCATCAGTCATAACCTTCACCTAACAAATTCCCCTTTGGGATAATAGAAGTCTACCTAACCTAAACTAACTTAATCTAACCTTGAAACATAGGGTAGTACAGTGAGTGGAAAAGATGTCCATATTATCAATAGCCCAATTAACTTTCATTAAGAGTTTAAACTGAAAAATCTTGTATATTTTATCTAACATAAAATATCACTCTAAAATCCACTAATTGAGGGTTGTGTGGGGACAGAGCACTGAATGTAAAGACGCAGACACCCACGCTCGCACTCATATTGGGCCAATGTATAGTCCCCAATTAACCTAACCTGCATATCTCTAGGGATGATTTTTTAAAATTGACTTGGGAATTTTAATTGCCTTGCTGCACTGCAAGGCAATTAAAATTGCTGTTGTGTCACCGCTACAGTCTTGAACTCACTGGTAATTGCAGGCACCTGCACTTGGTAATGTCTGGCTTGTACTCGCTAATTGTTGATCCTTTAGCTAATGTTACCAAATAAAAGTAGCAGAAGGATGCTTTATGTTGTCAACTTTTTCCTGATCTCTTAGAAGAGATGGATGCTGTCTTTGTTACCGTACTCTGTTGCATCAGTGAGTTTGTTTGTCATACACTTTCTGCTTTGTCTATATTTCCTTTGCTCCTGCAGGATCTAAATTAATTAATTTAGGAGCTCATTCCTGTTTTCCAAAGAGCCAATTGTTTGATGTAAGCTCTTGCATACTCATAAAGAGGTCAGCAGCTTTAGCTTTCATTTCCAGGTTAGCAAACAGGGCTAAAAATAACATTGTAAACCATAGGGTGCTGTTTGTAAAATGGTGTGCTTCTTTTTTGTATGATCATTTATTGTACATGAATGCCAAATGTAGAAATGCTCTCTTTTTCTGAAATGTGTGCATTTTTGCTGTGTAAAATGTGAAATCACTTATTGAAATGGTTAAAGTCTCTACTAAATGCTAAATATCTAACATAAATGGGAACTGTCACACTTAAATGCTTAATACCCAACTTAAACTGATAAATATTACACTGGAATACTAAATATCCAACTAAAATACTAAATACCCAAATTAAAAGATTATATGCCACACTTAACTGCTAAATATCCAACTTAAGTGGTAAAATTTTACCCCTTAAGTGCTAAATATCCAACGTATATGTTTAAATGTCATAAGTAAATGGTAAATGCCCAGCTTAAATGGTTAAATAATGCATTTCAATACTAAATGTCAAAAAATTAAATGGCAAAATTCCTGTTTGCCTGGAAAGTATTATACAGTCGATTCCGGTTAATCGGACCACCGGTTAATCGGACCAGCCGCTTATTCGGACCGAATCCTAAAGAACTGAAACAGATCATATTACATTAGCCTAATATTGTTCGCTTATTTGGACCAAAATTCTGTTTAATCGGACCAAAGAACATGACAGAGAATAAGAAAAAGAAGCCACAAGTCGCCCGCGGAAAGCGGATGTAAAGCAGGTCAGTGACATCGGGAGGATCCCTGGGCTCACCAGGAGAATTTATGCTTTTATCAAAAGTCAGGATGTCGGAAAATTTGTACCAAGTACAAACCAGTGGGGGTGAACATGCCTGCCCTTTCTTTCCTAAAATGGACCGCGACATGAAGTTGAGCGTAAACAAGAGTTTCCGTGCAAGGAATTCCTTCCTGTCAATCAGGATTAAAGTTTACGCGAGAAGACGTTTGCTTCAAGAAAGTCAAACTGGACACTTTTAGTGCCGAAGCTATGAATGGTGAGCATTTTGTGGCTCTCCTGACCTCCACATCTTGACCCGGAAACACCAAGATTTTGTTCAAGTGCAGTTCGTCAACAGAATATGTCAGATCACACTAGACAAGTTCTTCAAACGTTGACTGGAATTTGGTAATGTAACCTTTTTTATTGTGCTTCACATGCTGAGTGTCATGTAGATCTTTTCGAAGAATTTGTAGATTTCTTTTTCAATAAACAAAGTTGTAAGCAACCATACATGTACATGTACGTAGTTCTTGTTTGTACGTTCGCCATACGCATGTGCAGCACAATAAAAGTCATAATGACATTTTAATATGTTACTTATAGCACGTCCCGTCTTGGTTGCATATGTATAGGGCATGTTCGTGTAATCAGACCAGCCGGTTATTAGGACCAAAATGATCGCGTCCCGATGTGGTCCGATTAACAGGAATCGACTGTATACAGTATAAAGGGCAAATACCTTGTGTTAAAAATGCACATGGTTCCTAAAGATAGTATAAGTTCTAATCTTTACACTTAAACCTGAAACTGAGAAGTAAAGTCTAAATGTCAAAGGTAAATGCAAATATGGAGAGGAATATGTAAATAGGTACTCCTTAAACATTCAATGTTACAATTTGAAGGCTGAGTGTTACAGTACAGTAATCCCTCCTCGATCACGGGGGTTGCGTTCCAGAACCCCCCGCGATAAAGGAAAATCTGCAAAGTAGAAACCATATGTTTTTATGGTTATTTTTATATATTTTAAGCCCTTATAAACTCTCCCACACTGTTAACATTATTAGAGCCCTTTAGACGTGAAATAACACCCTTTAGTCAAAAGTTTAAACTGTGCTCCATGACAAGACAGAGATGGAAGTTCTTTCTCACAATTAAAAGAATGCAAACATATCTTCTCTTCAAAGGAGCGCCGTCAGGAGCAGAGAATATCAGAGAGAGAGAGAGCGTGACAGAAAAGCAAACAATCAAAAAATCAGTACGTGCTGTTGGGCTTTTAAGTATGCACACCGTGATAAAGCAGCCGCAAAGAAGGGAGCAATGTGAAGGTAGTCTTTCAGCATTTTTTAGAGTAGCGTCTGTATCTTCTAGGCAAACAGCCTCTGTGCAAACAGCCCCTCTGCTCACACCCCCTCTGTCAGGCGCAGGGCATGTCAGAGAGAGTGAGAGAGACAGAGAAAAGCAAACAATCAAGTATATCATTGAGGAGTTTTATTTAATCTATACTAATAAAAGGCAAAGCCCTCACTCACTCACTCACTCACTCACTCACTCACTCACTGACTCATCACTAATTCTCCAACTTCCCGTGTGGGTGGAAGGCTGAAATTTGGCAGGTTCATTCCTTACAGCTTCCTTACAAAAGTTGGGCAGGTTTTATATCGAAATTCTATGCGTAATGGTCATAACTGGAAGCAGTTTTTCTCCATTTACTGTAATGGAGATGAGCTTCAACGCCGTGGGGGCGGAGTTTCGTGTGACATCATCACGCCTCCCACGTAATCACGCAGTACATAGAAAACCAGGAAGACCTCAAAAAAGCGCTGAAGAAAACATGCATTATATAATTGAGAAGGCAGCGAAACAATAAGAAGCGAGCGAGTGACATATACAACCATATTCATGAGTTCTGCTACTTGGAAACAAAGCACGATGTAAACCTACACTTTAAATTAAGTTCATAGACAGGCTGCCGCTGGCGTTTGTAATTTAGTGCCTGCCCATATAAGGCCGTCCGTCAGCGGCAATCCAATAGCAAACTGCCACGGGTAAATATTCACGGGTGAAGGACTGTGCTTATGGAGAGGAAGATGAGATGGTCAGGGTGGTGTTTGACACAAACTCAGCGAAACTGCGAGAGAAAGTTTTAAGTGCCAGGACTAAGGTAACATTAAATACAGCCATGGACATAGCACGAGATGGCACCAGCACAGCTGGGAACCTTCGATGCATGTACACCGAGTGGCTCACGTGAACTGGCGCAGTGCACAGATAAAAGCAACAGTTCCAAAGAGCTGAACAAAACCGAATTACACAATTGAAAAGGCAGCAAAAATATGAAGCGTCTGATACATACAAGCATATTCATAAATCCAGCTACTGCGGAAACAAAGCACACGTTGGAAAAAGTCAATGTCCGCTAAAGGAAGACAGTGTAAAAAACCCGTGCATGCAGTGTGTCAGGTCTCAGATAAAGAAGAAGACGAGCTGTTTATTGATGCAGTAAGAAACGAATCGATGAATGAAACCTGTCATCTTTACAGCGATTGACAAACACGGAATGTAACTTGAACACAACACATCCTACAAATACGAACCTGATTGAAAGAAATAATGATAATCAAATCCTTGATGACAGCAACACTCAGTAACACTCACAAAACAAATACTGTATATTGACAGTCATGTTACGTTATTTTTAAAATGTTCCCTTTTCTTTTCTAGCTTTTTTAACACACTACTTCTCCGCTGCGATACGCGGGTATATATATATGTATATATATATATATCCCGATCTACATACTCGAATAATGGATACTTTATTCGCCATCAATGATTGTTTTGGTAAAGCCATACTCAGTGTATTCATTAGATGAGCGGTAAAAAGTAAGAGCGAGGGAGGATGACTTATTGAGGCATGCAGGCTGTAGCGCGTCAACTCTATCTGAATTTGCGATCACATTTGAAAAATATATCTTTTCAAGTTCTATTTAGTCCATATGTGTCAAACTCAAGGGCGCGGGCCACATCCGCCCGGTGTAATTATATCCGCCCGAGATCATTTTATATACTGTATTATTGTTATTAAAGCCGGGTATATGAAGCGCTGGTAACACAATAAACTACAGATCCCATAATGCAGCGCTTCAGCTGCCTTGCCGAACACTTACCGCGTTAATCAAGTCTAGCTTATGATGCTGCAAGTTATTGCGAAGCTAGCTCACACGATGCTGAAGAGAAAAGTTGATTCTGAAAATAGAGCCTTTAAAAACCGATGGGAGGCTGAGTATATGTTTACTGAACCCGTGTGTCTCATTTGTGGAGCTAATGTGGCTGTAATTACAGAATTTAATCTAAGACGGCACTATGAGACAAAACATCAGGGTAACCTGAATGCAATGCAGAAGATACAGAAAGCAGAATAATTAAATAAGAATCTGACACTTCAGCGGACGTTTTACCCGTGCACAATCACAAAGTGATTTCAAGTGAAGCTGCTTTTATGGGAGACACAAATGCACCAGTGCACCTTGCCCCACTTTCCCTGTTGCCAAGTAATGTTAAACCAAGTCGTCACTACGGTGTTCCCAAATACGCACTTTGCTGATAAACTGGCGCACGCGCACTGAGTTTGCACGGCGCTTTGGTGACTTTGAAGAACAAAAAGTCCGTCTACATGCGGCTCGAACCTTGTGCATGTTTGGTAGCACATATCTGTGTGAGAAGCTCTTCTCAGTGATAAAGACTAACAAAACAGCACACAGGAGTCGCCTCACTGATGAGCACCTGCAATCCATCCTGAGAATCTCCACAACACAGAACCTCACACCAAACAGAAACGAACCTGTTGCCAAAAAAAGATGCCAGGCGTCCAGCTCTAAAATGACATATGAGCAAAGACAACTGAATGATTTGATTTGTTATTGCTGAAAGGAACACATTTTATTTATATTTCCAGGTTTTGTTATGCAGCATGTTCATATTTGAATTTGTATAATTTTGACAGGATATATTTTTATGGAGAGCAAAATCTTTTGGGATATTTAAAATCTAAGTTTATTTTTATATAAAATTACATAAGAGTAAAGAAATTTGAATGTTTGTTCTTTTAACGTTTACTTTATTTCTAACTTGTATAATTTAGACAGGATATATTTTTATGGAGAGCAAAATATTATAAGTTGTTTAAGGTTTGAGTTGATTTATTCACGAATAATATTCCTGTCTGTTTTACCATTCCTACCAAAGATATTTCTGTCGACTAAATAAAAATTCCTTCTATTTAAAATTTAAATAGAACTTGAACAAATACGATAGTTCATAATATCCACGCAGACTTGCACGTAAGAGCGGAGTTATCCGTTTTAACAAGCAGCGTATTGCACTGATACGAAATAGCTGTGTGTGTATATATGTAGATATGTATGTATATGTATATATAAGTTTATATATGTGTGTGTATGTATGTATGTGTGTATGCATATGTATGTGTATATATGTAGATATATATATGTATGTATATATGTGTATATATATGTGTATATGTATAGATATGTATATATATATATATGTTTATGTGTGTGTGTGTAAATATATATATATATATGACAACAACACTCATCACTCACAACAGTGACAAAACAATTACATTGACAATCATGTTACGTTATTTTCAAAATGTTTCCTTTTCTTTTCATTGCTTCTTTAACACACTACTTCTCCGCTGCGAAGCGCGGGTATTTTGCTAGTACGTAATATATGCTCTGATTGGGTAGCTTCTAAGCAATCCGCCAATAGCGTCCCTTGTATGAAATCAACTGAGCAAACAAACTGAGGAAGCATGTACTTTAAATTAAAAGACCCATTGTCCGCAGAAATCCGCGAACCAGCGAAAAATCCGTGATATATATTTAGATATGCTTACATTTAAAATCCGTGATGGAGTGAAGCCGCTAAAGTCGAAGCACGATATAGCGAGGGATCACTGTACATGCAAACTGATTACACCCACTGTCTTCTGTGTCTGCATATTTGCTTAGACAAGGCTTACCATAAACAAAGTCAGCACAAATCTAATTACATTACACATAATGCATAGATATCTTGGCAGATGCATGGGAATTGTTAGAAGTCATTAAGTATAAAGTGGGCCCGATTAGTTTGCATATACTGTAACACTTGGCTTCAGATTATTACATTGAATGTTTGAGCATTTTCTATTTACATAAGACACTTCAGATTTGCATGTACAATTGTCATTTAAACTCTACTTTTCAGTTTCAGGTTTGAGTGTAAAGGTTAGAACTCACTCTATTTTTGGGTACCACATGCAACACAATATATTTGTCCTATATATAGAAAAACTTACCAATGTTGATATTTAAGTTGGACATTTAGCATTTAGTTTGGACATTTAGCCATTTAAGTTATGCATTTAGCAGTTAAGTTGGATGTTTAACATTTAAGTGTGATACTGAGCATTTATGTTGTACATTTAGCATTTAACAGTTGGATACTTATGGTTTAAGCTGGGCATTTAGCATATAGTATAAACATTTACCATTTAAATTAATAGTTTAGTATTTAAGTGAGATATTTAAACATTTATAGGGGACAGTTACCATTTAGCAGGAGGAGCGCAAGTATGGAGAGAGAGAGAAAACAGAAGGACGGAGGTTAAGGGAGAAGAATGCTGGAGAATTAGAGAGCTGGTGCAGGAGCAAGCAAGCCAGGAAGCAATTGAGTGAGAGTGATTTCACATTTTTCACTTTAAAAACATATTTGAAAAAATACAGCATTTCTACATTTGGCATTGTGTAAATGTAGAGTAAATAATCATGCAAAAAATAACCACCATTTTACAAACAGCACCCCATAGTGAACCTGACTCATCTGTGATTCACATTTTCAGGAAAACTCTATTTTGCATCACATGGTTATACGTTTTTTGACTGATTTCTGAACATGCCAATATGCTCCTATTGCTAAACAAAATACATGAAATGATATTTAGTAATGTATACGGTTTATGAGGCATTTTCACTTTTTGTACCCTTCATTAAGAAGGCTGTAGCTTTGCTTGGCAGGACTTGATTTTAATCTCAAATCCCAAGCAAGAGTCCATCACAACAGAAGCAACATTTTTGCAAACAAAAATCTAGTTACAGAAACATAGTAGTGTAACAGAAATATCAGCTCAAAGTGTATGAAAAAATTGTATGCTTTCACATTTATTTCAAAATTTATTTTAAAATAATATAATTAAATTGAATTTAAAATGTTTTAAAGACACCCCACACCATCAATGTCTATGGTACCTATCATAATGAAAAATACTGAAAACAGACAAATTACGATCACAGAGGGCTGGAGCTTATTTTGAAAACTTTAGGCTGGTGCTACATTTCTTCTTAAAAAGCATGTCAAATTTAATGACTGCATTTGCTGAATTTTGTTCAATCTGAGAGTGTCAAATTACTGTATATGACTGTAATTCACAGGGCATGATTAATTATAGTTTCTTCTCAGTTGTTTCATCATGTTTCCAGATATTACAAGTACTATAAGGTTGATTAATTCTGGAATAAAAACAGTAGAACTGCATAAAAGTGAACAAAACACACAGAATAGGCTTCTGTGCTGCCTGCATAGTTTGGGGATCTTCTCCTTTGTTTGTACAGTCCACAATAATCTCTTCTTTCTTTACAGCTACTATTGTTTTTCACTCTTTATGGGAGTGACAGAGATATGAAATTGAGGCAGCAAGACAAGAGGGGCAAAATATATTTTATCATCTAAAAGTTTAAAATACAGTAAGTTGGATCAGTTTTTGCAACAGATAAGCCAAATGTGTGGACTAGGTCCAGTATACTGTATAGCCAGTAGAAGGACCAAGCAACAGTCAAGCAGGGGCAAAAATCCCTTGGCAAATTGTTATATAGGAATATGATTGTGTCAGACAGAGAACTTAACTGAGTTAACAGTTCAGTTGTGTACTGTCAAGTCCCAATGTTCACTGTATCTCACATTCTATTTCTTCTGCAAATTGCAACTTTTGGAAAATATACATAAACAAATAAATAAAAATTTGGAGGCAGTCTGTGGTAAAGTAAGGTCTACGATTGTTTTCCATTTTAAATAAATAATCACCGCATTTGTGGCTTAAGGAGGGGGTATTGCCCCTCCTTGAACCGTCACCTTATCATGGTGGAGGGGTTTGCGTGTCCCAATGATCTTAGGAGCTATGTTGTCCGGGGCTTTATGCCCCTGGTCGGGCCACCCAAGGCAAACTGGTCCTAGGAGAGGGATGAGACAAAGAGCGGTTCAACAAACCTCCGATGAAGAATAAAAACCTTGGACGACGTTTCCCTTGCCTGGACGCGGGTCATCGGGGCCCCCCTCTGGAGCCAGGCCTGGAGGTAGAGCTTGATGGTGAGTGCCTGGTGGCCAGGCCTGCACCCATGGGGCTCGGCCGGGCACTGCCCGAAGAGGTAACATGGGTCCTCCTTCCATGGGCTCACCACCTATGGGAGGGGCCAAGGAGGTTGGGTGCAGTGTGAGTTGGGAGGTGGCCGAAGGCGGGGACCTTGGCGGTCTAATTCTCGGCTACAGAAATTGGCTCTTGGGACGTGGAATGTCACCTCTCTGAAGGGGAAGGAGCCTGAGCTAGTGCGTGAGGTCGAGAGGTTCCGGCTACATATAGTGGGACTCACCTCGACGCACAGCTTGGACTCTGGAACCAATCTTCTTGAGAGGGGCTGGACTCTCTACCACTCTGGAGTTGCCCCCGGTGAGAGGCACCGAGCAGGTGTGGGCATACTTATTGCCCCCCGACTTTGAGCCTGTGCATTGGGGTTTACCCGTGGACGAGGGTGGCCTCCCTCCGCCGGGTGAGGGGAAGGGTCCTGAATGTTGTTTGTGCGTATGCACCGAACAGCAGTTTGGAGTATCCACCCTTTTTGGAGTCTCTGGAGGGGGTGCTAGAGGGCATACCTTCTGGAGATTCCCTCGTTTTGCTGGGAGACTTCAATGCTCATGTGGGCAATGACAGTGAGACCTGGAAGGGCGTGATTGGGAGGAATTGCCCCCCCATCTGAACCCGAGCGGTGTTTTGTTATTGGACTTCTGTGCTCTTCACGGATTGTCCATAACGAACACCATGTTCAAGCATAAGGGTGTTCATATGTGCACTTGGCACCAGGACACCCTAGGCCTCAGGTCGATGATCGACTTTGTGGTCATGTCGTCGGACTTGCGGCCATATGTCTTGGACACTCCAGTGAAGATAGGGGCTCAGCTGTCAACTGATCACCACCTGGTGGTGAGTTGGCTTTGATGGTGGGGGAAGATGCCGGTCAAACCTGGTAGGCCCAAACGTGTTGTGAGGGTCTGCTGGGAATGGCTGGCAGAGTCCCCTGTCAGAAGTAGCTTCAACTCCCACCTCTGGCAGAACTTCAACCACGTCCCGAGGGAGGTGGGGGACATTGAGTCTGAATGGGCCATGTTCCGTGCCTCTATTGTTGAGGCGGCTGACTGGAGCTGTGGCCGCAAGGTGGTCGGTGCCTGTCGTGGCGGCAATCCTCGAACCCGTTGGTGGACAACGGCGGTGAGGTGCTGACCTCGACTCGGGACGTTGCGGGTTGGTGGGGGGAGTACTTCGAAGACCTCCTCAATCCCACTAACATGCCTTCCAATTAGGAAGCAGAGCCTGGGGACTCTGAGATGGGCTCTCCCATCTCTGGGACTGAGGTCACCGAGGTGGTCAAAAAACTCCTTTGTGGCAGGGCCCCGGGGGTGGATGAGATACGCCCGGAGTTCCTTAAGGCTCTGGATGTTGTAGGACTGTCTTGGTTGACACGTCTCTGCAACATCGCATGGACATCGGGGACAGTGCCTCTGGATTGGCAGACCGGGGTGGTGGACCCCCTCTTTAAAATGGGGGACCGGAGGGTGTGTTCCAACTACAGTGGGACCACACTCCTCATCCTCCCTGGAAAAGTCTATTCGGGGGTTCTGGAGAGGAGGGTCCGTCGGATAGTCGAACCTCGGATTCAGGAAGAACAGTGTGGTTTTCGTCCTGGTCGCGGAACAGTGGACCAGCTCTTTACCCTTAGCAGAGTCCTGGAGGGTGCATGGGAGTTTGCCCAACCAGTCTACATGTGTTTTGTGGACTTGGAAAAGGTGTTCGACTGTGTCCCTCGGGGAATCCTGTGGGGAGTGCTCCGGGAGTATGGGGTACCGGACCCCCTGATAAGGGCTGTTCGGTCCCTGTACAACTGGTATCAGAGCTTGGTCCGCATTGCCGGCAGTAAGTTGAGCCCGTTTCCTGTGAGAGTTGGACTCTGCCAGGGCTGCCCTTTGTCACTGATTCTGTTTATAACTTTTATGGACAGAATTTTTAGGCGCAGCCAGGGTGTTGAAGGGGTCCGGTTTGGTGGACTCAGGATTGGGTCACTGCTTTTTGCAGATGATGTTGTCCTGTTTGCTTCATCAGGCCGTGATCTTCAGCTCTCTCTGGATCGGTTCGCAGCTGAGTGTGAAGTGGCTGGGATGAGAATCAGCACCTCCAAATCCGACACCATGGTCCTCAGCCGGAAAAGGGTGGTGCCCTCTCAGGGTTGAGGGAGAGATCCTGCCCCAAGTGGAGGAGTTTAAGTATCTCGGGGTCTTGTTCACGAGTGAGGGAAGAATGGAGCGGGAGATCGACAGGCAGATCAGTGCGGCATCCACAGTGATGCGGGCTCTGCATCGGTCTGTCGTGGTGAAAAAGGAGCTGAGCCGTAAGGCAAAGCTCTTAATTTACCAGTCGATCTACGTTCCTACCCTCACCTATGGTCATGAGCTATGGGTAGTGACCGAAAGAACAAGATCGCGAATACAAGCAGCTGAAATGAGTTTCCTCCGCAGGGTGTCTGGGCTTTCCCTTAAAGATAGGGTGAGAAGCTCAGTCATCCGGGAGGGGCTCAGAGTAGAGCCGCTGCTCCTCCGCATCGAGAGGAGTCAGATGAGGTGGTTCGGGCATCTGATCAGGATGCCTCCTGGACGCCTCCCTGGTGAGGTGTTCCGGGCACGTCCAACTGGGAGGAGGCCCCGGGAAAGACCCAGGACACGCTGGAGGGACTATGTCTCCTGGCTGGCCTGGGAACGCCTTGGAATTCTCCCAGAAGAGCTGGAAGAAGTGGCCGGGGAGAGGGAAGTCTGGGCCTCTCTGCTTAAGCTGCTGCCCCCGCGACCCGACCTCGGATAAGTGGAAGAGGATGGATGGATGGGTGGAGGGGGTATGGTAGTGTGGCTGGAACAGTTCCTGGGTGTGATACCGGCATGGCTGTTTCCACACTGAAGTGCATAGGTGCATGATTGCCCGTGTCCATAATTCATGCTGGAGCTGCTAATCGCCACACCTGTGCCACGTCCTCATTATAAATAGGAGAAGCGCAAGTGAGGGAGAGAAGACAGAAGAACGGAGGTTAAGGGTGAAGAATGCTGCAGAATTAGAGAGCTGCAGGGGCAAGCCAGTAAGCAAGTGAGCGAGCAAGTGAGTGAGAGACAGCAGGCTCGGTGATGTAATGGTAGGCAGCTAGGAAGAGAGACCTGGCGGGGTTTTGGCCGGCACACAGGGGTGGATGGATTGGGTCATTCCTGCTGAATTATTCAGAGGAGCAGGAGTGACCAGGATCAAGGACAGCTCACCGCAGAAGGCAGCGGGAGTTGTGGAAGGTTGGGAGGGAGAGTCCCAACATGAGTGCCCTGGTCATTGGGGACCTCGAGTCTTGGTCCAGCATTACAGCTGTACGTAGCCAGGGGACGGAAGGCTACAAGACCAGTTTTTAAGGCAGCTTCACCTGCTGAAGGGGGTGAGTCCTCTGCTGCCAGGCCCAAGAGGGATATGCAGAGGAACCTTCAGATGAAAAGTGAAGACACCAGGTATTTAAAAGAGACTGCTTCCAGCCTGTTGTTTTTAACCTTATTTTAATTTGATTTATTTCTTGGATTTTTAACCTCCACATTTATCACCCTGTTTTTATGGATCATTTATATAAGGATACTTTTTGAAGCACTGCACTTTGGACACTGTTTTTTGTTTTGATTTTTTTTGTTTTAGTTTTTAATAAAAGCACTTGCACCTTTTATATCATCCCCTTGCTCAATATGATTTGTCCTCTTTGCATTGCTCATCTGGTTACATTACTGACGGTGTTGAGTTTAAGGGCTCCCAAAGCTGGAGGTGAGAGCATGGAGCAGGACCAGCTTCATCACACAGTCAAGTAAAATTCCTCTTTACTATATATGACTTAACAGCAAAACACCTTCTTCTTGAAAAATGTTTTCTTAACACACAGATTTTTTTTTTTGTTTTTTTTTTGGCCTGGCTAATTAAAATAGTTTAACAACAAGGCAGAAAACACTGAAATTTGCAAACATTATGTAAAAGTATTAACTATAAGAAAGTCAACAATAAAAAGTAAAACTATGTTCACTTTTTGAAGTTATAATTTTCTGGGACATAAGGTAGACACTGCTTGACAAAGACTTCAGAACCACAACTGTCCATTAATTTGCAGGATGGCTGGTCACCCTAGCGACAGCTGTCATGTGCACTGTGAGTCTGTTACACATCAGGGCACATTCAGCATTTAAACATGTAGCAGAATAGGAGACAACAGATGTGTAAATGTCTTAGAGACAAGGATAGATTCCATTTGTCTGAGATATATCAATCAATCATTTTTATTTATAGTTATGTTCACGCAGTAAAATCTAGATTTTTTAATACTATTTTCACTTTGCCTATATGTTTTGTATGCATACATAATTTGTATAATGTGCAGATTAATTTTTGCTCTGTTGATTTTGAAATTCTTCATACTGTAGGCATAGATTACCAACAAGTAAAAATTGTTTTGGGGAAAACAAGTACAGCAGTTTTCCCATTTTTAACTTTTATAAAAAGAAGGTTCAAAGTTAAGATTACTTTATTTCTCATTCAAAACCATTCACATCAGTGAATAGCCAAAGGAAATTTGATAATATGTGAGAATAGACAGAAAAACAAACAATTAATAATAGAATAACAACTAGAAAAAGTGTGAATTACCCTAAGCTATCCTTATTTGGGGTGTTCATAAGAAATTTAATGATTAACTTTATTAAGTAAAACTACAGTATGTAGCAAATAAGAACAGTTTTGGCAAATATCTGAAATATTAAAATGTGTGCTTCAGTTTATCCATCCATCCATCCATCCATCCTCTTCCACTTATCCGAGATTGGGTCATGGGGGCAGCAGCTTGAGCAGAGATGCCCAGACTTCCCTCTCCCTGGCCACTTCTTCTAGCTCTTCTGGGGGAATCCCGTGGTGTTCCCAGGCCAGGCGAGAGACATAGTCCCTCCAGTGTGTCCTGGGTTTTCCACGGGGCCTCCTCCCTGTTAGACGTGCCCGGAACACCTCACCAAGGAGGTGTCCAGGAGGCATCCTGATCAGATGCCTGAGCCACCTCATCTGACTCCTCTCAATGCAGAGGAGCAGTGGCTCTACTCTGAGCCCCTCCCGGATAACTGAGCTTCTCACCCTGTCTTTAAGGGAAAGTCTCATTTCAGCTGCTTGTATTTGCGATCTCATTCTTTCGGTCACTACCCACAGCTCATGACCATAGGTGAGAGTAGGAACATAGGTCAACTGGTAAATTGAGAGCTTTTCCTTACGGCTCAGCTCCTTTTTCACCACAACAGACTGATGCAGAGCCCACATCATTGCGGACACTGCACCAATCCGCCTGTCGATCTCCCGCTCCATTCTTCCCTCACTCGTGAACAAGACCCTGAGATATTTGAACTCCTCCACTTGGGGCAGGATATCTCTCCCAACCCTGAAAGGGCACTCCACCCTTTTCCGGCTGAGGACCATGTTCCCGGATCTGGAGATACTGATTCCCATCCCAGCCGCATCACACGGCTGCGAACCGGTCCAGAGAGAGCTGAAGATCATGGCCTGATGAAGTAAACAGGACAACATCTTCTGCAAAAAGCAGTGACCCAATCCTGAGCCCATCAAACCATACTACCTCAACGCCCTGGCTGTGCCTAGAAATTCTGAGCATAAAAGTTATGAACCGAATCAGTGACAAAGGGCAGCCCATGCGGAGTCCAACTCTCCCCAGAAACAGGTTTGACTTACTGCCGGCAATGTGGACCAAGCTCTGACACCTGTTGTACAGGGGCGCACTTATTCGGGTGTCCAGTACCCCATACTCTCGGAGCACCCCCCCAGGATTTCCAGAGGGACATGGTCAAACGCCTTTTCCAAGTCCACAAAACACATGTAGACTGGTTTGGCAAACTCCCATGCACCCTCCAGGACCCTGCCAAGGGTGTAGAGCTGGTCCACTGCTCCGCGACCAGGACGAAAACCACACTGTTCCTCCTGAACCTGAGGTTCGACTATCTGATGGACACTCCTCTCCAGGACCCCCGAATAGACTTTTCCAGGGAGGTTGAGGAGTGTGACCCCTCTGTAGTTGGAACACACACTCCAGTCCCCTTTCTTAAAGAGGGGGACCACAAACCCGGTCTGCCAATCCAGAGGCACTGTCCCTGATGTCCAAGCGATGTTGCAGAGGCGTGTCAACCAAGACAGTCCTACAACATCCAGAGCCTTGAGGAACTCCGGGCGTATCTCATCCATCCCCAGGGCCCTGCCACCAAGGAGTTTTTTGACCACCTCGGTGACGTCAGTCCTAGAGATGGGGGAGCCCACCTCCAAGTCCCCAGGCTCTGCTTCCTCGTTGGAAGGCATGTTAGTGGGATTGAGGAGGTCTTCGAAGTACTTCCCCCACCGACCTACAACGTCCAAGTCAAGGTCGTGGTACAAGTCGAGGTCAGCAGCGCACCATCCCCACCATATACAGTGTTGACACTGCACTGCTTCCCCCTACTGAGACGCCGTTTCGTGGACCAGAATCTTCTCGAAGCCGTCCGGAAGTCATTATCCATGGCCTCCCCAAACTCCTCCCACCCCCGAGTTTTTGCCTCAGCAACCACCGAAACCGCATTCCACTTGGCCCGCCGGTACCTATTAGCTGCCTCCAGAGTCCCACAGAACAAAAGGGTCCCGTAGGACTCCTTCTTCAACGTGATGTTATCCCTCACCGCCGGTGTCCACCAACATGTTGGGGATTGCCGCCACGACAGGCACCGACCACCTTACGGCCACAGCTCCGGTCAGCCGCCTCAACAATAGAGGCACGGAACATGGCCCATTCGGATTAAATGTCCCCCACCTCCCTCGGGACGTGGTCGAAGTTCTGCTGGAGGTGGGAGTTAAAGCTGCTTCTGACAGGGGACTCTGCCAGACGTTCCCAGCAGACCCTCACAACATGTTTGGGTTTACCAGGCCTGACCGGCATCCTCCTCGGCGCATACACGCAGACAACAGTTAGGACCTGTCCCCCCACCCGAATTCGGAGGGAGGCTACTCTCTCGTCTACCGAAGTGAACCCCAGTGAACAGCCTCCAAGTCGGGGGGCAATAGGTATGCCCACACCTGCTCAGCGCCTCTCACCAGGGGCAACTCCAAAGTGGTAGAGAGTCCAGCCCCTCTCAAAGATATTGGTTCCAGAGTCTAAGCTGTGCATCGAGGTGAGCCCGACTTTATAGCCGGAACCTCTCGAAATCGCGCACTAGCTCAGGCTCCTTCCCCTTCAGAAAGGTGATATTCCACGTCCAAAGAGCCAGCTTCTGTAGCCTAGGATCAGACCGTCAAGGTCCCTGCCTTCGGCCACCACCCAAATCATACTGCACCCAACCTCCTTGGCCACTCCTACAGGTGGTGAGCCCATGGGAAGGGGGACCCACATTGCTTCTTCAGGCTGTGCTCGGCCGAGCCCCATGGGTGCAGGCCTGGGGCCTCATGTATAAACGGTGCGTACGCACAGAAATGTTGCGTAAGAACTTTTCCACGTTCAAATCACGATGTATAAAACCTACACTTGGCGTAAAGCCGCGCACTTTTCCACGGTACCTCATAACTTGTCGTACGCAAATTCTCCACTCGGTTTTGCAGACTGGCAGCACCCAGCGTCAAAGCAGTGCTACTGTTCCTGTGTGGTTACACCTTATTTTCCTGACGCGGCTTTATAAATACACTGAAACTAAGCGCATATTACTAGTGTAACGCATCTGATTGTAATTAACTTTTAACAATATAATGGTCCAGGAAACAGCCATATAGTATTCCAAATACCATAACTGCTTTAGCGTTGTTACTCTCACTTCTCCTTCTTCTTCTTTCAGCTCCTCCCGTTAAGAGTTGCCACAGCGGATCATCTTTTTCCATATTACTCTTACTGCACGACTTGGAGTATTTATATCACTGTATCTGAGTGTGAATCACAGCAGCAGCTGATCGGAAAGAGAATTATCGGTATACAGCTTCAAGGACATGCTGTCTCAGCCACTGCAAAATGTTTTAAAGCCTTTCCTGTACAGACCTCACGGTTCAGAAACAGTTTCTTCCCAAGAACTTTAAATACACTCAATCAATTGCACTTTGTAGAACTGTTTGTACTTATAAGTACAATCACCCCACTGTAAACTTGCACTATAGATATAATATCACACAACCTGAGCCACTTTATAAAGTGCGTATTTACATATGATGATGATATCATTTTTAAGGTGAAATGCAGCAAAATATGTTTATTAAATTATACAGATAAAACTTTAACTTCATTTAAATAATCTATATTCTTCACTGGGAGTGTCGTGAAGGATAGAATAATTAAACATGTACTACGAAGATATTTCAGTGTTCCTTAAACGTTTTGAGGAATCAGAGCTAAGCTTACAGATGGCTTAACTTCTATTACAGGGCTGATTGTGTGGTGATCAGTTATTTGGGGAAAAAAAAGCAAGAACTGCAGTGGCGGCTACGCCAATATATATTGAATATAAAACAGAAAGAGAAAATAACAACACAGCTAAAAACGCAGCGCCAAATTTCGGCAAAAGTTAAATGCTTGTGTCATGAGCACGAGTCGGCTATGCAGTGTCTGCAATGGACGTGGCCATCCACCGTGCATAAGCTACCTTACTGACATTGGTGGGCGAAGGAGCCACCGATTCTTCCTCTGCCCAGTGCCACCACAAGCCTAGAGCCGCCCCTGAGTACTGCTGCAATAAATTATTTCATCGAAGTGAAACCCATGTTTAATAACGTGCTTTAACTCCTATCATCATAAAAATGATATCAAGTATACATCTCAGTATTTTAGTTATTCAGAGAGCTGTAATATCACGAATGTAATGGATTCTGCGTCCAGTCGGAGGAAGAGAGCTGGTTTAAGAAGCAAGTAGTGATTCACACACATAGAGCACATAGAAGATCAAATACAAAACAAAGCATTTAACGTGCTACTTTAATTACGATATGATTTGAGAAATTGGTTAATAAAACGATTTTAAGATGAAGTTTATGATGTTCTATTTTAATGACAAAATAAACTACGTGATTAAAGTGGAAATGTCGAGATTGAAGTTGACATTTCGTGCTTTTTCCCCACTGTGTGCCTTTTTTTTCTCTGTACCCTAATAAGCTTTCATATGAGACTCAGACAGTGGGCTACAACTCGCCTTTTCACGGCGATTTTGATATGTGACTTCTTTTTTTATTTCCGGCACTGTGCGATTTTGTGAACATGAGCTTTCAAGTTTCTCCAACACGCTATGTCACTCGATCAACTTCCTTTTGTTGATTATACCACGGTTTATTTAAACAAATAGTATGTTTTTCCTTTGCCTCTACTTGGTATTCGCTGAAATTCTTATATTTTCCCCCGTGCTTTTCCCATTGTCTTTTCACAGAAGGCTGAGCTTAAGGGCGATTTATATTGATTTGCATATTCAAAGAGCGTAATTCTGGGAGGAGTTGGGGCGTTACATAAAGCGCGTGCACGAGCGTTACTTTTCACGCTGATCGGGATTTATGTAGCAGAAGAACGTGGAAGTTGGAGTACGCACAGATTCCTGCATCTGGATTTTTCTGTGCGTAAGCACATTTCAGCTTTTGTGCTTACGCCATGTTATAGTGCGAGTTCTACGCACGCCGTTATACATGAGGCCCCTGGAGTACAAAAGAAACACCACCATACAGCAATTGGTGCGAACTGGCAAAATCGGGGAAAAAAACACGCAGTCACTGATTACAAACCGCAAGATGAATGAAAGACACAATATATGTAAAAACATAATTACAATAATGCAATATTATTTAAAAACGAACAGCGTCAGATCGGTTTGAATATGCGCCCGATCTGACGCTGTTCGGTTTCAGATAATATTGCATGTACTGTGCTTTGAAACTGCTGCACTGAATAAGCTGACGCCTTCTGTAAGAGCGTCAGCATGTATTCAAACCCGATCTGACATTGTTCGTTTTCAAATAATATTGCATGTACTGTACTATTTTAGAATAAAACCATATATTTGATTTCAGTCAGTCTGTAAGAGCAAGTGTAAATGCATGATAATTGTAAAGGTTAGTTTTTTTTTTTTTTAATTCAGTTCCATTCTCTCAGTCGTGTTCACGATCAACCCCCCAGTATAGCACGGATCGGAAATCAGCAGTACTTTGCATTGCACCACACAAGCTGTCGTATCAACCGCCTACTGTAACTTGCTTTATTTTTATTTCACTTATAGTCTAGAATAAAAGTGCACTTGTTTTGTTATACTTGTACACCAACATATGTTCCTGTGTTTGAGCGACACGGGTATGCTCAAAAAATAGACGTGTAATGCCACGAAAGGTGCACGCAGGCACTGCAGTTTGCAAGCATTGGTATGAGAATGCAGTCACAAGTACACTGCAGAGCTACAGCGCATCTTTATGTGAAAACAGCAGTGTCAGATTGCTTTAGGTAGGGATCTTGAACACGACTGAGATAATGAAAAGTGAATAAAAAAAAAAACTAACCTTTACAAGTCTCATAAATTACACTGGCTGTTAAACACTGAAATCAAATGTATGTTTTTATTTTAAAATAGTAAGAATAAGAGCAGTTTACTTCTCAAGAGAGAATCATGTGGGATCGAACTCATGACCTTTTGATTACTAGTCAGTAGCTGATACCATTACGCTACCATGGCAGTTGTGATAAGTATGTGTCAATGTGGCATGCTAAGGCGGCTTTTTTTCTGCAGTTATATTTTTGAATAAAAGCATACTTGTTCTGTTATATTTGTACCTTTTGTGAAACTGTTAATTTGATATTTGGACTTCAGGCTTCATACATTATATAGTTTATGCCTACATTTTGTCATTTACTACTACAATATGAAAAACGTTTCTGTTTTCAAAATGTGTTTACACGGATTACTGTAGAAACAGAACATACATTGAAATGTGTGTATTCCAAATAATGATCTATTATTTCCATTCTAAAACTCTACTTCACTCCCAGATAATCAATCAAGGCATGAGCTGGGAGAAGTTTGTGCATGTTCTAAATCAGTGGGGGATGGAATGGCTACTTGCAACTTTTCTTTATCAGCACATTTAGATTAACAAAAGACGCTGGCATAGAGGTGAGAACGGTTTTAAGAAGCGAATTAAGGTGGGACGGATCTACGGGTTTTTCCGTAGGCTCTGGTAATTCTAGTGTTAAAAAGTCAGACCTACACCTCCAAGTACTTAAGCGCATCGTTTGACACAATTGACCTTTCTATTTTACTACACAGGCAGGAAAATGACATTAGGCTGAGAGACAATGGTTTAATTCTTATTTATCAAATCAATTCCAGTACATACAGAAATGTGCTGACAGTACTCCATCATTATACACAAAAGTAAGATATGGTATGCCACAAGGTTCAGTACTGGAACCTTTTCTGTTTTCACTCTATATGCTTCCACTGGGATCTATCATTAGAAAATATATACTGTCAGTTAACACTCGTACACAGATGATACCCAATTATACCTTAATTTTAGCCCAAATTAATTCTCTCCAATGTTCTTTTTTATTAGTTGTGTTAGTGAATTAAAGGAGTGGATGGATGAGAACTACTTGTCTTTAAACACAGATAAAACAGAGATGTTAATTATTGGAGGAAATGATACTGATCGCAACAATATTTTGTCATCATTTAACTCAGTTGGAATCACAATTAATTTTGCTGAATTAGCCAGCAATCTCAGTGTTATCTTTGACTCTAGCATGTCATTTAAAGTGCACATTACAAAATTGTCCAAAACACGTTTCTTCCCTCTTAAAATTGTTGATAAATTAAGGTGTTTTCTAAATAAGTGAGATACTGAGTAATTAATTCATGCATTTATTTCTAGTAGGATTAACTACTGCAATGTGGTGTTCACTGGATGTTCAAATTGTTCTTTATACAGCTTCCAGTTAATCAAGAACAAGAAAATATGAACACGTAACTCTAGTTCTTATATCCTTACACCAACTCCTGATTAAGATTAGGGCAAATTACAAAATCCTTCTTTTAACATATAAAGCCTTAAATGGTCTGGTCTACTTGTCTGAATTTATCATGACTTACAAACAAGAATGCACATTAAGATCTCAAGATGTTGGTCTGCTTAAGATTCCAAAGATTAATAAAATAACAGTAGGATGTCAGGCTTTTAGTTACAGGGCACCTAAACTGTGGAATGGTCTGTCTGCTACTATAAGAGGTGCCCCTTCAGTCTCAGCTTTCAGATCCCAGCTGAAGCACCCACTACTTAAGTTTAGCATACCCAGATTAGAACTGCTGATTAACTGTGAATACTGCATCTCTGTAGCTAGTCATTAGCACTAAAACATAAGTAATATCATATAATTATGTATATATAATTTGTTACTAACCCTCACCTATTCTGTATCTCTTCTCGGTACTCAAATGTGGCACTTGGTGCCAAGCTCACCTGCAACGTTGTTTGCCTGCCAAAGGAAAAGTCATCTCTGATGGAGGAGCACTGGAATCGTCGGGTAGAAGGTTCCTTTCATAAGATTGGCTGGTCCAGCACTGACTCAGCTGTGGAACAGGGGGGAGGCAGCTTGGTGGCTCAGATCTCCGGGACTCTGAACAAATCCAAGTCGTATTATGTGATATCATCTAATCTTGCATTTTGCTCTGTACTTGTAATATTACTATTTTACTATTGTACTGTACTGAGGATTATTTGTATTCTGTTCTGTTTATTGTATTGTATTTAGCTTCTTTTTTGACACCTACTGCATGCCCAACCTACCTGGAAAGGGTTCTCTTTCTGAACTGCCTTTCAAAAGTTTCTTCCACTTTTTTCTGTACAAGGGTTTTTTTGGGAGTTTATTTTTCTTGTATTCTTAGAGAGTCATGGTTGGGGGGCTGTCAAAAGACAAGTGAGGAAGAGAAAACATTATTATTTAACTCACAGATATCAAGGGCTGTGTTTTGAGTTGATCATGCTGCAGAGAGCTATATGATTTGTTCCTGATTTATGCAGAAAAGGAGTTGGGCTGTGTGCACAGCATTAAGGGAGTAACTTTTATCATTTATAGGAAAGGCTGACCTCTGATACTATCAGAAGACCCTGTGAAGAATGTAAGATCTTTATGGACTATAAGAATGTTTAAATTGATTCTAAGTGTGTATAATTAGAAGGGTGTATTCCTTAGGAATGCAAATGGCTGTTTGTTTCAGGTTTTAAGAACATTCCAGTATATCATAAACTAAGATTTAACCTAAGCTATGTATAACCTCAGAATGAACTGCTAGGGGTTTTTTTTCTTTTCTAGGATATAAAAGAGAGAACAGGTTTACTTTAGATATTCTGCCAAAATCCAAATCAGTTGACTGAGTTGGAAAGAGGCAGTCTCACATTCTCTACTCACAAAGAATTAAGAATAAAGAAATTATTTTTACTTTAATTGGGTTTAAGTTCTTCCGTTGTTTTCGACTTCAGCGCTCACAGTTTTTGGCGCCCAACTGGGGCAGAGATGGCCAAGCGACTCCTTGAGCGGGATCGTCCAGAGGACCGGTAAAGGACCGACACCGGCCGGGTCGGGAGGACCAGATCCGGAAAAAGTTAGGACTGGCCTGCCTCGGGCGACTCCTGCATGGGGAATCCTTGACCTCCTCTGATTCTTCCTGAAAGTCGAGTAAACTGGGAACTTCCAGGCGGGAGGAAAAAATTCTTGGTGAGTAACCTGAGGGAGTCCAACCGGGGATAAGAAACCAGGCAGTGAGTGGACCGGAATGTATAGATAAGCTCTCGGAAATAAAACAGTGTAAAGATTATGAATGTTAAGGACATGAGTTAGTACACTCCCTAGGAAATGAAGAAGAAGTCTCTTAGAGGCTTAAAAGTAAAATAAAGGAAGGGAGTGGGAAGAATAGATAAATAACTGAACATTTCGTGATCGGGAAAAAGCACTGTTGCGGGAGGGCGAGACTCTTTGCTCTAACGGTCTGGTTATATTCTGAACTCAACGGGTCACTCAGGGAAATGATCACCTAAACAGCGGTAACCAGCGGCCTTCGGGTGAAACTGTCAGTCCGCTAATCAGGTTGATCGTCCCAGAGGACCAGGGAACAGGAGGGACCAGGAGTGAAGCGACAATTGAGGCTGGTTTAGCAAAAAGAGTGTGGAAAACTCACTGACCATGGGGAAAACTAATAGCAAACCGGTTAAAACTCCCTTGGGAAACAGAAAGAATGAATTCACATACTCATCTGTGACTGAATAAAGACTAATTGATTGACTATTCCTGTCTTCCTCGGTTGTTACTTCCACTGTTTATTTGGCACCTGAACAGTTTCCTTCGTGTTGGAGAACCCGAGTGAAGGTGCGAATTGCAGACAGGAATAAGATCGGTGACCGCTGAGTACAATTGCTTTACCATCCGGGTGAGGTACTCGGACGTAACGATAAGAACACCTCTTGGAATGAGACGGAGTCTTAAGTAGACTTATAATTAGAAGGGAGAGGTGGAAATTTAATAAAAAGGGAAAGTACCTCCTGGTCGGGAATTCGCTAAAGAAAGAGATTGAAAAAACAGGGTGTGAATGAGGAGCCTCTGTTCGGATTATTGTTTTCGGAGAACATACCAAGGAAAAAAAGAGCCGCTACATAGAACAGAAAACAGGGTTAGATTTAAAAAAAAATTGTAAACGGTGGAATGAACAGAGCAGGGGCAGGTGGCCAGCTCATTTCAGAAACAGAGACTCTGGGACGACAGTGGGTTGATAGTGGCCAGTTCAGTGTTCAGTGGACAGTTACGAGCACAAATAAAAGCAAAATATATCAGCCCTCTAATGCCCAGTGAACTTTGGCAAGATTTGATGGTCCGCCTGTGCCTTTGCATTTCAGTTACAGTGGGTTGAATAAGGAGTGAAGGTTGCATCAGAACAGCACACCGCCATTGCACTGACCACCACCATTACATGCTTGTATGCTGCCTTGATTGTTCATGTTTGTTTCAAAAAACAGCAAAAATCTCTGCTGTCCTAGGTTCCTCTTGGATTACAGTATTCAAAATCATTTTACTGTATTGCATGATTTTTGGACTGTATTATGATGAAGTCTGACTCTTGGACTTTTCTTCTGCTGTTTTTAGAAAAAGAGACTATTTGCCTAACGAACTGTTATATCTCAGCAAAACTGGCTGGAGCAGTATTACTCTTTTTACAACAATCGCTTTTCTTCTGGAGTGGTTTTACCACATATCCTTATTGCTAAATCCTCTCGTTTTCAGTGGCATAATGTGAGACAATGGGTAATAACATGTCCAGAAGGGGAGGATTGGGAGTATGTGGGACCTAACATTTAGTTCACCTAGATAGATCTGTTAAGAAAATAGCAGTAGAACTAGTTGTACCTGTAACCCGATCCGTTCTGTCATTTATCTTTCACTTCTCCACCTAAACCCATGCTGTTTACCCTTAAAATTTTTTAGTTAGATTTGCTCCACTCATCTCTCTGGGTACAAGGGAAATAATATTTTGTCTGAATAGTTCATGTTGAACCCTTGGTCATTTTCCCAAAGTCATCCTTCCGTTTACATTGTGCACAATTTCTTATTTCTTTTGAGGCTGAGACCGGTATTACAATTGTTTATGCTGATTTAGTTAAGCAGGGTGCTATTATTCCGATCCAATACTTTCCTATTCTTCCAGTTAGAAAGCATATGATTCATGACGATTCATTGAGCACCTCCACGGAGTCAATGCTGCTATACACCCTAGGACTCCTATAGTCTCGAAACCTTCCACTATTCTCTGTACTGTCCCAGCCACTGCTATGTGGTTTTCTGTTACTGATCTTGTGAATGCTTTCTTTTCAATTACTCTACACCCTGAGTCTCAGTTCTGGTTCACATTCACTTTTAAAGGGAAGCATTGGACCTGAGCTGTGATGCTGCAGGAATATACAGAGGCTCTGTGTGCGTGCATGTGAGTGTGTGTGCGTGCGTGTGTGTGTGTTCGTGTGTGTATGGACAAGAACTAGAAAAGATAAAAAGTTGAAAGGTTATTGGCCAAAGGGGGGTGGTGTCTTGGTGTAATATGTAGATGAGTTGCTTTTATGTTCTGAGGCTCAGGAATAATGCGAAGAAGACACAAAGGCTTTGTTGGTCTTTCTAGCGGAAATCGGGCACAAAGTGTTCCGAAAAAGTTGCAACGGGTTGAAAGAAAATGAAATACCTGAGTCATGATTTGACTTCAGGGAATGTGCACAGTCTGCAAGACGGCAAGTTGTCTGTTCTTGGAATGTTATGATATTGATATTGCCGGCAATGAGTTAAAAAAGATTTTTTTTGCTGAAAAGCACAGCCACTCCAAGAATTAGCGACCTCTTCTAATTTGGTTTTGACTGATAAAATTTCATGGACGGAGCAGGCTGAGAAGGCTTTAACTGATATAAACTAAATTTTTATGTCTGCTCCCTTAAGAGTTCGACTATGGTAGTCTCGTCCTTTCACTCTGTTTGTGGACGAGAAAGGGGGGTGTATGACTGCAGTATTAACTCAACAACAAGGAAATAGACAATGACCGGTCACATACTATTCTAAAAAAAAAAAAATTAACAAATAAAACTGGATCCAGTGGCCGCTACAATCCCGGCCTGTTTGAAAGCAGCTGCTGCAATAACAGAGGCCATATTAGCATGCTCAGATGTTGTTCTCATGAGTTTATTAACTGTTAAGGTACCACATGCTGTACATTCCATCTTAGTACAGACAAAAACATCTCATTTGACAGGTGCGCTATGTAGTGAAGTGTCAAGCTCACACAGGGAAGACGAATCCAGTAAGTGAGGGAAATGCGCAAGCAGACGTGGGCAAAGAAAGCCACCCAGGATCCTACTTCACCACTAACTTCTTCATTTCTATTACAGAAGGAGGAACAAGAGTCACACAAGGATGCAGTACTATCTCTACGAACTGTAGCAACGGAAAAGGAGATAAAGACGTTGCAGAAAGAGGGATCAGATAAAGCTCTGAAAGGAATTTAGATCCATCCATTAACTAAACATCCTTTTTCCCAAAAGCTTTCTTTCTAGGAATTGCAAAGGCTGCGCATGGTTTGGCCCACCCTTCCAGAAGATGCAATGATGGCACAGGTGCAACAATACTGTCACGCCCGGGGTTTTTCTAACTTTGCTGATCAGTTCTGTAGGAGGTCTACATTATGGCGAAATGTAGGAAAAGGCTTGCAGGTTTGCGTAGTGCCTTACAGATAGAGTGCATGAACAAGTGAGGGAAACATGGTGAACTACCTCACTACTGTAAGGGCAATACACTATTAAAATGTGCTCTGTACCCTGTCAAATGTCACTATTGAAAGATGCTCAACTCTGAATCCGGCTACCTACTTCCCACTGAGGGAGAGGGGGAACCACATAACTGCCAGGATGAGATAACAAAGGTCCTAAAACCTAGTCCGGACCTCCAGGAAACTCTACTAGAAACAGGAGAAATTCTTTATGAGGATGGCTGTTCCTTGGGATTGGACGACAGAACACTCTCCACCAGTTATGCAGTGGTCAAGGAAGACCACTTACTTGAAGCAAACCGAATTCTTCTAGTTTAAGTGCACAAGCAGCTGAGCTAATAGCTCTCACTCGAGCTTGCCAGTTGTCTGAAAGAAAAGTCATAACCATTTACACAGATTCCAGATCTGCCTTTGGAGTCTTCCATAATCATGGGGCATTATGGAAATTAAGAGGATTCAAAACCAGTACTGGTAAGCCCATACAACACCAGAAATTAGTGGAATCCCTTCTCAAAGCTATAACAGAACCATCAAAACTGGCAATAGTTAAATGCCAAGCCCATTACTGGGAAACAAAACCCAGTCAGCCAAGGAAATGAACTGGCTGACCATTTGCTAAACAGGCCGCCTGTAATAACACACCAGTCTTTATTCCAACAGAAGGATGACAAAGACCCTGATAATCAAATTATTTCTTTACAGAGCGCTACCACTGACCGAGAAAGGATAAAGTGGTCCCAAGAAGGATCCCTCTCTGCTGCGGTCTGGACCCATAAGCAAACTAACAAACATTTCCTCCCAAAGGCTTCTTTTCCAGGAATGGCAAATTCTCACACGGCCTGGATCATGCAGGAAAAGACACTATGACTCAGGATGTCGAGCAGCATTGGGAAACCACAGGGTTCTCTACATATGCTGAAAAATTCTGCTGACGATGCGCACTATGCCAAAGGTTTAATGTAGGTAAAGGTACTCAGGTAAGCCCCGCCGTCACTCCTAACCCAATGGGTCCCTTTGAACACCTCCAAATGGATTTCATTGAGTTAACACCGCCTAAAGGCTACCGTTATTGCTTGGTAATTGTCGATGTGTTCTCCCGATGGGTGGAAGTTTTCTCTAAACATGCAGATGCAAAAACTGTGGCTAAAGCTTTAATAAAAGAAATCATTCCAAGATGGGGAATATCACAGAAACTGCATACCGATAACGGAACCCACTTTGTGAATTCTGTAATAAATGAGCTGACTACTTGGCTCTAGATAAATGTGCATCATTACTGCAAATACCATCCTCAAAGTGGAGGTATTGTAGAAAGGTGCAATGGTACCCTAAAATCAAAATTGGCAAAAATCTGTGAGCAGACAAACTTAACCTGATGCTCTACTTCTGGCCTTGATGGGGTTGAGAGGAAGAACACATCGGCAGTTGGAACTATCACCATTTGAAATTTTAACTGGACGCCCCATACCTGTTGGCACAGTTATCGGAAATGTTACTCTGCATATTGTGGACGATGATCTTCTCTCTAGTCTTGCAGGTCTCCGAGCTTCCCTGAAGGAAGTCCATGAACAAGTTAACAAGGCTTGGCGGACCGGTCCCCCATCAACGGAGATCCAGATCCTCCTTGGAACCTGGATACTGATCAGAGACACCCGAAGGAAACATTGGCATCAACCTCGTTGGAGGGGACCATTCCAGGTGCTATTATCTACACCTCACGCTGTTAAAGTCGAAGGACTTCCTGCCTGGATCCACGTCTCACATTGCAAAGAATGGCATTCTTAGTTCTATTATTAATAACTTTTTCTGTCCCCTTGAACATGCGACAACGAACTTATGGGGACCTTCCCACACTAACTTTCCAAATAGGGAAGACTACCTCACTCTAGATTGACTTTTGTACTGTTGCTCCTTGTGGAACCGGCAGCCAAGAACAATGAACTAGGGCTAAAAAATATGTGTGTGTGTGACTACTGTCTCCATTCATTATGGCAGTAATAGTGAAAAATGGCAGTGGGTATTTGCAAATACAGGTACCTATGACTGGGGTTATCAGCCCTGGAAGGCTCAGCAACATGATCTCAAGGTTTGTGGTTGCTGCCTCATCCCCTGTATTCATGGCCTCCTTCAGAGGCTTATTGATACCTCTCTCACAAAAGCCTATTTTCTTCATGCTGACAATTCCCAAAACCCTGATTACAACCCTTTGCTTCCGGAACTTTCTGAATATGATGATATTCTTCCCGATGATTGGGTCTGATCATTTTCATGTGCACATTTTATGTGCAAAGGGGGAACTGAGGAAGAGAAAACATTATTATTTAACTCACAGATATCAAGGACTGTGTTTTTAGTTGATCATGCTGCAGAGAGCTATATGATTTGTTCCTGATTTATGCAGAAAAGGAGTTGGGCTGTGTGCACAGCATTAAGGGAGTAACTTTTATCATTTATAGGAAAGGCTGACCTCTGATACTATCAGAAGACCCTGTGAAGAATGTAAGATCTTTATGGACTATAAGAATGTTTAAATTGATTCTAAGTGTGTATAATTAGAAGGGTGTATTCCTTAGGAATGCAAATGGCTGTTTGTTTCAGGTTTTAAGAACATTCCAGTATATCATAAATTAAGATTTAACCTAAGCTATGTATAACCTCAGAATGAACTGCTAGGGATTTTTTTTCTTTTCTAGGATATAAAAGAAACAACAGGTTTACTTTAGATATTCTGCCAAAATCCAAATCAGTTGACTGAGTTGGAAAGAGGCAGTCTCACATTCTCTCTACTCACCAAGAATTAAGAATAAAGAAATTATTTTTACTTTAATTGGGTTTAAGTTCTTCCGTTGTTTTCGACTTCAGCGCTCACACAAGACAAAAGACAAGACCTAAAGCTCATTGTGGTACTCCTTAAGTGATTTTGAACTATACAAAAATAAATTGTAGTATATTGTATAATTCACTTTGTCTGTGTATTAATTTTGGAGAATTGAATAAAACTTAAAAATTGTTACAGCATTTACAATCCTTATTTGCTATGTTATGAAGCAGGTTCAAGAGGTTATGTTTACCAAATTTGAATCAAGGGGTTTGCACCTCTAAATCCACATCAGGGAGGAAGATGAGTGTTAAACAACATTTAACATTGCAACAAGGTAGTATGAATATTTTCTAATGCAAAATATATTTACTCATGCTCCTTCTGTTTTACCACTTTTTACCTTCATGCTTCCATTTCTGCAATCCTTTTGTGATTCAATTTTACTTACTGACCATTTTTTTGACAATTACAGTTTCAAACATTGTTGACCTGAAAAAGGCTTCTACTTTGTTCATTTCACCAATTTTGGTTGGTTCTGTTCTGGTCACTGTTGATGTTGAAGCTAATGAAGTCCACCAGAAACCAATCCATGGGGTTTACTGTTTATTTTTCCCAAGACCTAATAAAGATGCTTTATAGAGTGTTTTAGAATCATTTCCTGTTTTTTTTGTTTGTTTATCCCACTCATACTACTAAAATCCAGACATAATCATTTCATTTGAAATGATTTTCATTGTGTGCCAAATAAATCTTTCAAATAATATTTGTAAAACCAAGAGGAACACCTTAAGTGGACTGCTTTTATAATATCAGTAGAATAGGAGAGTGTGGTATTCTGAAATTAACTATCAGTAATAGAAAGTAAACATATGTATAAGGCAAAAAATTATGCCAAAAATCTACACTGTGTAAATATGTACCATTCAATATGTTTATAGGCGATATTGCAATGGAGTCATATTTTGATTTTGTGAATTGATTATAGATGAATATATGTATAGTATAAAAGACAATGCTAAAAAGTACAAAAAGCACAAATTTTGCAATGACTAGTTCTCACTCTCTTAAAAGCAATATAGTCTAATGAGTAGTATTACCTAAAGAATTAACTCTTGGCTGAAGTTGTTTTTGTATGATTCGTTGTTGGGATGGGTGAATCTTTGGTTTTTCATTATTTGATTTATAAGTTCTTTTTCAGTGCTTACAGATTAATGCAGTTAAGAACAGCCTACTTTCTATCTTCTTTATCAGTTAGTTCTTCTCTGTGTTTGAGATAACACATCCGGTCTGTGCAGTTAAGCTGTCACAGGCAAGCACCCAGCCATTATGCTTTTATAGAAAAGAACATTTAGCCTTGTACACCCAATCATTCTTATACAATTTGAAAAATAAAAAACTTATGAAGGGAAAAGATTTACCTGACCCATCTATACCACATATTATTTATTCCGAATTACCAAAAATTACAGGACACAGAAAACCATATAACACAAATGTCAAAACCAACATATATCCAGAAATCAAAGTCAAAAATGTGTTAGCTAAATATCAAAACCATCAATGCAATGACCAGCAATGACTTCAGTAGACATGCAACCACACATGCTGTATATTACCCATGTCACAAAAGAGCAATATACACACTGTTTCTAAATGGATTTTTAACACTAGAATTACCAGAGCCTATGAGAAAACTTGTAAATCCGGCTCACCTTAAATCCTTTCTCACTTCTCCGTCAGTGTCTTTTGTCCTGTAAATGTGTCAATAAGCAGCAAGCAGCCTGGTATCCCATCCCCTCGGCCACCGCCGCAGTTCAATCTGAAAAAAAGTTTCTCAGTGCTCAGTGTTTATTTTTGAGTGGTGCGGGAGCTTTATAGGGTAAAAAGTACATCATCATTGGTAATACATACATTTCATGTGTGTTCCGTATCAACAACAATCTATGTAAAAAGTTTGTTAACAAAGTCATGTTTTAGTAATAATTGACAAAATGTAGACATGAAATGTCTAATGTGTGAAGCCTGAAATACAAATACGATAGGCGTTGATACGACAGCTTGCGTGATGCAATGCTAAGAACTGCTGACCCCCAAAAAAAGAGCTTCTGGGTTCAATGCTGGCAGCTTCTCAAGTTGACCATTTTGAGTAGAGAGCTGCTCTTATTGTTAATATTATAAAATAAAAACATACATTTGATTTGCGTCTGTAACAGCCGCTGTAAATTTATAGTACTTGTCAAAGTTAGGGTTTTTTTTTTCAGTTTTATTCTCTCACTCAGGTTCACGCTCCCACAACACCTCCCTGCCCCCCCAAACCCATGATCCAATGATATTCTCAGATAAAGACATGTACTTGACTGGGAATAATTGTGATGATTTTAGATAGCACGGAACCAACCTCGCTGTACTATTCTGTCCTCTGCATCTTCTGGAGTTTGTTTGTTATACCATGTCTTTATCAGCTGTAAATTTATGGTATTTCTAAAAGTTAGCTTTTTTTTTAGTTTTATTCTCTCAGTCACGTTCACACTCTAACATTAACACTCTAGAGTCTGATCTAACTCAAACTAACAGCGCCAGTATAAATTCACACCCGATCTGACGCTATTCATTTTCAAATAATATTGCATTAGTGCAACAATGTTTTCTAATTTGTACTATTCAGGTCATAAAATGATTAAAATTTCTTCAAAATGTCACATATTTGTCTCTTTCTTTTTTGCCCGATGCTGCGTTGACATTGTGCACCTGAAGGCGTGAGCTTATTCAGTACGAGAAGGAGCACGCAGGTGGTCGGTTGCTTGTGCTATAACATGCTTGACTTGGCGGTGATCATCGTACATGTACTGTGCAAAGCATGCATGGGGGCCACTGAGAAAAGAAGAGTGTTCATGGCTCACCTTGCAAAGGAGCTTCGTCATTGCTTTGTACAAGAAAAGGCAATGGATAAATCAAAAGAGGATGCAACATCAACAAGCTTCTGTTCCAAGACCGCTGCTTCCCCAGCCCCTTTAGTGTAATAGTAACACAGCACAGAGGGAAGTGTGTACATTGCAACAGGTACACATGTCGTAAATGTAGAAAGGACGGTCTTTGGGTGTGTGGGAACTGCTAAAATTTGAATCTGATGATTGTATATAGCGCGGAACTGACCTCTCTGTACTGTTCTTTCCTCTGTGTGTCCTGGAGTACAAAAGAAACACCACCATACAGCAACATGTGCAGACTGCATGGGCAAGATTGGAAAAAAAAAAACGCAGTCATTGATTACAAGCGCAAGAAGGCATGTGAATTAATATGAATAATGTTGCATCAGTGCCAGAATGTTTTCTGAAATGTATTATACAGGTCATAAAAAAGTTATTCCAAATATCACATATACCTATGTCTCTATTTTTTTGTCAGTGCGGCATCATGGACCATAAGGAGCATACTAATTCAGGTGAGCATGAACACTCAATAAAACTGAACAAAAAAAAATTCAAGTGACAGTGATATACGAAGAAGGCGGGTTCACCAGCATTTGTGTGTCAGCTTTTATCCATTGTCTCAAAACACCACTCACATCTACAGTTATTCCCAGTTTCAGATAAAAATTAACCGCATCAGATCTGTGGCGGGGGTAGGTGTTGTATCGTGAAACATTACTTTTACAAGTTCTATAAATTTACACTGGCTGTTACAGACACAAATCAAATGTATGTTTTTATTGTATGATATTAACAATAAGAGCAGCTGACTACTCAAAATGGTAAATTTGCGGTGGAGGTGGTTTCGAACTCACGAACTCCAGATTATAAATTGGCACAGCTAACCACAGCACCACGGAAGCTGTCATATTGTACTTGCACCTTTCATGAAAGTGTTTATTTTATATTTGGCCATCAGTATTCACACATTATACAGTTCATGTCTACATTTTGTCATTTATTACTAAAACATTTCTGTTTTAACAATGTGTTTACATAGATTGTTGTAGACACAAAACACACATCAAATTATTTCTCCTTACAATTCTGGGTAGCTCAAACCCAGATAATCAGTCAAGGCTGGAACTGGGAGAACTTATTGCCTGTTCTGAGGCAGTGGGGGGGATGGTATAGAGGGCTGCTTGCTGCTTGGGCTTATCGACACATTTAGAAGACAAAAGGCACTAACCGAGAGGTGCGAAGGGATTTAAGGTGGGCCGGATCTACAAGTTTTTTCGTTGGCTCTGGTAATTCTGGTGTTAAAAATAAAACCACAAAAAATTACCAAAACTGTATGTAATTTGCAAAAGATATAGATAAGTTTCTCATAAACGATGGGTTGTGATCTACATTGGCTGTGAAAATGGGTTGCTACATGGGTGTGTAGTAAAATTAGCCAAGTTTATCCAAGATATTGTTAGTGATATAGCAAGTGATATAACACCCTCTATTCAGCGTACTACTGTATCTATTATGGTGAAAATACAGTAAATACTCTGCACTACATCACCACCTCCTCACACAACCTGTGTAATAGTCAAGCTGAGATGACTGACAAGCAAAGACAAATTAAAGAAAAGGGGAGAAAGACAACTTGTGTGGTGAAAGAGTCACTGCGCTGGTTTGAAATATCAAAATGGAAAGAACAAGACAGGCAACAGGATGTGATGATTTTCAGGATGTTGAAGGGGGTCTTCAGCATGTGGTACATATATTGCCATTGCAGTGTATGCTAAATTTAGTTTCATTGGCCACAGACAACTATAGAGAATCATCACGTGTTCACTGTTACAACATGCTGCACATTGAGTCCAAATCTGTAACAAAAGGGCAGAGGAAGTTGTGTATCAAGTTTAACATGCTATGACAAGGGTGAAATTCCTCCTCATTATACAATTTTAGTATTTGTTAGACCATTGATAACTGTAAGAACACCAGAAGATATTAAAAATGGGATACAGGTAGCAGACCCTGGAGAATTCAGCATTCAGCATGACAGGGTAAACATTTCAAACTTGGATGTTTGTGGAATTCTTCATTCAGAAGAATTATAACCCATATAAAATACAAATAAACCATATATTTTTAATGATTATTTAGCAATTTGTCTCAACTTTTTAATGTTTATTCAGTTCTAAAAGGAAAACCGAGATATGCTGAATAATGTGCAAACACATTTACAAGAAAGTATTAGTGATGATGGAACTCATTTATAAAATGTAATTAAAGAAATCCTACTTAAGACAAGGTAAATAACTTGCAACCATGGTCCGTATAAGCGGGTTTGCAAAATGGATGGATAGATGAATGGATGGGTGGTAAACAAACTGCTTCAATTAATTATTTTTTGATAGTTTAGTTATTATCAGGCGCCATGGGTCAAGTGACTAAGTTAAGTGCCATTTATCCTTTCAAAACTCATCTTATCTTTGCTATCCCTGTTATAAAAAAGAATTAATTTTTCAGTGCTTTACTAAAATTTACACAAAGCATTTACATTGGCAGTGATATAAGTCAGAAATCTGTTCCTTGTTTTGGATGATAATATTCTTTTATTATCCATATGTTTGCTTTACACTTTTCTATTTGAATAATATTCATGTGAAAAATATGCTTAAAAAACCTATGCTGTTTTTCTTATATTTTCATTGTTATTTGTAAATGTTTGGCTCTGCTGGTAATAAAGGTAATAATCCTCTTCTTGCTGCACAGTATGGCACTAATTTTCTTATTTGGGTAATCAGATTAAACAGTTTAGGAACCCATGCTACATATGAATACACTTGTGTACATGAAATGCATGTCAAACATGAATAATAGACCTAGTATTATGATATGACACATGAAATATAATGATTTCTTAAGTACAGTCAAAAAGACTTGGTGTTTTTTTACCTATCTTCCTATTTAGTATCTGGGCCAGCCTTACCTAATAAGCCATATAAACAGCTGCTGAGGGATCTCTAACAAATAATTTTTTAGCACACATATTTAAAATTTGTTAATAGACTATACCCTACTCACCAGGGGCCTCATGCATAAACAGTGCGTACGCACAGAAATGTTGCGCAAGAATGTTTCTACATTTAAATCGCGATGTATAAAACCTACACTTGCCGTAAAGCCACGCACTTTTCCACGGTACCTCATACCTTGTCGTACGCAAGTTCTCCACTCGGTTTTGCAGACTGCCGGCACTCAGCGTCAAAGCAGTGCTACTGTTCCTGTGTGGTTACTCTTTATTTTCTTGACGCGGCTTTATAAATACACTGAAACTAACTGCATATTGTTTATTAGTGTAATGCATCTAATTGTAATTAACTTGTAACAATATAATGGTCCAGGGAATAGCCATAGTATTACAAATACCATAACTGCTTTAGCGTTGTTACTCTCACTGCACCTTTTTTTTCTTCTTTCAGCTGCTCCCATTAGGGTTGCCACACCGGATCATCTTTTTTCATATTACTCTCATTGCACCACTTGGAGTATTTATATCACTGTGTCTGAGTGGAGAATCACAGAAGCAGCTGATCGGAAAGAGAATTATCGGTATACAGCATCAAGCACATGCTGCCTCAGCCACGGCAAAACGCTTCAGAGACTTTCCTGTACGGACCTCGTGGTTCAGAAACAGTTTCATTCCAAGAACTTTAAACAATCAATCAGTCCATCAAGTGCTCCTTGTGTAACTGTTTGTACTTACAAGTACAATCACTTCACTGTAAACTTGCACTACAATTATAATATTGCACAACCTGCGCCACTTTATAAAGCGCGTATTTGCATATGATGATGATATCATTTTTAAGTTACAGCACTACGGCCATGTGGTGTGTTTCCCCAAGAGTGATCCGGCTCATAAGATCATCATTGTTGGGGACCCAAGTGGCTGGACCTGGCCAAGTAACCAGGCCACATAACACCTGGCTGCGGCAGATAGAGGATCATTTCCGAAGGGTAGGAATGGGCCGCGTGTCTGCCTGGTGGGTTGTCAACCGGGATCCTGAGCTGTTTCAACTTGTAATGGGTGTGGCAATGCACTGTACCAGTGCATGCTCCCCAACTTGACTTGATAATTCCTCTGTTTCCCCTTCCCCACAGGTCAAGAGTCTGTGTGTCATCCTTGACAGTACTCTATCTTTTCAGTCCCACATCAGTAACATCTCTCGGTCTGCATATTTCCACCTGCGTAACACTAATCGTATTCGTTTGATGCTAGAAATGGAAAGGCTGCCGGAAATTAAAAGTTCAAGACCATTTATGTTTCCAGTTGTCAAGAAACCCAATGTTTTGTGCACTGGACCTCAAGAGCAAATGCAAATAAAACTAAAACTCAGTCCAAAAGACCAGTGCTGCTGAATTACTTCTTGGCTTTGTTTTTATTCTAGTACATTTGCTAAATGTCCCATTTTACAGGAAAACAAGCTGCTAATTTAACTGGAAGCTAGTGTTAAGACTTAAGAACAGGGGGTATATAATCATGCTTCCTATAGTTCTGGTAAAGTTTCTTGCAGAAGCATTTCGAATTAACTAAATGATATAAACAGAACAATTCAAGCAGGTCTGTTGCAGTATTTGTCATAAAAGGAAGAATGGTGTCAAAGAGAATACGTAAATAAAACTAATGTTTAGGCCTAGTAAGTTAAAAAAATTAACAGGATATTATTATGTCTGTATTATTTTAACTAACATGATTACTAATGTAATAACATTTGCTTTTATAAAAACAATAATCACTGTTTTCTGCATACCAGTGAAAGTGAGTAGATGCCAAACATTCTGGAGTACACAGATTTCATTAAGCATCTTAGAAAATGTATAGGAATGCAGGTGGAGAGACCTAGGAATTTTTCAGAGTTAGAAAAATGGAAAGACTCATAGCTGGCTACAAAAATGTTTGGAAACAGATTTTTGCCAAAAGAGATGCTAGGAAGTACTGACTGACATGATGCCCAAGCATTTGATTCACTGTTTATTTTTTTCCAATCTTGCAAATTCAGTAAATAAATAGTAATTGAGCAAAAATATTTACAAATAAGTCATGCAAAAATCTTTTTAATCTATTACTCTCTTTGTGAGGCATTGTTAGAAAATTGCAGTATACCACAGTATTTTAGTGACAGGGAAATACCTGTGCATAGAACAAAACTTTTCAGAATTATTGTCAAAGTGAAAAATAAAAAAGGATTAATTTGTACACTTTTAAAAAAAGTCGGTTCTCGTCTAAAGAGAGAGGAAATTACTCAAAGAAGAGACAAAGTGAGTTTTTGGACTTTGGAATCAACAAAAATGTAATTACATGGTTGTTGTATAAGCACAAAATTATTTTTTATTATAACCGAAAAGTCTATTCAGAAATGTGCAACAAATGTATGCTTCTCAAATATCAAAAAATGTTTTCTTTGTGTTCTGTTTTGGGTAAAGGTAATTAATTTTTGCCTCCAATTGTATGTTAATGTAATAAACCCAGAAAGCAAACAATGGCTGTTAATTGCATAGAAAAAATGCTTCTCTCATATTTGTGTGAACTATCAAGAGAGCACATTTCAATAATGGATGCAAAATGCTACTGAAAATTCTCTGGTGTCTTCAAATTATCCCATTAGCATGTCCAGTGTAAGACTACATCCTTCATTCAAAGTGCTGTGCAATTTAGTTACCCTAGAGAGACATCTTCAAAGTACATTGACAACATGTATGTACAATATTTAGTATTTTAGAAATGGACTAAAATAAGTGAATATAAGAATTATTTGGAGTTTACTGATACATAAGCAGCCTCACTGCCCAGACCTTAAGAAATCTGGTTCTATTTTTTGTCCACTCACTGACAGTGCAAAACTTTTAGTTTTGTATTGTGTTCCCGTATGTTTTAACTGAATATTGCAGTTTGCTGCTCCATACAGTATTAAAGATAAGTATATGTTATGTAAAATGACACAGAATTTAAGTTTGCTTTTATGTGTGAATGTAGAGTGGCAACTCTGCAGTAATCTTTAAAGTTTTTCACTGGGGTTTCTGTGAATTACTGTGCAATGTAGCATAATGCAAATAAGCAACTCTGCACTTTAACAGACTGTATCATTTAGAATAGTACATTAAACAAATTCAGAATTGGATACTATATTCAAGTCATTGTGCATAAATACTTTATGATATTTTGTAACCACAAGGGGGCACCACCGAGCCCCAAACCACAGACATATTACCCAACACAATTCCTGATTCAAATAAAAGGCTTTTATTTGCCACCTACATTTTTCAAACATGAACCAGGCAAAATACTAAAACAAACAGATTCTCTTAATTGTTCTGCCTCTAGTGGAATGTCACCTGCTGCTTCCCGAGTCTGATTCCTCAAGGTGAGGCTGAGAGGATTCTTTCAAACTGGACCCAGAACTGCTTCTGGAATCATGGGATTGGTAATGTGGAGCACTTCCGAGTCAGGTGGAAACCAAGGTAATTCTCCCCCTGCAACACCCCCTTGCGGCACCCAAAGACCCCAACAAGGTTGTACCTCTGGACTCCAAGTCCCATGCCACCATACAGGTGTCACAACTGGGTTCAGCCTGGAGGAACACTGTCACCTGGTGCGTGGGGAATTGAAATGCTCCTGGCACTCACATTTACCCAGTCTATTTATCATTCTTCTCTCAGTGTCTTGATGAAGAATGTAAGGCATTCCAGCCATGTCAACCTCCACTGTCCTTCCAATATGACAAGAAATCATCCAGGGATGTCTATCCTTTCTCTTGGGCACTTAGAAGTTTAAAATACTCTTGTAGGAGATAAAAAACAATCTAATAAGCAGTAGTAAAGCCATATGCAGTAGATAGCTGAGTTATAGATAGATGAGTTATCCTTCTCCTTAGAAAACAGATGAATGCTTGTGGCACAAATAAAATAAGTGTACAGGGTCAAATTCTTGTTTTCCACATTGACATCTTCTGGCAGTTTTGTTTGGCTGGAGAATTCATTTTCTTATCATGGTTTAAGTCCACAAATTGCATTAAAAAACAAGTCAAATGGTAATAAATACAATTAGTGCTCAAATTAATCCTATGGTGACATATATGGAATCTTGAAGAATAAAAAGCTACTGGGCACTAGTACTCAATGAAAAGCTTGAAATTCGTGACAATGATGTAGCAGCGCTACATGACGTGAGAACTTTAGCTCCCAACAGTCCCCACTGTAGCCCTGATTGGATGTCTGAGGAGAGTGTAGGTACTGCTGGGGACAAGACTAGTCAGTTGGAGATTTAAAAGGAAGTTGGATATACAGTAAAAAACAAAGGTATATTAATTGACAATAATAAGATTATGAAAATATTTAATTGTTCTAAGTAGATTCATTGAACGTGTATGCTCACTGCTGGATTAACCATGTTATGTTTCTCACTACGAAGTGCATCCACCCTATTATATACTGTAACACTGATCTCTCACACCACAGGCTCTCTGGGTTTGCTGGTCGGTAGGTAGATAGATTGGTAGGTACATAGATTTTCTACCGGTATTCTGAAGCTCAAATAGGATGTGCTGATCCTGAATGGTGCAAATACAGAGTAGCACAAACCGATTTGGCAGAGGGTGAGTACATATGTAATTAGCCATACGGTGTGGTGTTTTGTCAAAACAAGCGTTAAAGTCAACCTTGGCTAAGAGAAATAATAATAATAACAATGAAAGATTTATTACTATTTACAAGGTGTTTCTATTTTTTTGGTGGAGCAGTGGTTGGCACTGCTGTCTCACAGTTCAGGTCACATTTATGGCCACAGTAATTTGTCCAGAATACTTGACAGATGCTATTTTGGCCCTCAGGAAAACTTAAGAGCCCACTACACTCAAAACTAGTTCCCCTTTGACTTCAATGCATTTCGCAGAGTTCAGTGAAATTCTTGTGATTTCCCTGAACTCCTTTGTTTGTTTGTTTGTTCATCGCCATTCCTCACATACAGACAGCAGTTTGGGCTTTTTAGTGGTTGCTTGAATTTATCTGCATAGCACAGCACACTGCAGCTGCTAATTTATAGTTAGAATGGGAACAGGTTGTTCATAGTGATCCAACAAGAAAAAGTGAAAAGATGGTGACATACCACACTGCCATAAAGAACTTTAGTGTTTTAGCATGAAGGCAGTGGGGTCTCATGAACGAAGTAGGAGTTTGACTTTAGACAAGCCACTACTTTTACAGCTCAGAATAAAGCTTTACGTATTTATGGATTATTTTGAATTGTAATTTCTATGTGGTCTTAGAGTGCGACATTTCACAAATATTTGAATCAATTAGGTAGATCACATGATGACAGCTTTCACAATTAGAGTGTCTTGATATGCGTTCATTTTGAACAACTCTTATTCAAGGTAAATGAGTGAGATGGACAGTTTTGAGACGAATCACACCATGTGTTCAGCAAAATGAGGAGGGTATTTTGTTGATAGCCGATTTCCATTCATTATCTGAAATTCTATTTGAAAGGCCATGTTCCCAACACTGCCTCAGATTTTTATAGGTGTGGTTAACTTTGCTTATATTCCTTACATATTTCTTGGTACATGACAGTACAATCTCCACAGTAGATAATGAAGGAAACTTAGAAAAGTCAGTGAGATTTCTTTTAGTAAAATCTTACATGTTTAACAACAAACGTGTTTATGAAGCTTTACATTTGAGGCACAGTTGTTCATATGATGCAAACATATTGTTAGCATATCACTCTTGATATAGTAAATCAGTCCTGATGCTAAGCACCTTCCACATGTTGTGCACTGAGTGATTTATGAATGTGATTTTCTAGTAAGTTTGCAATTCACAGTAACAATTCATCCTTAAAATCTGCCCTTTTTTGGCACTGCTTTCTGAGTAAGTGTTTTACCTGAGTTAAACAATTGACAGTAATTCATAGTAATTAGTGGTATCTAATGCACAGCACAAATCATTCAGATACATTAAGGCAGGATTTCCTCTTTATGGCTAACCAACCTACAACGTGGTATAATTTTCTAAAACACACATTCATATGCCAGTAGTAGAAAATTAAGAAAGGCAGTACTATGCTTTCCTCTGCCTTATATCTTTGAGGAATATTTTTGTTTTTATTGTTTTAGCCACTCCCTGGTTCAAATCAATGAAGCTATAATTGTGTTTAATTTTGTTAATATATATGGTTAAACAAATTGAACAATTTGGCAGGAAAATTCATTTGAACAATATTAATTCTCCCAGCTATTGGAAAATAAATACAAAACTTGCAAGCAATGTCTAATGCAATGGTTTTCATTACTTGGTTGCTAAAATAAAATTAAATTTAAATAGGTCTTTATATCATTGTGTAATTGGGATACATAGTTATGCAAACTATTGAGAGACAGAGAAAATTGATCATATTTAAGCTAATTTGCAAAGCACTTCATAATAAATAATAGGCTCTTATTAAAGTTAATCTTGAAACCTGAGATTCTGTAAAACTCAGTTAGTATAATAACTACATATGGAAGTGACGAGTATGCATTAGTAATTCAGATCACCATTTCATCTGCATAAAAATGTTTTGTTCAAGTGTTTCTCTCACAATCTGTGGTCTCTGGTTTGTGCAAGTAAATAGTAAGGGGATTGATAGTGATGGCAAATGAAATTGTTAACATTGTGTCTAGTTCCAGTTCTAAAGTAAAATAATCTGAATTTATCTTTACAGAAACTGAATATTAAATAATTGTGTTTAATGCAATGAAATTAAGTCCATCCAGCTCTATCTAAAGATATCTGAAGCTGTGTAGAGGAGATCAACCATGTGCATCCCCTGACTTAAGGACATGTCCTACTCTGACAGACTCAGAGAATTAAACCTGTTTAGTGTCAAGCAGAGGAGACTGCATTGGGACCTAATCCAGATTTTCAAAATCCTCAAAATGCATTGATAAAGTAGATCCAGCAACATTCTTGCAGCTTAAGGGTAAATCACATACTCGAGGACATCATTGGAAATTTAGAGGAGGTGCATTTAAAACTTGAGCCAGGAAGCATTTCTTTAGGCAAAGAGTTTTGGGACTCTGGAACAAACTACCAAGACATGTAGTTGTAGCAGAACCCTTGACAACCTTTAAGAAGAATCTGGATGAGATACTGAGACAGCTTAGCTTTTAGCTGTACAAAGGGTATTAATGGACTGAATGGCCTCCTCTTATTTGTCAGACTTCTTATGTTCTTATGCGTCTAGAGATACATTTAGATTTAGATCTCAGAGAGGCTAATAAGGCCCTGTTTGGATGGGATTGTTAGTTTTACACGAGGAAGGAGGGCAAAGTAATTATTACCATAGGACCTCTGTCATTTTAGTCCCATCCAGAGCACTCATATCACGGAATTTTACTGACATGTTGATTCACACAGTGCTTGTTTTACCAGAGGTATTTTTTTACTGACATTTATACAAGTTAAAAGGCTTTGTAACTTTTACTGAGACATGAATGTGCATTCTGTATTCTTGTAATAATTACCCATCCAAAAAGGGCTTATGATACGGAACAAATTAAATATGTTGTAATTTAGGCACTGGACGTGGCTAGGTAATTAAAAAAAAATCGGAAGTGAGCTTCAGTAGTCTTTGTACCCTAGGAACCAAATTACCTGAACTGTTCTATTACATTTCAGTAATTTTTTAACTCTCTGATGCTGATCTTTCTGATTATAAAATAGGTCGTTATGATAGGAATTGATGAGAGGAATTCATAATTTATTGAAGACTTGCAGTACTTGAGGGTTCCACTAGAGTGCCTCTTTCTCTTGCACAATTTGACTCAAAAACTAATCAGCACATCGTCATCTCATAACAGGCTTGTGTTTTGAGTTTTCTATTTTTCTCTCCTCTCGTTTTAGCTCTAGCCTGTCCTGAAGAAACTGTGGCACACCGACTCACACATACACTGACAGACACACAACCATCATTGAGATATCAATGTTTTTGGTTTCAGGGGTCTTAAAATGTCGAGATCAGTCAAAAACCAGAAATCTAAGTGAATCTAAGACTTTCACTCCCCAGTAGATGGTAAGTTATGGTGGGGTTGCGCTAAGCGAAAATAGGAAACTAAAAAAACCCTGGTCCATTAACAAAACTGATAATAATTAATTTGTCTTTCAAATTAATCAAAGAAAATATTAAAATAAAAAAAATTAATTACAATTTTTAGTGGTTAAATATTCAAAGTGTTTAAGGAAACAGAACCTATACTGTAAAATGAGAAAGCAAAGGAATATCCAAAAATCTACAGAAATTCACAAAACCAAGAGCAAAGCCTAGAAATGAGACTCTAAAAACTCTAAAAATAAAAAGCCTGAAAAAGCCTGAAGATCAAAAGACAGAATGATGAAGGAACAAGGGAACATAGAATGAAGGAAAACATACAGTGCCTCTGCAAGAGGCCTGCTGAAACCTGAATTTATTTATAGGACCCATTTGAAAGCCACAGCCCATAATAAATAGCACTGCTCAAAGACTTCTGATGGTTCATGAGACTTAAAAGATATTCTCATTTATGTTTCATTTAACAATCAACATTGTCAGAGGTATTGGTGACAAAAAATACACAAAATTCTTAAAATTGCTTAAGAATGAGACATAAGAAACAAATGAGGTAAAAGGAGTCAAAATTGAGAATTTGGTTTGAAAAAAAACATGTTAGGTGTATTGAAATCTTTTTACAGTCTTGTTTCAATCTTACTTTTGTATATTTGGATGACACCTTTATTGAAGGTGAATTATAACATTTCAGAACAGTTGGTTACATTTCATTTGTTTTTCCAAGTGGAACATTAGCAGCTGCAGTGACTTGCTCATTGTCACATAGTGTTAGTAGTTGGATTTGAACCCACAACCTCAGGTTTTGAAGTCCAAAGCTTATACCGCAATATTACAATACCAATTTCTTTCAAATGATTTTCTTTCAGAATGAGTATGATCTAATTGGAGCTCAGCAAAATAAATTAGAGTAAATTATTTAAAAGCAAAGACTACAGTTTTGTAATCATAGTAAAATGTTTTCTTTCCTCAAACAAATGTCCATACATTTCACTATAAATTACTGAACACACAATGCAAGTACTTTCAAACTTCAAAATACTAAGACACTGCTGAAAGTGTAACAGCACTAAACATGATGAATTAATGCAGTAACATTATTTGTCCAGTTTTAGCCACCGAAATATAACTCAAATGAATACACAAAAATAATTAATCTCAAACTGTGACAAACATCTTAGACTGCCTATGCTGCTTAGGGTCTCTCACTACAGAGCACTAAAGGGCTGTAATCTAGAAAGGAAAAGAAAGGCTCATAAAGGGCTTTTTATGTTTTGTGTGTTAACAGTAAAAAAACAAAACAGAAAGAAATGGAAAAAATCTACTTAAAACTTGAAAAATTGTGTTTTCAGGTTTTTCTGCATGAAAAAGTTTTCACTTGTAAAACCCTTTCTGTTAGTACTTTATTACTGCCAAAGCAAAATGAATGTGTTAGACCAAGTGAATGTGCTAATATGTATGCATCTACTGGGTAAATAGATAATTGTTAAACAGTAAAAGTATAGTACAATAAGATTAATATGGTGTCATACACTGAAGCCTAGGTGGCATCTTCCTGCTACTGATGAGGTAATCAAGACAGGGAAGGAATAAGGGAACATAATCAGTAGCAACTTTATGCTGTTCCTTTTTAGAGTAGAGGAAGAGAGACTGGCAGAACAGTAACACCATGTACGCTCAGTTGCCAGAAAACCTGCCCCTGCTGGTCCTCTCATGATATAAGCAGCCCAAAGATTGGAAGATGATGATCATTTGGGAACCAGCTTCTAAAAAGAATGGAACCTTCGCTGAAGAAACAGCTTTATTTGCAGGACGTACGTTTTTCTTTTTTTCTCCGGTGCTGCATTGACATCATGCACCAGAAGGCATGAGCATATTCAGTGTGAGCAGGAGCACACAGGTGGCCGGTTGCTTGTGCTATAACAAGCTTGACTTGGCAGTGATCAATGCACATGTACTGTTCAAGGCATGTACGGGGTCCAGTGAGAAAAGAAGAGTGCTCCTGACTCAACTTGCAGAGGAACTTCGTTGTCGCTTCTTACAAGAAAAGGCAATGGATAAAGCAAAAGAGGAAAGCAAACTCAGTCAGTGTCAGGTGCCCCTTCAATGTAATAGGAACCACTGCATAGAGAACAGTGTGTACATTGCAACAGGTACTCATGTTGTAAATGTAGTAAGGACGGTCCTTGGGTGTGTGGGAACTGTTAACATTTGAATTTCATGATTGCATACAGTGGGTACGGAAAGTATTCAGACCCCCTTCAATTTTTCACTCTTTGTTATATTGCAGCCATTTGCTAAAATCATTTAAATTAATTTTTTTCCTCATTAATGTACACACAGCACCCCATATTGGCAGACAAAAAAAAATAATTTTTGAAATTGTTACAGATTTATTAAAAAAGAAAAACTGAAATATCACATGGTCCTAAGTATTCAGACCCTTTGCTCAGTATTTAGTAGAAGCACCCTTTTGAGCTGCAACAATTTCAAAAATTCTTTTTTTTTGTCTGTCAATATGGGGTGCTGTGTGTACATTAATGAGGAAAAAAAATAATTTAAATGATTTTAGCAAATGGCTGCAATATAACAAAGAGTGAAAAATTGAAGGGGGTCTGAATACTTTCCGTACCCACTGTATAGCATGGAACTGACCTCTCTGTAATATTCTTTCCTCTGCATTTCCTGGAGTACAAAAGAAACAGCACCATACAGCAACATGTGGGGACTGGCAAGATCGGGGAAAAAAAAAACACGCGGTCACTAATTACAACCGCAAGATGGTATGTGAATGAATAAAATTAATTATTCCAAATATCATATATACCTATGTATCTGTTTTGTGTCAGTGCAGCTTTGACATTATGGATCATAAGGTGCATACTAATTCAGCATAAGCAGGAACACTCAATAAAACTGAATTAAAAAAATCAAGCAACAATGAGATACGAATAAAGCAGATTCACCAGCATTTGTGTGTTAACTTTTATCCATCCAGATCAGAGAATCTCCAGTTCCATTGTCTCAAAACACCACTCACATCTACACTTATTCCCAGTTGCAAATAAAAACTAACAGCGTCAGATCCCTTGGGGTAGTATGTGTGATGATCGTGACTGAGAGAATAAAAGTGAAAAAAAAAAGCTAACTTTTACAAGTACTATAAATTTACACCGGCTGTTATAGATGCAAATCAAATGTATGTGTTTATTGTATAATATTAACAATAAGAGCAGCTCACTACTCAAAATATACGAGGCAGTCAGGATCAAACCGGGGGACTCTTGATTACAAGTCAGCAATTCTTTGCCACGGAAACTGTTGTATCATCCTTGAATCTTTTGTGAAAGTGTTTATTTGATCTTTGGACTTCAGTCTTCACACATTATATAGTTTATGTATACATTTTGTCATTTATTACTAAAATATGAAAAATGTTTCTGTGGAACTGAAACCTACTACATCAAGTCTTCACAAAGGCAATGGTCAAGAAGAGAGGGCTGTGCAAACTGTAAAGAAGATCCTTAAGTCGACACCATGTTTTACTACCAAGGCCAGCAAGTTGAGTTACTCATGGGGAGAAGGATTACAATAACTCTACCCATCCTAGACAAAAATCTTCAACCCAAACGGCCAAATCAAAAGAACATTAGGCTGAAGGATGCAACAGAAAAATCAAAACAAGCCTATTACTACAACAAGTGTTTTGGGGTAAGGCACCTGCCAAACTTACATCCAGGTGACATGGTCCTCACTAAACCGCACCAAGTCTTGAGCATATGTTGTGCATGAAAGTGTGACACCTATGTTAAATATTGTTGAAGCTGCTCTTGGAGAAACACTATAAAGAAACTGGCGTCAGCTCCAAACCAACAATTTCCACCTACATTAGAAAGCACTTGGAGCTCTCAGAACAGCCCACAACTGGACAATACAGCTCCAATAGAGTCTACTCCATATATTTAAAGTGCTAATAAAGATCAGACTATTATGAAGTTTCATAGAATCAGCAAACCAGTTGTCAGGCTAAAATTGTAAAAGACAGAAAAGGGAAATACATGGGCTGTTTGCAAGTCTGAATGTTTTAGAAAATCTTATTCTTTGTTTAATGAATGTTTGATGTTGTTCATATACAAGTACAGTGGAACCTCGGTTTGCGAGCATAATTCGTTCCGGAAACGTGCTCGCAATCCAAAGCACTCGTATATCAAAGCGAATTTCCCCATAAGAAATAATGGAAACTCAGATGATTCGTTCCACAACCCAAAACTATTCATATAAAAATGATTAATACAAAATATAAAGTAAAATACATAATACAAATTAACCTCCACTTTACCTTTATAAAGAATAATGGCTGGTGTGAGTTTCTAAACTAATGTGGGATTCCACCCAACGGGACAACACGCGGAAGAGCATCCCAAAGCAATCGCAGTCTCCCAGCGCTGTAGCACATCCAAAAAGATCGCAGACATGCTATAAGCGCCTGTAGTCGATTGGTCATACAAGGAACATTATAAAAATCCTGGTACAATAAATAACAGCGCTGTTGCTGTTTCAAGCTGAATAAAGCTGGTGTTAAAGTACTGAGAATCAGCTTCGTGTTTTGGGGAGCAAGATGGGAACTCGCACTTCACAGCGTACACACACACACAGTCTCAATGCTGTAGTAAACAGATGTTGACTATATGAGTAAAGCACACAGACTCAGACGGAGAATAGGAGACGATTGCCAGGCGGGCGAGCGAGATAGATAAGGAGAAAGAGAGAGAGAGACGCGCTGGGTGAGCAAGCGAACGAGATAAGGAGAGAGAGAGAGAGACGCGCTGGGCGAGCAAGCGAACGAGATAAGGAGAGAGAGAGAGACGCGCTGGGCGAACGAGCAAGATAAGGAGAGAAAAAGAGAGAAGCGCTGGGCGAGCGAGATGAGAGAGAGAGACATGCTGGGCGAGCGAGCGAGATAAGGAGAGAGAGAGAGAAGAACCATCAGCTCAGTTGTGATCACATAACGCTCAGCAGACAAAGTGTATCCATACTACTCGTATTGCAAGACATCGCTCGTTTATCAAGTCAAAATTTATTAAAAATTTTTGCTCGTCTTGCAAAACACTCGTAAACCAAGTTACTCGTAAACCGAGGTTCCACTGTATTTGTTTCTCCCATGGAGGGAAAAGTTACATTAAGCGATACTTGAAATAGGAAAACAAAGGAAGTATACACTAGTCTGTAGAATTCTCTTTGTAGTCATTGAAAGTTGAACTTGTGCCAACTGTTTATTTTGAAAAATGGGGTAATATAGTGATATTTACAAATAAAGTACTTTTGTATCATAATGCAAAGGGAGTTGTGGCAAAGCACTAGAGGCAAGGACACACTTACGGTTTGCTGGCAGCATATGTTTGTAGCTGCAGCATTTAATAAAATACTCCGACAGGACATTTCATTGTTATGACACACACTACTAAAATTACTTTTTCTAAATTTTACCTTCTGGAAGATAATATTTGCTGCCAAACTTTAGAACAAATAGAAGTAGAAACAGTTTTACACTGACAGTAGTAAAACTTGAATAGTCCAAATTCAATTTATTAAATAAGCAATTAGTCTAGAATTCATTTTTTATATGTAGAAATATGTCGTTAATTTGTATTTTATTGCATGTCTTGTATGTTGCTGACTAGATCAAAGCAAACACACATCTGTGGACAATAAAGATAAACTAACTAATCTACAATAGATTGTGCTTTCTGCTACTAAAGCACCGTGGAACACCGCTTCAATAACCTGGTAGATGATTTCTTTCCGAACAGCAAAAAAACGTCCAAAACATATAGTCACAGAAGTGAAATATAGATGATTGTTTTAGGTTTCAGTTGAATTTCCTGGGGTTAAGGTTGAAGGTTAAAATAGCTAGTTAAATGAGTAGTTTAGCAAGACGTTTTATTGTACCCCATATCTGTGCCTTTTGGATAAAGTCTATTAAAATCATGTAATATAGTTGAGAAAAATGAAAAAAGAAAACTTCTATTAACTTACCAGTCCTTTCACATACAAAAAGCATAGAAAGTTTGTCCGAACTTCATTGAACTTAGTAGACTCTAAATCAATTTTTCGTCAATCATCAACCATCACCTTAATCTTTAATTTGACAGTGTCCTCCTTTGAAATGTACTTCATCAAAGAGGTGGCCTATTTGCACTGCTCATTTATCAGTGAGTTGTCTGTAGTGGCCTGTCCTTTTGCAGTTGACCCAGTACTAGAAAAGCACAATGGCTGCCTGTTTTTAGAAGCATAGTTCCTTTGAATTTTTTTGATTTTCCTGACCAGGTAACCTTTACCACTTAGACGATCAAAGTTATGTTCTTCTAATGTTAATGTTATAGTATATATAAGGACAAAAACAGTTTGAAAGGTGGTACTTACATGCCCATTCTTTGTTTATTGGTCCTCAAAAAATTAAAAAAAACATAACTTTTGTAAATGTTACTTTTTTCTCAGACATGTGAAAGAAATACAGGAAATCTGTAAACTAAACTGAACAACTCATTCTATTTAAATATTGTGAGGGATGAACCAGCGCCCCAGTGTTTATTCAGAGCAAATAAATGAAACTTCTTCTGAACAGAATGAACTGACAAGTACTTTATTATCTGCTAGACATTTTAATTACACTACTATCAAATTCTTAGTTACATTCTTTAAATATTTCAACTGAGTTACACATGGGTAGCAATGAGCATCGTGGTTAGTGCTGTCTACTCAGAAGCTCCAGAGACCCAAAGTCAAAGTTCAAACTGATTTCTGTCTGTCTGGAGTTGTCATATTCTCCTTCTGCTCACTTGTATTTTCTCCACACATTCTGGTTTCTTCCTAAATTCCAAAGGCACATGCATATTTGGCAAATTGGCTACTATAAATTGGTCCTTTTAATTGTGTTCTTGAGTATGCTTTGTAAGTAAGTGGCATACTGGTCACATATTATTCCCATAATATAGCTACTGGATTGTTTGCTTATTAATATCATGGGAATCTGCGAAAATAACCTGATATGTTGATTGTGCAGTTTTGACAGCCTCCTTATATTTTATTATATAGACTCCTATATTATTCCAGATGTTGGAGATGAAGCTTTTTCTCTGGGTATTCTAGTTTCCTGCCATATCCAAAAGATTTGATAGGCATCTCTACATTACCTCACTGAGTGTGTGCATTCCGATGTCTTGCAATTGAATCACACCTCATTACTCTTTAACCCTTATGTTTACAGAATTATTTACAGCTTTATGCATCCAGTTTTGGAATATGCAGGTTCAGCAAATGAATGAATGAATTTAAGGTTTAAGTTTTCACACATATTCAAAACTATATTTCACATGCCTTTTACATGTTTCATTGTCATAGGTAACCTTGTTATTTCATTGTATGTAATTCAAGCAATAAATGTAGTGAAGACAGTGCAGCCGCCCCAGCTGAATCATGATCAACTCTTTCTCTTTCTGAAGGTTTATGAATGTTTATTTATTAATTGTGTCTGGTATTACACTAGTCTTGTATCCTGTGTGTACTTCTTGAGGTAATTCCTTTCCTCTATTCCCCTTTATTGAGCATTATGTACTATTGGTCCTAAATTATTATTTATAGTATAAGTGTTTATATAGTCCATGGGTATATTATTTCCATTGATTCCTACTACATATTATTCATACCTTTTGTACAGAATATAAAACATTGTATTTTATTTTATTTTACATTATATTATTATTATTTGTTTTGTAATTGCTCCTGTTTTTCTGGTTATTTTGTTATTTGTAGAACCACACTGTTGGCCCTGAAGAAGGCCAACACCATCTCACACAAAAATGAGATGGACTTCTCTTATTCTCTTCATTTTTTTCCTGGAAATTAAAACAAATGACATGGAGCTATTTGTAAATGAAGTACATTGAACAATATGACTGTCTGTTTAATTCTTGGTCTATATAATTATGAATAAAATTGCTACACTGTTTAGCATTTTTGTGTTTTGCTTTATTCTTAGATTTAATCTATAGTATTTATAGTACTGTATTTTGGAATAGGTTTGTTTTAAAAGATGCAACGGTTAATGTGGATATCCAAATGTAAAAAAAATAAAATAAAATAATGAGTAATAGGTGAAATTAATTCAATGTATTAGATGAAAATATATAAACATCCTTAAAATGTGATGCAGCTTCCCTGTGAAAAAGAATAGTGGTGATCATTGATAGGAAAAGAAAGCAACATTTCACAAAAGAGGAGTTAAAACAACTTATGGAGATGTTGGCCAAAAATAAAAGAAATGCTGTTTTCCAAGAGTTATGGAGGCACTTGAGGACTTAAGTAGGCACTGAACTCGCATCTTCCATATGCCCAGAGCTCCCTCTACATCAGAGGTTTGGTGTGTATTGTTTTACCCCTCCTCAGCCAAGGTGTCGGGATTCAACACTGGAGTTAACAGGTATTTGCAAAGAGACATCCACTTTCTCCTAGTTACCTGCTAACAGCAGACACATCATTCATTGGAGTCTGACACACTCCAGAGTTGGACCAGATATGAGCATCATGAGTATTCCAAGGCCACTTAGCAACAATGTCTGCAAAAAGTCTCTGATAATTGGTTGTATATCACCCCTCACCTGGGCAATTAATTCCAAGAAGCCTTTTTGACAGGTGTAGATGGGATTCAAAGCACTGGGAGTATGAATAGGGATGAGTGCTCCATTCACTGCACCTATAATGCCAGGTACAGTATGCCTGCAATGGCATGAAAACCATTATAGTGTTAGCAAAGCATTGTATTATTATTATTTTTTATTAGTAGTATTATTATTATTTACGAGGGGTGTTCAATTATAAACAGGAATTTTCATGCTGTGTTCTTATAAAGAGTGCAAGATAGACATAACTCATTGGACAAAACACATGCATGTGTGAACTTATCGTTAGTGCTAGCTGCTGTTTCCCCCCTTCCTATCAGTTGTAATCAACATGTTGGAGCAGAAGAAACACAATAGTGTTGCGCAGCAAATTATTATTACATTTTTGACAAATGAAGGAGCCATTCCATCTCAGATTTATTAGACTTAAAAATTAGTTTGGGGATGAGTGTCTCATTGGTGTAAGTCACTCAGACAGACACTGTCTCTTCGGTCCACTTAAGGAATTTTTAGGAGGGAAGACATTCAAGTCGAATGAGGAGGTTACTGATGCTGTGGAAGAACTGGTAAACATGCAGTCAAAAGACTTCTCATCTTCTGGGATTAAGAAGCTTCCTGAGTGCTGAAACAAGTGTATTGCAGTGGCTGGAAACTATACAGAAAAAGAGTGTGCAAGTCATTCCATTGTATTCAATAAATAAAGTGTAGCTCATAAATTCCTGTTTATATCTGAACGGCCCTCGTACTTATTTGGATGACACCTTTATCCAAGGCAACTAACAACATATCAGATACAAATGGTTACATTTCTTTTGTCTTTCCAATTGGAGAAATGGCAGATAAAGAGACTTGGTCGCACAGTTTCATATTCACCCGGAAAACAGCATGTAGACCTGTCATATGGCTTCTTGGATGGTGCTGTTTCAAAAGGTGTCTCCTATTAATTTGCGCACTATTTTAGACAACTGCCGTTATTGCTCAATACACCTCCCCACTTTAAAGGATGCAACTGATTGTGAGTTTCGATTATTTAACTCAACTAATCTACAAAGAGCCCCGATTAAATTAATTTAGAATCATTATAAATGTATATTTATATTTAATATTGACCTATTATTAATAATATTAATGTCCACATAACAGCATCACTGAGTTTTTTGAGTTCTGCTTAGAGTGCATTCTGTCTGTGGCAGAATCACAGGCAAAAGTCTAAATAAAGAATGACATTAGAAATAAAGAGTGAGAAGGTTCACTCATTAATTTACAAACAAGATTAAGTACTATGTTAGTTATGAAGTGTTTTATGAAACACTCACTAGTTAAGAAACATTTTTTAAAATATGAGATAAAGAAGTACTTTGTTACAAAGCTTTCAGGAAATGTACCCTTCATTGATAAATTCCTTTTTCACTTTTCAGTCAGATTCTTGTTTTTAAGTCTGTAGCTACTGTATATGTAACCTCAGCAGTTATCATTTTGCTCTCCTTTCCTGGTAAAAATCACATAATTACTTATACTCTGATACCATGTTTGCATAAAAGTCATATATAAAATAAAATTAAATACTGCTAATACTTGATTTTCAATTGTCCTTAATAGATAATGCTGTTAAGCATTATAAATCAGGATTTTGAATAATAAAAACACAAATGAAACTTCTTGATATTGCTAACAATAACAAACTAGAAACATATGCACCAGCACTTTATTGAACTGTGAAATGGAAATCATAATAGCTTTGTATTGTATATTCCTATTATAACTAATAAAATGGATGTGCAGAGGCTGTTTTAATCCTTGAATGTGTGTCTTTAAATAAATTACTAACCTGCAAATGAACCCTTGCTCTCTGAAAATAACAATCTTTGCTATATGTTTGTTAATAAAATAAAAGGTAAACCCTATCTTTATCTTACGTGAAAAAGAACTTCCTTTTTTCACAAAACACTGTAATTAATATAAACCTTTGAAAAGGCTGCAAGTTAAAGAACTGGAAGTTTGTAATAACTATTGTTAACTTGTAACAAAATGCACCTTTGCCTGTAAGAAAAAAATTCTCCCTACACTTTCTATATTGATCTTAATAAAATTTTTAAAATACCAGACCAAACCTTCAAAACATATAAAAGCTCAGTATGTAATCTATGAGGCAGAGCAAAACGAGCAAATGTTCAAAATAACAGGAAAAAGGTTGATTCTTCATATACTGTAAGAAAAATGTGGCAATAGCTTCCGATACAAAAGAGTATTTAAATAGCATTCATGTAGTTAAATTTAAAAATACAAGGCATGTCCTAATGGCAGCTATTCACAATTTTCCTTTCCATGTTACAGTAATCAAATGGTAATTAAAACTTTGATGTGTCAGTCATTCTCCTGTTTAAATGTTTTTCTATTATGATAGAGCTAGTCTCATCAGCAATGCAAATTAACAAAGTGATATATATAGAAGGAAATAACTTTTTTACTTGCATGTGGATCATGTACACTTTTATCAGGAAGGTAAATTAACACAAGCATTGAATCATATTTAAATAAATAAAGAAACCTCACTGGGCATCATTATATAAGTGACTGAACACAGTAACTGAATGACATGCCAGACTGAATTTAAAATAGATTTCCTCAGCATTTAGCATTACTACAAACACATTAAACTGGTAAAAGTGTTACAATATCTATATATATAATTCACTAAGGCAAGACAGCCATGGAAATCACACCGGAAGGGGCGTGGATTCACTGAGCAGCTGGATACAATTGGACAAATAAGACACCTATGGCGCACGCAGGAAGGAGCCACGTCCACCAACTCCTGGCACCTCCGAGCCACGTTGACTGTTCATAGAGGCATGTTTCTCGCGGAGGTGAATCGCCATATGCAGCGTGTAAAACGGTTTGCGAGGGGTATCTCATGGGATCCTTAAAACAATCCTTTACAACTGAGGTTAAAACACAATGAAGTAAGCAGTCTTTAAAAACCGAGTTTTCGGTTACGACGCACGACCGCGTGCACCATGGCAAACTGTTTTACACGCTACATACAGCAATTTGCATCCGCGACAAACGTACGTCTTCTTAGATGCTCCTGCAGGAACACGGAAAGTCCACGTGAGTCACAGGTGCATCTGGACTGTAAAAAGACGACAACGACTCATGTGACAAGTTGGAGGTGGGCACATCAGCGATGGTGGTCCGCCAGTTTTCAGTCACGGACCCTTTATTTACTTACTTCCTAAAGCCTAAAGTCACAAGTAGTGTGCAGAGGGCATGCTGAAAAATGTGTGTAATGCCATGAAAAGTGCCTGCTGACACTTTAGTATCCTCTGTTACAGCGCGTCTATGTGAAAACAGCAGTGTCAGATGCAGGGGTGGGGTGTGTTTGGGCTTGTGAACGTGGCTGAGATAATAAAACTGACTAAAAAAAAAAACCAAAGCTAACCTTTACAAGTATCATAAATTACACCGGCTGTTACAGACTGAAATCAAATGTATGTTTTTATTCTAAAATAGTAAGACTAAGAGCAGTTTCCTTCTCAAAACGGAGTGGTGCAAGATCGAACTCGCAACCTTTTGATTCCCAGGCAGCAACTGATTCTATTGCGCCACGGAGACAGTCATAATAAACGGGTGTCAATGTCGCATGTTAAGGAGTCTTGTTTCTGCAGTTATATTTTTGAGTAAAAGCGCAATTGTTGTGTTAGATTTGTACCTTTTGTGAAAGTATTTCTGTGATACTTCAAGCTTCATACATTATCTAGTTTATGCCTACATTTTGTCATCTACTAGTAGAATATAAAAAACGTTTCTGTTTTAACAATGTGTTTACACAGATTACTGTAGAAACGGAACAGACATGAAATGCGTGCGTTCCAAACAACGATCTATTATTTCCACTTAACTCCCAGAAAATCAATCAAGGCATGAGCTGGAAGAAGTTTGTGCACGTTCTAAGTCGGTGGGGGGATGGAATAGCCGGCTGCTTGCAGCCTGATGTTTATCAGCACATTTAAATGACAAAAGACGCTGGTGGAGAGCTGTGAACGATTTTAAGAAGCGATTTAATGTGGGACGGATTTACGAGTTTTTTCGTAGGCTCTGGTAATTCTAGTGTTAAACAACCATTCAAATGGAAGAGTGCACATAATGAGGGCATCTCGATGAACGATTTGCAGCATGTTTGTGTACAACTCCCTATGGCTCTTCCAGTCTCTCTCACTGAGTTCCTACACTATCATCATTTTGTATGGATGGAAATTAAGGTCCTCATACAAAATTCTGTGCGCTGAACACCTAAGGGTACTGCAAAATTGATGCCTTTACAGCTTAGATGTTTTCAGGTGTTCATACAGTCCAAGGATGGCCTGGAGGTTTTCTGTTCAATGTTGTACCCGTCTGTCTAAATTTAGCCAGCCACTGAAGAATTGTTTTCCAATTTGGGACGTAACCTTTAGGAGGAATGCTGAAGTGCATTTGAGAAGGTGTGTTGCGTAGTGATGATGGATTTGCTATTTTTGAACAACGCTTCCACAGCAAAAGCATGGTGTGCACTGGACTAAGGCATATTGTTGACTGAAAACTACAAGGGATCGCCTACCAAAGGACCCCCACCCCAATCCACTCAAGTGCCCCTACCTTTACCTTGAGAAACGTGGTACTTCAATTGGGCTCACCCTGTATTAACTCAGACAGTGGGCTGCATAAAATATATATGTACTGTACCTATGAACCAAACAAGGTAGCACATGTTAATGACAAACACTATCTTTAAAAAATGACTCCAAGAACTGATTCAGTTATAAACTTTTTATTAAAAAAATGAATAGCAATGCTCAAAAAATCAAAGAGAGAGCAATTTTAACAGAAAGTGACTGCTCTGTGACCTTGTTCTAGTCATGTACATGAAACTGCTGGCTTCTGCCAAAATGATCAATATCAACTGAGAAGTGGGGTGTTGCAACAATTAATTAATTGCATATATTTATTTGTATGTGTTAGTGCACTTCTATACTTTATATACTTTACTAGTAATTTATGTTTATAAAAAGACCTTCTTGCAACTGTATGTGGTACTAATTAATTATGTCATTTGTATAAGTGCAAAGCTTTGGATACAAATCCTGAGTACTTTACAATCAAAGAGTTCAGTTACTTTCAGCTACAAGACTTTTGGAACAATTGTCCACATTAACAGCATAAAGAGATGAGAAAATTTCAAAATCTTTGTCAAGTTGCCTAAAATCTTGAAAGTGACATTCAAAATTGAGAAATGATTCAAATACAACACAAAATATAACAACCTGAACTGCATATCTACCAAAATCTATAATTCTATCTGAACACTGTCCCTCAAAAGTATGAAAATTATAAGGTTTTTCCTGTTGCAGCTGAATTAGATTTTTATAAAATTTGAATAAGTGAAAGGAAAATAAATTAATGCCACTATACCAAAACTGAGAAGCGCTCACGTGGTGTATCCTGCCTTACTTTTTTTTTTCACCCTGCTCCCTTGCTTTGTCTTTTTGTTTCTCTTTTTTGATTGTTTAAATACATTCTTTATATACTTTGTTTGCTATTATCCTTTATGTCAGAGGACATCCTCTCTGCCAGGGGGGTGTTTTTGAGTATTTTTAACTATAAATGAACTGAGCCCAATTCTGGGCTTGTACAGAATGGAAACCCTGTTATTTGACTTTGGTACTAGGTTGCTTGGAGTGAGGTATGCCCAAAAGGCCCACATCAAGCAGGGTCCTGGTTGGGCTTTTGTTTATTTTGAGCCCTGCATACCCTTTTTGCTATTTGTGTTGTTGCTGAAACACAACAAAAGCATTTACAAAACACAAAAATTGCCTTTAGGCACACTCAGATTCCATAACCAGTAAATACATTTTACTCTTTGTCTCCCTAAAAATGTGTTAAAATACAGTCATGCAGCAACTTACAGCTCAGTTTTCAACCAGCAATTTAGCCGCATCTCAAATTGTCCATGTGACAATCACAAAGTGTACAGGTCATTGCAATTGAGGCTGTGTGAGTCCAGTATGGGTAATGAGTATGCATACTTTAACTGCTGGTATGGAGCAGCACAAACAGAACTTCAAGCTGCATGCCTTGACTGTGTAAGGGAAACCGATGCAGGCTGATGGCATTACAATTAGCCGTGTGGAGCAGCACCACTCAAAACAAACCTTAAAGGGCTCTCCAAAAGTCAGATAGCATATGAGACCCTGTGAAATAATAATAATATTAATAATAATGCAAAAATTATTACTATTCACAAGGCATTTCTATGTTCTTAAATCTGCACAGATTCAAAAAGTGGTAGCGCTACTGCCTCGCAGTTAGGAGACCTGGGTTCGCTTCCCGGGTCCTCCCTGCGTGGAGTTTGCATGTTCTCCCCGTGTCTGCGTGGGTTTCCTCCGGACGCTCCGGTTTCCTCCCACAGTCCAAAGACATGCATGTTAGGTGGATTGGCGATTCTAAATTGGCCCTAGTGTGTGCTTGGTGTGTGGGTGTGTTGTGTGTGTCCTGCGGTTGGCTCCTGCCTTGTGCCCTGTGTTGGCTGGGATTGGCTCCAGCGGACCCCCGTGACCCTGTGTTTGGATTCAGCAGGTTGGAAAATGGATGGATGGATATAGACACAGTACTAGCAGAATACCCGCGCTTCGCAGCGGAGAAGTACTGTGTTAAAGAAGTTATGAAAAAGAAAAGGAAAAATTTTAAAAATAACTTAACTTGATTTTTAATGTAATTGTTTTGTCATTGATATGAGTGTTGTTGTCATATCTATCTATATATATATATCTATATATATATATAGCAAAATACCCGCGCTTGGCAGCGGAGAAGTAAAAAGAAAAGGAAACATTTTAATAATAGCGTAATATGATTGACAATGTAATTGTTTTGTCATTGTCATGAGTGTTGCTGGCATATATATATATATATATATATATATATATATATATATATATATATATATATATATATATACACAGACAAACACATATATAAACATATATATATACACAGTTATATATATATACACATATATACAGTATACTATATATATATATATACACATACATATATATAATTATAGCAAAATACCCGCGCTTCGCAGTGGAGAAGTAGTGTGTTAGAGAAGCAATGAAAAAGAAAAGGAAACATTTTGAAAATAACGTAACATGATTGTCAATGTAATTGTTTTGTCACTGTTATGAGTGATGAGTGTTGCTGTCATATATATATGCATATACACATATACACATATATATACATACACACATATATACATACATATACAACACATGTAGGTTTGGATTTTTGTTCTCCCTAAATAATAAAAACCATCATTTAAAAACTGCATTTTGTGTTTACTTGTGTTATATTTGACTAATGGTTAAATGTGTTTGATGATCAGAAACATTTTGTGTGACAAACATGCAAAAGAATAAGAAATCAGGAAGGGGCAGATAGTTTTCACACCACTATATACACATACATCCACATATATATATATATATATATATATATATATATATATATATATATATATATACATATACACACATACATATACATACACACACATATATATAAACATATATATACATACTGTACATATCTACATATATACATTGTGGAGGATGGCTGGCTGTTTATCCTGGCCAATACCCCCAAGCCGCCAGGTGAAGCCCTCCTTGCAGCATGGAGGTCCCCAGAAAACCAGCAGGGCATCATGGACAATGGAGTTTTTATGCACCGCCCTGCTGGATGCCATGGGGGCCACGAGAGGGAGCTGCAGGGAGGACCGAAGAGTTCTTCGTGCCCTATGACCCGGAAGTTCATCATAGGAAGAGCGACGGGCTTCCGGGGTGAGAAAAGGACTATTTACCCTGACCCGGAAGGAATAAGGACTTGTGGACTGTTGGGCAGGAACACCTCCGGGTCAGGGAGTATAAAAGGATCATGGGAACTCCCAGACAATGAGCTGAGTTGGGAGGCAGGGTGGCTAAGCGTCTGGGAGTGGAGGATTGGTTTATTGGTTATTTGTGATTATTATTAGAGAATTGTGGAGAGGAGCGTGCTTTGAGCACATAATTATTATAATAAATAATTATTTGAACTTTTATCTGGTGTCTGACGTGTGGTCTGAGGGTCCAAGGGTGCGAGAAAAACCCTAATCTACCACAACATATATACACACACACACACACACAACTATCGTATATGTTGAAGTTCTATTTAAATTTTAAATAGAAGGAATTTTTATTTATTCGACAGAATATTATTTCGGAATAAATCAACTCAAACCTTAAATAACTTATAATATTTTGCTCTCCATAAAAATATATCCTGTCTAAATTATACAAGTTAGAAATAAAGTAAATGTTAAAAGAACAAACATTCAAATTTCTTTACTCTTATGTAATTTTATATAAAAATAAACTTAAATTTTAAATATCTCAAAAGATTTTGCTCTCCATAAAAATATATCCTGTCAAAATTATACAAATTCAAATATGAACATGGTTCATAACAAAACCTGGAAACATAAATAAAATTTGTTCTTTTCAGCAATAACAAATCAAATCATTCAGTTGTCTTTGCTCATATGTCATTTTAGAGCTGGACGCCTGGCATCTTTTTTTGGCAACAAGTTCGTTTATGTTTGGTGTGAGGTTCTGTGTTGTGGAGATTCTCAGGATGGACTGCAGGTGCTCATCATTGAGGCGACTCCTGTGTGCTGTTTTGTTAGTCTTCATGACTGAGAAGAGCTTCTCACACAGATATGTGGTACCAAACATGCACAAGGTTCGAGCCGCATGTAGACGGAGCTGGAGCATTTGTGCGGGAATGGAGTGAATAAACTGTGCGGGCCGTGCAGTATCGTACTTTGCCTTCAGTGTGCCATTACACTGCAGCTCAATCACCTCCATCTGAATCTGCACAGGTGCAGTTTCCACATCGACGGCAAATGGGTTGCGAAACAACTCAAAATTCTTTTTTTGTTCTTCAAAGTCACCAAAGCGCCGTGCGAACTCAGTGCGCAGTGCGCTCAGTTTATGAGCAAAGTGCGTATTTGGGAACACCGTAGTGTCGACTTGGTTCAACATTACTTGGCAACAGGGAAAGTGGGGCAAGTTGCACTGGTGCATTTGTGTCTCCCATAAAAGTAGCTTCACTTGAAATCACTTTGTGATTTTGCACGGGTAAAAACGCCTGCTGAAGTGTCAGATTCTTCTTTAACTCTTCTGCTTTCTGTATCTTGTGCATTGCATTCAGGTCTTTCAGGTTATCTTGATGTTTTGTCTCATAGTGCCGTCTTAGATTAAATTCTGTAATTACAGCCACATTAGCTCCACAAATGAGACACACGGGTTTACTGGCAATGTCAGTAAACATATACTCAGCCTCGCATCGGTTTTAAAGGCTCTATGTTCAGAATCACCTTTTCTCTTCGGCATTGTGTGGGCTAGCTTTGCAATAACTTGCAGCATCATAAGCTAGACTTGATTAACGCAGTAAGTGTTCGGCAAGGCAGCTGAAGCGCTGCATTATGGGATCTGTAGTTTATTGTGTTACCAGCGCTTCATCTCCCCGGGCAATTAATAACAATAATACAGTATATAAAATGATCTCGCGGGCCGGATATAATTACACGCCGGGCCGGATATGGCCTGCAGGCCTTGAGTTTAACACATATGGACTAAATAGAATTTGAAAAGATATATTTTTTTAAATGTGATCGCGCAATTCAGATAGAGTTGACGCGCACTACAGTACATCGAACCTGCGTGCTATTGTGGTTTTGCCTGCGTGCCTCAATAAGTCATCCTCCCCTCGCTCTTACTTTTTTACCATTCATCTAATGAATACACTGAGTATGGCTTTACCAAAACAATCATTGATCGCGAATAAAGTATCCATTATTCATAAAGCTTCAATTGGTGATCTGTCTTTCTGCGTTAACCGCATATTTTTTCATACGTCTCAAACCAAAGACGATGATGGCCTTTCCAACCGACATCAAAGCATAGAAGACGTTTACCAGCAGCTTGCCGAAAGTGGACACATGACCTGCACCAAAGGATTGTGGGGCAGAGAAGGTCAGCATCGTCCCATCTGTGAGATCGTTGATACCCCGATGGACTCGGACTCCCAGAAGGGGATGGGGGAGGAGAGTGAGGCACCGCCCACCACTTATGGAGGGAACGAGTTCTGGGACATGACTGAACAATCCGCCGATAAATTGAAACAGGCGGATCACAGTCGGTCGCTGGCCTCATCCTGGAACTCCAATTCCCAGCTGCCCACGCGAGACATGATGGCACATGCACACATAGATGGCATGTTCGCTGGCTCAAGGCCAGAAGGCAGGGCTGATAATGCCTTAGCCCATCTCCAGCCGATTGTTATAATAAATTTGATGTGCGGGAGCTGGAAAGGTTGCTCCAGCTCGTACAAACCTTTTTACATATCATCTTCAGCATAAAGAACATAATCGAGAAGCTGGGGTCAATGGCCAAGGTGCCTTTGAGGCAGGTGGAGGAATACCTGCTGCGATTTGGTTGGGAGCTTCCCCAAATGACGAATTTGCCAGTACAAGTGGGTCAGACAGGTACCATACAAGGAAAGGGAACGTAGAGTGGAATGGCCCTGCGATTACTCAGTAGCGGGTGCCAAATAACCTTGAGCCCTACAGTTAAGAGGGGAATGATGACCGATTGCCTGGTGGAAGAAACGGAAAAGGCAGAACAGCAGTGTATTGCTCTGACCCATAAGACTTTGGCGATTGGCACATTTAAAAATAAAGGGGTGCAGACAGTAAAGGGTCTGTCTGTTTCTCATAGAGAGACCCAGACTGACAATAAGCCCCAGATTAAAAAGGAGATTGACAGCGAAAAGCAGGGATCTCCAGATATGGGTGGTTGGTGGACAAAGCTTGCTGGGAGGTGTGGAGGAGAAGAGAATTATAATTATTGTGTTATTGGATTTTGTTATGGTAGCTGTGGTGCTTAGGAAGCACTGTGCAAAAAGAAAACAATTAAAAATACTTCTTGGTGCTTTTACCTGGAGTCCTGAGTGTATGTCTGTAGGGTTTAAAGGGGCAACAGTGACCCCTAGTGTTCACTATATATATATATATATATATATATATATATATATATATATATATATATATATATATATATATATATATATATATATGTATAAAGGTTTTTACCTTTTTCCTGCTCTCTTGCTTTATCTTCTTGTGCTTCATTTTTGATTATTTAAATAAATTATTTTTATATAAAGGAACTATATTTACTATTGTCCTTTAAGATAGAAGACATCATCTTCCCCAGAAGAAAACTTTGAAGTATTTTGAACTGAGCCCCATTTCCTTATTTTCCCAGAGTACTCTCCATTTTCTTCTCTAAATTGGCCCAAGTGCGAGTGAGTTGAGGATTTATGTCCTGCTATGGGCTGGCAACTCTTTTAGGGTTGATTCCTGGTTTGTAGCCTAACTCTGTTAGGATAGCAGCATGCCACCATGACTCTGATTTGGATTATGAGGGTCTAAGAATGTTTTTATATAATGTGTGTATGTAAAATGTTTAGATTAATTTATTTAGCCTTCATTTTCTTGCATGGGAAGTACTAAGGCTTATTGTTGCATAATAATAATCCATTGTGTCTTCTTTCTTTTATTTTAAAGGCCCATATACAACTTTCCAATCATCAGGTATTTTCTATAATTTAAAGCAATTGCTAGAAATATGCTTTCAAAAGTTTTTTAAATACCATCTCACATTTCTTTGAGCACTAGTAGTAAATGCCTTCAGAAAGAGGAATTTTGTTTATTTTAAATGTTTTTAGCACTCTAAGTACTTATGTTTGGCTTTGTTTTCAATGATTTTTTTCCATTGCATCTCCGAGAAGTCTTAAGTGATCTTTCAGTGTTTTTAAACAAAAAATAGTATTAGAATACTTGCTGCTCATCTAAGCTTCAACAGCAGTTTAATTTTTTCAGTTCTTCCCTTATCCTTTTAAATGCATTTTTTTTATCCTTAAGTGCAATTTCTAGTATTCTGAATTTTTTTCATCAATTTATTTTTCCAATTGTATTACATTTTTGATAATATCTTTATTCATCCATTTTTGTTCTGTTTCTAAGTTATGTGATTTTTGAATACATCTATTTTTTTCCTTCACAAGCACTGTAAGAGAAAAACGAGAAAGAAAGAATTTAGGGAAAATTTGTTTTTAATATTTTGTTTAGTCAATTTTTAAGGAAGATCTAAATGAGCATTCAATAAAAGCAATGTCAGATATGCTAGGGCAAACATGAAAGAAAACAAAGAACAAGACAAAATAATTTCTGTTAAATAGGTATAAGATTCAAAAACTCACTAAACCAAAAAAATGGGATATGTGCAGAGGGCCTCAACTGTGAAAGAAAGACAAAGACAAGATTAAAAAAAGTGTAAGCCAATATTTTATAACACAGCTGTTATGCTGTCACATGTACCATAGCAACACTTGCTGTTGTAATGATAGTCTCCAACAATGGCACCGAAGACATCGCCAGCAAGACATTAAAATATAAACAAAAAACAAAAGAAGAAACAAAAATTTCTTTAACCCTGACAAATCATGAATATGAGTGAAGAAATAATACATACAACGATATAAATAACATCACACATCAAGATTATAATTATGAAATGTGAGTTATGCCCACCCCTTTTTTTTGGAAATAATTAACAAATAATAGAAAAGGGGACTATGGAAAAACAAAAAAGTACCCAGAATGGAGTGAGCCAGAAGTAAAACACAAATGTAGTCCAGACTGGAGACACCTTCACAACATCCCACTTGAGGAAATACCTGCTTTGTGATACTGGCTGGTTCCTTCCAGGGGATAGAGTATCAGACTGTGGAGCACCACTGATGGTGATGCAGGCCTGGATGAACTGATAAAGACTCTGGCAGCAACATAAAATTCCTCACTGGCAGAAACTTGGGCATCAACACTTGGTGGAACACCTTGCCTCTTTGGTAGGATGTAGACAATTTGACATAGTTACAGAAGGGATTTTTTACTTTTAAAACTGTTAGTCTTGATTTATTGCTGCCTCGTTTTTTCATTCATTAAATGTATCCCCTCGAAGCAAAAAAGTACACATGGCGTAATATTTAAGTGCATTCTTAGTTAAACTTGGTGCATTTTACATTTTTTTTTACTTCATCAAAAAGTTAGTTGTCAAATTTTTTTAATGAATGTTTTTGTAACAATAAGTCATATTCATTTAATATATGCATAATTTTTACATGGAGAGTAAAGTCCGATTCAAGTGGTGTAAAAATGGCATCAATCAATGTGCCATTGTTAGTTGTGAAGGGTCTATTATTAAGTGTTCAAATTTCTTAACCACAGTATTTTTATAAAAAAAAACAGACTGAAGTTAAATTTTCTGTTGAAATTTTAAGGAAAAATTCTCAGCCCTTCAGACTAGGATGGAGAGCAGGTCTGGAATTTTCCAGTTAATAGTTCTCAGACACTACAATTTAAGTACTGTCTTTTTTGTTTATATTTAAAATAAATTTTTAATGAAAAAATAGATTACAAAAAATAAAAATCCCAATAAGTTTGCACCACGGTGGCGCAGTGGGTAACGCTGCTGCCTTGCAGTTAGAAGACCTGGGTTTGCTTCCCGGGTTCTCCCTACGTGGAGTTTGCATGTTCTCCCCGTGTCTGCGTGTGTGTGCTCCGGTTTCCTCCAACAGTCCAAAGACATGCAGGTTAGGTGCATTGGCGATTCTAAATTGTCCCTAGTGTGTGCTTGGTGAATGCTTTGTTTCCTGCCTTGTGCCCTATGTTGGCTGGGATTGGCTCCAGCAGACCCCCATGACCCTGTAGTTGGGATATAGCAGGTTGGATAATGGATGGATTAATGGAAAATCCCAATAACCACCCCAAAAAGTATTTAATGCAGTAAATTCAACTATATTCAACTACTATATTAAACTTTTCTTGAATATAGTAGCTATACCATGTATCTCAGTTACACACTAAATTCTAACATATTAGCAGATTTGTTTTATTATGGGAATATCAAAGGTAACACTCTTCTTAAAGATTTTATTTTTCAGTTTTAAGATATACACAAAAGTGCATGGATAAACTGTAACGCCAACTCAGTCTTTGTCTTACTACTGCTAAGCAACTCTTTCAGCACAACACAACCTGTAGTTTTGGTCTGTCTGTGCTATTTGCAGCACCAACATCTTTGCACACAGTAGAAACTGTACACCACTGTGCAGTGCTTGTTGTGAGCACTGATCTCATGCCTGCATATCTACTGCATTTCCTTTTCTAAACACATTCTCTGTTTCTATTAATTAGAGAAGCTGTACCATTCCCATGTAATTAATTTGTTTTTTAAATTGATAATGTTCAAATAATGCAGCCATGAAGTTTTTTTAGTGTAATGTAAATACTGAGAACATATTTGTTCACTATGCTTATAGAGTGACACTTATGTAATTCTTTTCCTCTTCGTTTCATTTCATGATAACACACTTTTCTTAACATTTACATTTAAAAACTTGCCTCAAGCAGCAAGAGATGTGAGCTGGTGTTCAAGCTGCTTGACAGCGCCATTTTTACTAAGTTGTACTAAAGATCTGAGAGTCTGTGATACTAGTAAAAGAGGAAAATATATAAAATATGCAAGCCAAAGTAAACTCTCTCAAGATAAATTTGAAACAGTTGCACAGAATGTTTTTCGGTTTTCAGTTAAATTTGCCAATGATTTTCAGATGGAGATTCTGAAATTTCAAAACTTGGTAAAACATTCACTATTTGAGATATCTTAACAAAAATTAAGTGTGCCAAATTTCAAAATTTCGGTTCACTGGGAGAAGTGTTGTTTCATGTAGACAACAACAACAACAACATTTATTTATATAGCACATTTTCATACAAAAAAAATGTAGCTCAAAGTGCTTTACAAAATGGAGAATAGAAAAATAGAAGACACAGTAAAAAATAAAAATAAGTCAACATTAATTAACATAGAATAAGTAAGGTCCGATGGCCAGGGTGGACAGAAAAAACAAAAAAAAAAACTCCAGATGGCTGGAGAAAAAAATAAAATCTGCAGGGATTCCAGACCATGAGACCGCCCAGTCCCCTCTGGGCAATCTACCTAACATAAATCAAACAGTCCTCTTTGTATTTAGGGTTCTCATGGAAGGACTTGATGATGATGGTCACGTACACTTCTGGCTTTCAGTCCATCAATGTTGGAGCATCATGGTGCTTTGAGTAGGTGGTGGTGGAGCATGTCGCCACCACTAAGAAACCAGAAAAAGAAACAGAAGAGAGAGTTGGGGTCAGTACGGATTTTAGAGCCACTCTGAATAGTTATTATGATGAATTGAACATACAGAGTATCAGGATTAAGTTAAAGTGAAGTTAGGAGAAAGCCAAGTTAAAGTAATGTGTTTTCAGCGTTTTTTTAAAGTGCTCCACTGTATCAGCCTGGCGAATTCCTATTGGCAGGCTATTCCAGATTTTAGGTCCATAACAGCAGAAGGCCGCCTCACCACTTCTTTTAAGTTTAGCTTTTGGAATTCTAAGCAGACACTCATTTGAGGATCTAAGGTTACGATTTGGAATATACCACCAGGGCCATATTCATTGTTCATGACTGAATTTAGCAACCTTCTGTCTGATTTGGCAATAAATTATGATCACGTAGTTCTGATGGGGGATTTTAATGTACACATCGATGTGGAAACTGACACTTTTAGCAAATGTTTTACTTATTTGTTAAATTCAGTAGGATTTTGTCAGATTGTCAAAGGTCCAACTCATAATCATAACCATACATTAGATTTAATTATAACTTACAAAGTTGAAATTCAAAATTTAAATATTACTCCATTAAATGTAGTTATTTCCGATCACTTCTTAATTACGTTTGATTTAGTTCTGCCCATGCCAGCACTCGCAGATTAAAACAAAGACAGTGCGACATCTAGATTGTAATTCTGCTCTAAAATTTATAGATACCTTGAGTAAGTCGAGTGTAATTGTGGAAAACCATTTAGATCAGTTAACATCAAATGTAAACGTGGAAAACAATTTAGATCAGCTAACATCACATTATAATGTGACCTTGAGAGATGCTCTGGACACAGTGGCTCCCCTAAAAACAAAAGTAATCAAAGCACATAGAAACTCTCCCTGGTTTAATGAAAACACTCGAGCTCTTAAATTAGAGTGTCGAAAACTGGAGCGCAGATGGAGAACAACAAAGCTACATGTCTTTCAAATTGCATGGACAGAGAGTGTTAATAAATATAAAAAGGCCCTCTTTAAAGCTCGCTCAGAATACTATTCTACATTAATAGATAGCAATAATAAAAATCCTAGGGTACTTTTTAGAGCAGTGGCTAAATTAACAAATGGGAATTCAGATCAACAGTGCAAAATACCAACAGATATTAGCAGTACAGACTTTATGAACTTCTTCAATGAGAAAATTAAAAATATAAGATCCCAGATCTCAGCATCACAGTACAAACCAAATACTAGCTTAGCAGACCCTGCTCACATTGCATTCAGCACTTTAATAATTTTAATCCTGTAACTGAGCAGGAAGTCTTAACTTTAATTTAAAATGAAGCCCACTACTTGTTCCCTAGATCCAGTGCCAACAAAACTAGTAAAAAGTGCAATGGATGTTCTTGTAGCACCTATTCTAAACATTATCAATAGTTCATTATTGCATGGCACAGTACCTGATGCACTAAAAGTGTCAGTCATTAAACCTTTACTTAAAAAGTCAGACCTAGACCCACACATACTAAATAACTATAGGCCTATTTCAAATTTACCATTTCTCTCTAAAATACTAGAGAAAGTAGTCGCCAGTCAGCTTCAGTCACACCTTACGCATTACAATTTATTTGAGAAATTCCAGTCTGGCTTTCGCACTGGTCATAGTACAGAAACGGCACTAACACGGGTTGTAAATGACATTCTGATATCCTCTGATGAAGGAAATTCCACTGTAATTATGTTGTTGGACTTAAGTGCAGCATTTGACACCATTGACCATTCTATTTTACTGCACAGGCTAGAAAACGATGTTGGGCTTACAGGCCCCGTGCTCGCTTGGTTCAGTTCTTATTTATCAAATCGATTCCAGTATGTACAGAAATGTGCTGACAGTACTCCATCATTATACACAGAAGTTGAATATGGTGTCCGCAGGGCTCAGTACTGGGACCTTTACTGTTTTCACTTTACATGCTTCCACTGGGATCTCTCATTAGGAAACATAATGTTAATTTTCACTCGTATGCAGATGACACCCAGTTATACCTTTCATTTAAATCAAATGAAGTTTCTCCGATGTTGTCTTTAATTAGTTGTGTTAGTGAATTAAAGGAATGGATGAATGAGAACTACTTGTCTTTAAATACAGATAAAACAGAGATGTTAATTGTTGGAGGGAATGACGCTGATCACAGCAATATTTTGTCGTCATTTAACTCAGTTGGAATCCCAATTAATTTTACTGAATCAGCCCGCAATCTAGGAGTTATCTTTGACTCTAGCATGTCATTTAAAGCATATTACAAAGTCGTCCAAAACATGTTTTTCCATCTTAAAAATATTAGGAAATTAAGGCGCTTTCTAAATAAACAGGATTGTGAGAAATTAATTCATGCATTTATCTCTAGTAGGATTGACTACTGCAATGCGGTGTTCACTGGCTGTTCAAACTGTTCTCTATACAGCCTCCAGTTAATCCAAAATGCGCTGCAAGAATTATTACAAGAACAAGAAAATATGAACACATAACCCCAGTTCTTAAATCTTTACACTGGCTCCCAGTTAAATTTAGGGCAGATTTCAAAATCCTCCTTTTAACATATAAAGCATTAAATGGCCAAGGTCCGCTTACTTGTCTGAACTTATCATGACTTACAAACCTGAGCGCACATTAAGATCTCAAGATGCCGGTCTGCTTAGGATTCCAAGGATTAATAAAATAACAGTGGGAGGTCGAGCTTTTAGTTACAGGGCCCCTAAACTGTGGAATGGTCTTCCTGCTTCCATAAGAGATGCCCCTCGGTCTCAGCCTTTAAATCCCGGCTGAAGACTCACTACTTCAGTTTAGCATATCCTGACTAGAGCTGCTGATTAACTGTACATACTGCATCTCTGTTGTTAGTCATTAGCACTATAACATAAGTAACATGATAATTATATTTGAATACTAACCCTCACCTATTCTGTTTCTTTTCTCGGTACCCAAATGTGGCCATTGGTGCCACGGCCCACCTGCCAAGTTGTTTGCCTGCCTATGGTAAAGTCATCCCTGATGGAGGATCACAGGAATCATGGGAAAGAGAGGTCCTTTCATCGGAGCAATGTTTCAGCCGTGGCATGGCCAAATGGAGATGCAGCTAGATGGATGAGGTCTCCAGGACTCTAAAAATATCCAAACCTAATTATGTCATATCATCTACTGTTAAACCGTAATTCTAAAATTTTTATTATGCTGTCTTAAGGAATTGTTCTGTTGTGTATATTGTATTGTATTGACCCCCTACTTTTGACACCTACTGCACGCCCAACCTACCTGGAAAGGGGTCTCTCTTTGAACTGCCTTTCCCGAGGTTTCTTCCATTTTTCCCTACAAGGTTTTTATTGGGAGTTTTTCCTTGTCTTTTCAGAGAGTCAAGGCTGGGGGGCTGTCAAAAGGCAGGGCCTGTTAAAGCCCATTGCGGCACTTCCTGTGTGATTTTGGGCTATACAAAAATAAACTGTATTGTATTGTATTGTATAGGGTGTCAGACATTCCAATATATAAGATGGAGCGAGATTATTTAAGGCTTTATAAACCATAAGCAGAATTTTAAAGTCAATCCTGAATGACACAGGTAACCAGTGTAGTGACATCAAAACTGGAGAAATGTGTTCAGATTTTCTTTTCCCAGTTAGGATTCTAGCAGCTGCATTCTGCACTCGTTGCAAAGTGATTTATGTCTTTTTTGGGTAGTCCTGAGAGGAGTGCGTTACAGTAATCTAGTCGACTGAAAACAAACGCGTGATCTAATTTCTCCGCATCTTTCAGTGATATAAGGGGTCTAACTTTTCCTGTGTTTCTTGAGTGAAAAAATGCTGTCCTAGTGGTCTGATGAATATGAGATTTAAAATTCAGATTACAGTCAACAGTTACCCCTAAGTTTTTTACTTCCGTCTTAACTTTTAATCCTAATGCAGTTTATTTCTGATAACCTCATTGAATCCATTATTGCCAATCACTAAAATTTCAGTTTTCTCTTTATTTATCTTGAGAAAATTACTATTCATCCATTCAGAAATACCAGTAAGACATTGTGTTAGTGAATCGAGAGTGTCGGTGTCATCAGGTGCTATTGATAAGTACAGCTGTGTGTCATCACCATAGCTGTGATAGCTCACGTTGTAACCTGAGATAATCTGACCTAACAGAAGCATATAGATTGAGAACAGCAGCGGACCCAGGATAGAGCCTTGTGGAACACCATATCGGATATCATGTGTCTTTGAGATGTGATTACCACAACTCACAAAGAATTTTCTCCCTGCCAGGTAGGATTCAAACCAATTTAAGACACTGCCAAAGAGGCCCACCCATTGACTAAGGCGATTTCTAAGAATGTTGTGATCAATGGTGTCAAATGCGGCACTCAGATTGAGGAGGATGAGAACAGATAAATGGCCTCTGTCTGCATTTACCCGCAAGTCATTTACTACTTTAACGAGTGCAGTTTCTGTGCTGTGATTTGTTCTAAAACCTGACTGAAATTTATCAAGAATAGCATGTTTATTGAGGTGGTCATTTAACTGCATAATGACTGCCTTCTCTAGAATTTTACTTAAGGGCAGGTTAGAGATGGGTCTAAAATTTTTAAAAGCAGAGGGGTCAAGATTATTTTTCTTGAGCAGGGGTTTAACTACAGCAGTCTTAAGACAGTCTGAGAAGCCCCCGGTATCTAATGACGAATTTACTATGTCAAGAATATTGTCAATTAGCATGCCTGATACTTCTTTGAAAAACCTTGTTGGTATAAAAAAGACAGACAGACAGAAATAAATGTATATCTCAAAAGCTTCCACATAATACAAAAAAAAAAAAAAAATGAAAATTTAAGTAGACTGGATTCAGAGGTATGTATTCATTGAATTACCTCAGGGCTGAATTTGAATATTGGCTCCTAAAGTTCTAAGGCCATCTAGCAGTTTAGTTTACTAGTTTACTTAAGACTGAATGCAGAATAAATGATCTTGAAAATCATGTAATTCATCAGAATCTCTACATAACAATTTTTTTACAGATGTATTTTGGTTTATAAAGTTGTTTCTGGAACAATGTTTAATTCTTTTGTTAAATGTCTACACTATATGGCTAAAAGCATGCGGACCTCCAAATAAATGTGTTCAGGTGCATAACATCAATCACATAGCCAAGTAATCTCCATTTACAAATATTGGCAGTAGATTATGTCTTACTGAAGAGCCCAGACACTTTAAACTTGACATTGTCATAGGATGATGACTTTGCCTCAATTTAGTACATAAAGTTGAAGCATCTAGGAGTTACAACAGCTCAGCTATGAAGTGGTAGAGTTCAATATTGACCTTGTGTGTCAGAAGGTTCATGAGGTGGGTTTCCATAGCTGAGCATCTACACAGAAGCTTAACACTATGCACAATACCAAGTGTTTGCTGGACTGGCGTAAAATACACTGCCATTGGACTCTGGAGCAGTGGAAACATATTCTCTGTAGTGCTGAATCCTGCTTTACGATTTCCTAGCCTGATGGGTGAATCTGACGCAGAGAAGGCTTTTGACTGAATGAGAATTTTCTCTGGAAATTCTTACACTCAAAGGGTTTTGGTGAGACTTATACTAATTTGTTTAAGATATTACATTTTATATATATATATATATATATATATATATATATATATATATATATATATATATATATATATATATATATATATATATATATAAGATATTATACCTCTTAATATGGTGTTAATTCTCACCATCTCAAATATTTCTTAGCACCTTCAAAAAGGTTCCAAACGGAGCTGTCTATTGTCCTTGCATTTGAACTTTTATTTCATTTTACTACATTGTACCTCGACTACAGGTCGTTACTCCTATCATAAAATGTTTATATATACTTACAGTTCCTTGATGTTTCATAGTACTGCTTCTGACCTTCCTTAAATTCTTAATTTGTTTAAGATACTATTTGGCAATCATTGGTCAAATTCTGTTCTTCTTTTGGTTTACTTTCTGAAATATTTGGGCATCAACATCTCTTCTCTACTTAAGTATTTTTTATCATATAATAATCATCAAGAAATAAATTTGTGAGATGGTATATAATATGTTGTCTGTAGTTTATAGTCTATAATATGTTATCTATAGTTCTGTGTATGTGTTTTGGACTCTGCTTTTAGGTGCATATGCGTTCTACCGTGTGCTGTGGGCATTTTTTATTGTTATGCCTCGTCTTATTTTCTTACTTTTGCTGAATGTAGCGATCTCCTTAACGGTTGTCATGCTGGATGCTAACACATTGTCTGTAATGCACATATGTTACAAGCATTTTGCTATTTAATGGTGACATGTAATGGTGATTCAAGGTCCGATTAATCTTACATTTTTATTTATTAATTTAGTAACACTTTCATCCAAAGCAACATACAGATTATATCTACATAATATAGTCAACATCTGTTAGTGGTCTGCTTTGAAACAATTGTTACAAGGCTAAAACAAGTGAAAAGTCCTCTACACTTCATACTTAAGCAACCATTAAACCAATTAAAGCACAAGACTATTTAACATTACCTTAACCTAAAAAAATCACTTCAAAAAATATTATCAATTAAGCAAGTTCTTCTCAAAACAGTAAAAAGTCTTCAAATGCTTCTTAAAACACTGAGGATGTCAGCTGTCTCCGAGGGCTACATAAGAAGAAAGCCTGGATTGAAAGTTGATGCTACATGGAAGTGGTACTACCACACACTGTTCATTAGACCTGAGTGAGCAGGAAGAAGCATAGTTTCTAATAAAGGCTTCCAAATTAGTATATGTTGACCCACTGGACTGCCTTTTAGGAGAACATCAAATAACTTAAATGTAATATGTACTGGGAGCCAATGAAGTCACCTGAGATTGGGAAACGAGACAAGGTGCTTAATTTTAGAGGATCTGCAGTGGCTTTACAGTATGTACCAGTACCCCTGCCAGTAAGAAGTTGCAGTACTCAAGGAGCATCCTGACCAGTGCCTGGACATGAATTTCAGTCGAATACTCAATCAGGGGTAGTCTGGTCTTGTGAAAGTCATATGGAGTGAATCTGTACGAACAGTTGACTGCTGCAAAATCAGTAAAAGTCAGCTGATCATCAATCACCACCCCAATGTAATGTGCTGAATCTCATGGTGCTAATGTAATAAGCCATGTTTTACAAAGATGTTATGCCAAAATGAAAGACTAGCTGAAATGATAATGAAGCTCAGTCTTTGCCGGGATAAGTTGGAGATGGTATTCCTTCATCCAGATATCACTGAGATATGCTGTGACTGTGTTGTCCTCAAGAGATAAATGATGGGTTACATTAGCTTAGTAGTGATATGTGAAGCCATGTGTTTTGATAACAAGACCTAGTGAGGAGGAGACCCAGCACTGATCCTTGGGACTCCCTGTGCTTACCTGATGCAACTTTAAAACGTCTCGTATCCATCATATTCAAAAAGATCAGAGGAATACCGGTAATGCCTAGATTAGAAAGGGTGGCAACGTGGATCTGGTGGTGTACAATGTCAAAGGCAGAAGATAAATCAAGAAGATAAATCAAGAAGGGTGTAAACAGATGCCATAGCAGTAGCTCTAGCCAGGTACAATATGTCAACAAAAGTCAGTAAAGGTGTTTCTTGAATTTCCCCTCTTGAAGCTGGACCTGTTATTACAGCATGTTAAAAGATTGTGGAAAAGGTGCCCTTGCATAGTTAGGTTATGATGGTAATTGTGAATTTAAACATAAGAGGAGACACAGACTGGAGAAGTTGTGAAATGACGGGGCCTAGAAGACAGGTAGTTAGGTGCTGAAGATGAAGGTGGACACATCAGTGTCAGATAGAGATAAAGTGGAAAATGGCGGTCTGTGAGTTGGAGAGAACAGGCTAAATGGCTGAGGTGATCAGAACTGACCACTGAGAGCAGCCAGCTTTTTGTTAATCTTTCTGACCTTTTTGCTCATTTATTTTAAAAAATAAATTTCCTGCATGTTTTGCTTTAATTTATCTTGTTATCTTGCTTTTTTCAAAAATGATTAAAAACTCCTTTCCTGGTCCAATTTCAAAAATTGCTCACCATGGACACACAATTATTTTCCGAGGGTATTTATGTATTAAGGTAAGAGAGATGTGGTTTTATTTTTATTAAAGGATTACAAGTCTTGGTGAAGCCTCCCTATACCTTTGTAATCAATTTTTATTGACAAAATGAAAAATGAATGCAGTAAAAGAAAAACCAACAATAATAACTGATTTTTGGGCTATGTAGGGACAAAAACAAACATCAGCCCTCATAAACTGGTGCACACCAAAAACCTGAGAAAGCTAATTCAAGACAGACAAAAAAGAGTCAATGGATAAACAGACACAAAACATTTACACACATACCCACCCCATGGAGGAGCGCATGGCAAAATAAGAGAAAAGAAACAAACAGGAACAGTACACAGATGAAAACTACTTCATGGAGCAACGCCCAAGCAGCTGTTTACTAACTGAAGAGCATGAGGTCAATTTTGGATAGTAAAGTGGGAAGAGTTGTTGATCCAAGATGCAGACAGTTTAAGAAGGATAATACTATCAAATGGAGACTTCCAGACTGCAGGAGATTCAAGGGCAGGAGGTTTTCAGCGAGAGGCTAAAGGCAATTTAGCTGCAATGGCTGCAGTCATTCAAAACCTTCACTGGGAGAAAGGAGGGGAAAGTGAAGAAAGAGAAGAAAGGTTTAGGAGCAAAATAATTTATGGGGAGAAAGGAATTGGGAGAGAAAGAATCATGGAGATGTAATTAGCTACATAGTGCCAGAGAGCCACAGCTGGAGAACATTCTCAGACTATGTGGAGGAAGGTGTCAGGGATTTTAAGAAGGCAAAGATGATAAAGGGATCTAATCCTAGTTCCTTTAGATAATGTCACCAGGGGAAGGGTACAGACTATGAACAAATTTAAATTGTGTTCTAGTGATTAGGAGTTTTTAGAGCAATGTTTCGTATTTAGAAAGATGATTTGCCAGCACATTGCAGTGGATGGGGAAAGGTCTGTTAGCCAATTAAGCATGATTGAGAAAGTTTAGAGGTAAGCTTTGCACATGAGGGAATAAATCCAGACAGGGTTTTTTCACTGGAGAGAAAGGGATGAAGCAAATGAGTAGAGGGAATTTGTTATAAAAGTGGAGTGGTCCACATATTCTGAGCACAGACCTAGGCTGCTAATAGAAAAAAAAGGAAGTGGAAGGGATATGATGCATAGATCGAAGAGAGAGGAATGTTTCCAGCATTAACTCTTTAAATATATCATCTAGCACAAAAATACCAGACTGACACAAACAATGAGAAGGAAATTGGAAGGCCTCTGATATTTAGCATAGAGTTGCAGAATAAAGGAAAGTGGAGGTGCTGTCTTGGCAGCAGACCCTCCAGTTTTTCGTCTGCATGTCTGACCGTCATATTATACAATGGGACCAACTTAATGCCAATAAAACTGAAGTGTTACTGGTAGGTCCAAAATCCCAACTTTCTAAGGCATCCAATATCTCTATTTCTGTTGATGGTATACTTGTCAATCCTGCTCCTGTTGTCAGAAATCTTGGTGTTTTGTTTGATTCAACACTTAACTTTGAGCTACACATTAGGTCTCTTTCCAAAATGTCATTCTATCATCTCTGTAACACTGCCCGCCTCTGTCTATTTCTGTCCTTTTATGATGCTCAAACTCTGGTTCATTATTTCATAATGTCTCATATTGATTAATGCAATTCCCTCTTCATTGGCCTCCCTGCAAAATCTATACAGAAGCTACAGTATATTCAGAACTCCGCAGCTAGAGTCCTCACCAACACAAAGCGTTTTGCTCACATCTCCCCTGTTCTCTCCCAGCTTCACTGGTTACCTGTTCCATCAAGGATTAAATTCAAGATTCTGCTTCTCACCTTCAAAGCCCTACAGACCTTTGTGTATCACTGTCTATGAAGAATTTTGTAAATTTACTGTCCTAAAACCATTAAGACTGAGTCACAAACTCCACAAAGAGCCATAGCAAGGTTTAGGGCAGCCACCCATATATTTGGTTTCCTGGTTGCAAATTGCAAATAGAGTGGAACCTCGGATCACAAACATCTATGACCACGTACAAATTGGGTAACAACCAAAAAGTTTGCCAAACTTTTGTGTCTGTTCACGATCACACACTCGGGTGACAAACAAGCCAGTTTCCCTTCCGGTTCGTATGCGCCAATGATTTCTGCACATGTTCAGTCTCTACCTGTGTATTCCCTGTGCAGCGAGCGAAAGAGAGAGCGCAAGAGAGCAAGCGAGAGAGAGAGCACGAGAGAGAGAGCAAGAGAGAGTGAGCGAGTGAGAGAGGGAGAGAGAGAGCACAAGAAGTCAGTTAAAGAAGGCAGTAAGGCCATGAAGGCAGTTAAAGAATGCACCAGGCTTGTTTTTAAAAAGACTGCTTCGAGCATTGTTTTAATCTCGTATTTAATGAAGACTTTTTTCTATTGGATTTTAACATCCACTTCACTTCTGTTTTTATGGGATCATTTATTTATTGAAGGATTCTGAAAGCACTGCACTTTATTTAATTTGGTCTTTGTTTTTGATTGTTGTTTTGTTGATTTTAATAAAAGCACTTGGCACTTTTTGCACCATCCGATTGCTCCATTATAGTGCCTCACTGTCATGCTCATCGGTAACATTACCAACAGTGACGGGTTTAAGGGCTCTTGGAAGCGAGATGGGAGCATGCAGCGAACCCGCATCGTCACAGACTTTATCTCAAAACTGTAATCTCCTCTCCACCCAGTTCCTCCTCACTTCCTTCATGCCAGAACTCGACTCATGCAAGGTTAGTTTTCTTGGTTGTTTATGATTAGTTTTTGTATAAATTACGGATTTTTCAAATGTTCATTTTTTTCCCTGTGCTGAAAACTTATTAAAAAAAGTGCTTACAGAAGGATATAGAGTGATCTCTTGCAATGTTACTTTTCTCTGTTCAAGGTTTTCTCAGTTTTACTCAATGTTTTTACATTTAGTTTACTATTACACTGTGTATTCTATGGTATAACTATTTTTGTGCTTAAAAATCTAAAAAATATATTTCATACAGCTCGTACATCCAGAAGGCTCCGGACCCAACCAAAGCGACGGCGTCAAGACCTGAGGCTGTAGGTGGAATCTCCCATAAATGGTTTGCATGAGGTCAAAGGGAGGGTCTTCAGCCAAAAGAGTCAGTGCACTCTGTCACATCCCGGTCTGATTCGGAATTGCCCTAACTTAAGCCCTTTAGCTGCCTCCCATGCCCATGTGTCTGACAATTGCTGATCTGTAGAAGCATGCACAGTAATACCCAATCAAAGAAGAGATGATGAGAAGCACGTGAGCCTGTGTAATGATTTGCATTTTCATTACATTTTTGTACCTTTCCTGAGGTATTTTCTGAATGTATATACATGTAGTTTTTTTAACCTAAGTATTCTGAATTTAACCTTGCATTAAATTAATTAGAATTAATTTGCAGTCTTTTTGATGTTGCTATTTTGTTTACTGCAGGCACCACCATTAACAAAGTGATCAAAACAAAGTGCAATGCAGTTTCTTCTTTAAATAAATAAAATAATTCAATAAAACCAAGTGAATCTTTTTGTTGCAGTAAATATCAGATATTAATAAATAAATTATCCACACATAATCCATACCAAAGGAATGTAAAAACAGGAATAAAACCAGAATAAAATTAGGTATGATTTTTCTCTTCATTAAGCCTTGGTGCCACTCTGCTTCCCCTCTGCCATCCCTTACCCATAAGGTCAGCTCAGAGGGAGCTGAGAAACTGGCAAGCGTGGTCAATCTTTTAAACTGCTTGTTTACCAGCCAACTCCGTTGGTCACTGCTGGGCCACTAAATGCCGGCTGCATCATTTCATCACCTTAACACCAATGTCCATAGTATGATCTCCTGAAGCCTTTTAGTTCATCAGGAGCAACCCTACCCCATAAGCACCATACCGCTCACCATGAATCCAACTCCCAACCACCAAGCCTTCTGCCCACTGCACCAGATTGCTTGCCAAGTTGTTCTTTCTCACTTGTTGTCAAAATATTGTATTTTGATTTTTCACCTTTCTTTATTTCTTGTATTTTTTTTCTTTTTTGTTTCAAACTTTTTCTTTTTGATCCCCGCTCTATCCTGCTCAGGCTCCTTTTATACTCTTGTGGGTGCAGGAGCTTTCCTTAATGACCAGCGGAGAATCAATGAGGAAACCAGCTGAACTAGTCATGCTTTCTTGTGAAGACATGATTAACCAGTTTCCTCATCAAACACCCTATAGGCTGCATGGCTATGTTACTGCATGCATCCACACCCATAGAGCTAGTGCAGCACCGTTTTTATTTCTAAGAGTTTGCAACTGCCAAAGACCCCCTTACTCGCTTAACACTAGAATTACCAAAGCCTACGAAAAATCCGTCCCACCTTAAATCCTTTTGCACCTCTCCGTCAGAGTCTTTTGTCTTTTAAATGTGTCGATAAGCAGCAAGCAGCCTGCTATTACATCCCCCTCAACGCCACACAAGATTTTCTCAGCTCAATTCTGTTTACCTGCGTGTCAATTGCTTAGAGTAGTATAGACTAGATTAAATACTATATTGTTATTTGGAACACATGCATTTCATGTGTGTTCCATGTCTACAATAATCTATGTAAACACATCATTAAAACAGAAACATTTTTCATATTTTAATAATAATTGACAAAATGTAGACATGAAGCATATAATGTGTGAAGCCTAAAGTCCAACGACTCCGATTTGAGAAGTAAGCTGCTTTTATTCTTACTATTTTAGAATAAAAACATACATTTGATTTGACTCTGTAACAGCCGGTGTAAATGTATGGTACTTGTAAAAGTTAGCATTATTTTTTTTTATTCAGTTTTATTCTCCCAGTTACCTTCATACTTCCCCCAATCTGACACTGCTGTTTTCACACAAAGACGCGCTATAACAGAGGTGAACTCAGATGATGACGACGGTTCTAAATCGGAGAAAGAATGCACATCACATTTTTGCCGTCGCTGTACTTTGTATATGTACACGAGAAGCTCTTCAGTCTACTTGTGACTTTACACTGTAGGAAGATAAGTAAATAAATCTAGGTAAATAGGTAAATAACATTTGATATGGCTTTTATATGCAAAGTACAGTGACGGCAGCTTCCACCTGCAGCTATAGACTCATCAGTATGTGAGCAACTCTCCACTCTAGTGTTGAGATCTGGATGGTGTATGTGCCCAAAAATGAAGTCTGCCTGCATTCTCGCACCATTGCTCGCGTACTGAAGTATCAGCATACGCTTTTCGTGGCATTACACATGTACTTTTTGAGCATGGCCGTGTTGATCTACAGGAAGCTCTGCAGTCTACTTGTGACTTTACGCTGTAGGAAGTAAGTAAACAAATCAAGGTAAATAACATTTGATTATACACAAAGTACAGTGACTACAAAAGTGTGACGTGCAATCTTTCTCCGATGTAGAACCCTGAGTTGACCTCTGCTATAGCTTGTCTTTATGTGGAAACAGTAGTGTCAGATTGGGGGAAGTGTGAATGTAACTGGCAAAATAAAACTGAATAAAAAAAACAACACTAACCTTTACAAGTACCATACATTTACACCGGCTGTTACAGACTCAAATCAAATATATGTACTTATTCTAAAATGGTAAGAATAAGAGCATTTCACTTCTCAAAATGGAGTCGTGCGGGATCAAACTCATGACCTTTTGATTACCAGTCAGCAGTTCTTACCGTTACGCCACCAAAGCAGTTGTTTGCCACATCTTTAAATGTCGCACCCTAAAGCCTGTTCTTTTTCTGCAGTTATATTCTTGAATAAAAGCGCACTTGTTTTGTTATACTTGTACCTTTTGTGAAAGTGTTTATTTGATATTTGGACATACATTATATGCTTCATGTCTACATTTTGTCAATTATTACTAAAACATGAGAAACATTTCTGTTATAACGATGTGTCTAGATTGCTGTAGACACGGAACACACATGAAATCCATGTGTTCCAAATAACAATATAGTATTTACTCTATACAACTCTAAGTAACTGACACATGGTTGAACAGACCTGAGGTGAGAAAACTTTGTGTGGCAGTGGGGGGAAGTGATAGCAGGCTTCCTGCTACTTATCGACACATTTAAAAGACAAAAGACGCTGATGGAGCGGTACGAAGGGATTTAAGGTGGGGCAGATTTATGAGTGTTTTTGTAGGCTTTGGCAATTCTAGTGTTAACTGCAGGAAGGTCAAAAATACCTGTCTGAGAGAATTTGATACTAAGGTCAGACAATTGGAATTTGAATAAAGACTACTGGAAATGATAGTGCAGGATATAAAATTAGCAGAGGATAGCTAGTGATGGCCAATTCTCTCAGTTGGAGTGAACAGATAAAATGAAAAAGGAAATTAATGTCATTTAGAATTTCAGAATAGCACAGTGATGCGCACTGCTGCTTCATATAAATAGTGGGATGGCTTTGAATTTTACATCTCTTTTCTGTCTTTATTGGAAATTGCATGTTCATCCTGTGTTTGCATAAATTTTCTTTCCACCCTCCCAGATGTTCAAGTTAGTGGATTTGATTAAGTAGGTCTGAGAATGTTACTGTATATTATGTTACGATTCTATTAACACAAGAAACATTTTAAAACTACAGTGATGTTTAGAGACAGGTTTTGCATTTATTCTTTTATTATTAAATATGTTATTAATATAGAAATTTCTTATCCAGAACTGTAGATAATTTAGATTTGTTTTTGAGGCACCTGGGCATTCATGTATAAATGGTGTGTATGCACAAAAATGTTACGTGTGCCTGTTTCCTCTCACACTTTGAGATGTAAAAACTAAACTTGGCGTAAAGTCACGCAAATTTTGATGGTAGTCCTCGTGTACTCCGTACACATGTTTCTGCTCAGTTTTGCAAAATGGCAGCACCCAGCATCAAAGCAGTGCTACTGTTTCTGTGTCATTTACAATTCTTTTTCATATTTGCATCAATAATGCAGGATTTATCAAATACATGAAATTAATAGCATATCATTTACAAATTTAACACTAGAATTACCAAAGCCTATGAAAATATTTGTAATCCCGGTCCACTTTAAATCCCTTCACACCTCTCCATTCAGCATGTTTTGTTTTGTAAATGTGTTGATTAGCACAAGCAGCCTGCTATCCCATCCCCCCATAGCTGCAGAAAGGGCAAAAAGCTAGGTATGTGTTCAACATTTCTTGTGATCCTACACTTACAAAGATCTTTGTAGACACAGAATACACATGAAATGCATGTGTTCCAAATACCAATATATTATTTACCCTATACAGCTCCAGGTACCTCACATCCAGATAAACAAGGCTTGAACTGGGAGAGCTTGTTGCACTTTCTGAGGTGGTGGGGGGATAATATAGCAGGCTGCTTGCTGCTTGTGCTGATTGACACATTTATAAAACAAAAGACACTGAATGGAGAGGTGCAAAAGGATTTAAGGTGGGCCGGGATTACAAGTTTTTTCGTAAGTTTCAGGGATTCTAGTGTTAAACAATCTGGTTAAAAACTCCACTGCCATCTCTCTTAAACACCTTTATGCTTCCACAGGTATGTCATCTGAAGCAACAGCCTTTCCATTCTTCATCCTCTTCATAGCTGTCCTTACTTCCTCTTTGCCTCCGTTGCAATTCCTGATTCAATATATCCACATTATTCAACCTTCTCTTTCTCTCATTCTCTTCATTTAACAGCCTCTCAAAGTACTCTATCTTCTCAAAACACTCTCTTCGCTTGTGAGTATGTTTCCATCTTTATCCTTTATGGCCCTAACATGCTGCACATCTTTCCCAGGTCGGTCCCTCTGTCTAGTCAATCGGTAGAGGTCCTTTTCTCCCTCAACCTATCATACAACTCATCATATGCCTTTTCTTTAGCCTTCACCTCTCTCTCCACCTTACACCTTGTAATCTTGTCTGCTTTCTGCATCATTGACTATCCCACTTCTTCTTCACTTTCCTCTTCCTCTGTATACTCTTCTGTACTTCCCCATTCCTCCACTCGGCTTCCTTTTCCTCCTTCCTCTGTTCAGAAGTCACGTCCAAGCACCCTTCTTCCTGTCACCCATACTACTTGTGCTGCAGTTGCCCAGCTGTTTGGTAACTCTTTATTGCCACCCAGTGCCTGTCTTACCTCCTTCCTAAACTCAACCTTGCAGTCTTACTTTTTCCAACTTCCGCCATTTGATCGTTGGCTCTGCCCTCACTCTCTTCCTCTTCTTGAACTCCAACATCATCTTACATACCACCATCCTATGCTGTCTAGCTACACTTCCCCCTGCCAGCACTTTGCAGTGTTTAGTCTCCTTCAGATTGACTCTTCTGCATAGGATATAATCTACCTGTGTGCATTTTCCTCCACTCTTGCATGTTACCTTATGTTCCTCCCTGTTCTTAAAATACATACTCACCACAGACAGTCCATCCTTTTTGCAAAATCTACTATCATCTGACCTTCTTCATTCCTCTCCTTGACACTATACCTATCCATCACCTCCTCATCTCCTCTGTTCCCTTCACCAACATGTCCTTTGAAATCCGCTCCAATCACCATTTTCTGCCCCTTGGGTACACTATCCATTACTTCATCCAACTCACTCTAGAAATCTTCTTTCTCATCCATCACATACCCAACTTGTGGGGCATATGCATTAACAACATTCATCATCACACCTCCAATTTCTAACTTCATAATCATTACTCTGTCTGACACTCGTTTCACTTCCAAAACACTCTTGACATACTTTTACTTCAGAATAACCCCTACCCCATTTCTCCTCCCATCCACACCATGATAGAACAATTTGAAATTATGGAATATGGAAATCTGTATTGTTGTCTGCATGTTGATCTAGCAAAATTTTACACTGGGTGCCATTCCTGACATAACCCACCCCATTTATCTAGGTTTGGGACCAGCATTAAGAAATACACTGCTCTGTGCATCCCCTGTGGCTGGGTCGGACTATGCGCAATAACAGTATATCCTAAATTTCACATAATTTGCAATAACAAAAATAGACACAATATATATATGTTAAATGTCTGTAATTTTAAATTAACTTTTATAGCCCTCAAACCTGCTAAAAAATTTGCAAATCTTTTAAAATAAAAAATGAATTTATATTGTAGTACAAACTGACATCTCTCTTGCATTGTTCTTTAACATAACTTACATTTATCCAATTTCATATAATGTAATACTGCAAATTTTAAAAAATGTAAAATGTCTTTACCACTAGACTGAACATCAATCAATGAGACTGTGGGTTAATAGGGATTAAAATTTTGGTCTTTAAACTCTGATGTTGTGGATTCAGATCCTACTGCTGACATTGTGTGACCTTGATCAAGTTACTTCACATTATCAGCTTACAAGAAGAAATAAAGGCAGAGTAACAAAGGCATTTCATCAAGTCACAACTGAAAGCAAAATAACAAGTATGCATCCAGATTAACAATGTTGCATCAGAGCAGCTGTCCTAAGTATAATGAAAGATGCTTTTGGAACAAATACTCACTCAAAATATTACATTAATGGAAGGTTACTTTTGATTCATATGGTAATAAAAGTGCAAATAACAATGTATATTCAGGTCTACACTCAAGCAATTCTAACTAATAATGCAATTAAAGTATGTGAGCTGTGACTATGATAGAAATGAAAGCTGTTATTACCTTTTTTATTTGTTCCTAGGACATTCTGCGCAAGCATACCTGCTCTTTTTCTGAGAAACTATGTAAAGATAAATGGAGTGAAAAAAATATTTTTGTTTTGATCAGAAAACAGAATATTTGCCTTGATACTGTGAAGTTAAATAGTAAGTAAAATTTTATTTTGATCAAATATATGGTAATAATTTACAATATACTGTTAAAAAGATTGATAAGGAAAAAATGACACAAATAAACATACAAGATTTGCAAGAATCCAGCACTTACAGGCCAGTTTATTACACCTTGCTAGTACCAGCTTGGACCCCCTTTTGCCTTCAAAACTGATGTATATTTTATGGTATAGATTCAACAAGGTTCTGAAAATATTCCTCGGGAATTTTGGCCCATGTTGACATGATAACATCATGCAGTTACTGTAGATTTGTCAGCTGGACATCTATGATGCGAATCTAGTGCTCCACCACATCCTAAAAGTGCTCTATTGGATTGAGATCTGGTGACTGTGGAGGCCATTTGAGTACAGTGAACTAATTGTTATGTTCAAGAAACCAGTTTGAGGTGATTTGAGCTTTGTGACATGGTGTGTTATCCTGCTGGAAGTAGCCATCAGAAGATGGGTACACTGCAGTCATAAAGGGTTGGACATGGTCAGCAACAATACTCAGGTAGGCTGTGGCATTTAAACAATGCTCATTTGGTACTAAGGGGCTCAAAGTGTGCCAAGAAAATATCCCCCACACCATTACACCACCACCACCTGCATGAACCATTGATACAAGCAGGATGAATCCATGCTTTCATGTTGTTGGCACCAAATTCTGACCCTACCATCCAAATGTTGCAGCAGACCCAACAGACTTTTCTTTTGTCTAAATCTGGCAAGCCCCTGTGATTTGCAGCTGCAGTTGTCTGTTCTTAACTGAAAGGAGTGGCACCCAGTGTGGTCTCTTGCTGCTGTAGCCTATCTGCTTCAAGGTTTGACGTGTTGTGTGTTCGGAGATGCTCTTCTGCATACCTCGGTTGTTACTTTTGTCTTTCTGTCAACTTGAATCAGCTCTGGCCATTCTCCTCTAACCTCTGGCATCAACAAGGCATTTTTGCTCAGAGAACTGATGCTCACTGGATAATTTCCCTTTTTCAGACTATTCTCTGTAAGCCCCTAGTGATATTTGTGCGTGAAAATCCCAGTAGATCAGCAGTTCCTGAAATACTCAGACCAGCCTGTCTGGCATGAACAACAATGCCACATTCAAAGTCACTTAAATCATCTTTCATCCCCATTCTGATGCTCTGTTTGAATTTCAGCAGGTCATAGTGGGACTCACCTGGACGCACAGCTTGGACTCTTGAACCAATCTCCTTGAGAGGGGCTGGACTCTCTATCCACCCTGGAGTTGCCCCGTTGAGAGGCGCCGAGCAGGTGTGGGCATACTTATTGCCCCCGACGAGAGGGTGGCCTCCCTCCGCCTTCGGGGGAAGGGTCCTGACTGTTGTTTGTGCGTATGCGCCGAACAGCAGTTTTGAGTATCCACCCATTTTGGAGTCTCTGAAGGGGGTGCTAGAGGGCATACCTTCTGGGGACTCCCTCGTACTGCTGGGAGACTTCAATGCTCACGTGGGCAATGACAGTGAGACCTGGAAGGGCGTGATTGGGAGGAATGGCCCTCCCGATCTGAACCAGAGCCGTGTTTTGTTATTGGACTTCTGTGCTCGTCACGGATTGTCCATAACGAACACCATGTTAAAGCATAAGGGTGTTCATATGTGCACTTGGCACCAGGACACCCTAGGCCTCAGTTCGATGATCGACTTTGTGGTCGTGTCATCGGGCTTGTGGCCATATGCCTTGGACACTCGGGTAAAGAGAGGGGCGGAGCTGTCAACTGATCACCACCTGGTGGTGAGTTGGCTTCGATGGTGGGGGAAGATGCCGGTCAGGCCTGGTAGGCCCAAACGTGTTGTGAGGGTCTGCTGGGAATGGCTAGCAGAGTCCTCTGTCAGAAGTAGCTTCAACTCCCACCTCCGGCAGAACTTTGACCACGTCCCGAGGGAGGTGGGGGACATTGAGTCCGAATGGGCCATGTTCCGTGCCTCTATTGTTGAGGCGACTGACCGGAGCTGTGGCCGTAAGGTGGTTGGTGCCTGTCGTGGCGGCAATCCCCGAACCCGTTGGTGGACACCGGTGGTGAGGGATGCTGTTAAGCTGAAGAAGGTGTCCTATAGGACCTTTTTGTCCTGTAGGTCTCTGGAGGCAGCTGATAGGTACCGGCAGGCCAAGCAGAATCCGTCTTCGGTGGTTGCTGAGGCAAAAACTTGGTCATGGGAGGAGTTTGGAGAGGCCATGGAGAATGACTTTTGGATAGTTTCAAGGAGATTCTGGTACACCATCTCTTTTGCAATGCAGTGTCAACACCGTATATGGTGGGGATGGTGCACTGCTGACCTCGACTCGGGACGTTGTTGGTCGGTGGGGGTAGTACTTCGAAGACCTCCTCAATCCCACTAACATGCCTTCCAATGAGGAAGCAGAGCCTGGGGACTCTGAGGTGGGCTCTCCCATCTCTGGGACTGAGGTCACCGAGGTGGTCAAAAAACTCCTTGGTGGCAGGGCCCCGGGGGTGGATGAGATACACCAGGAATTCCTCAAGGGTCTGGATGTTGTAGGACTGTCTTGGTTGACATGTCTCTGCAACATCGCATGGACATCGGGGACAGTGCCTCTGGATTGGCAGACCGGGGTGGTGGTCCACCTCTTTAAAAAGGGGGACGGAGGGTGTGTTCCAACTACAGAGGGATCACACTCCTCAGCCTCCCTGGAAAAGTCTATTCGGGGGTTCTGGAGAGGAGGGTCCGTCGGATAGTCGAACCTCGGATTCAGGAGGAACAGTGTGGTTTTCATCCTGGTCGCGGAACAGTGGACCAGCTCTACACCCTTAGCAGAATCCTGGAGGGTGCATGGGAGTTTGCCCAACCAGTCTACATGTGTTTTGTGGACTTGGAAAAGGCGTTCAACAGTGTCCCTTGGGGAATCCTGTGGGGGGTGCTCTGGGAGTAAGGGGTACTGGACACCCTGATAAGAGCTGTTCTGTCCCTGTACAACCGGTGTCAGAGCTTGGTCTGCATTGCTGGCAGTAAGTCAAGCCCATTTCCAGTGAGAGTTGGACTCCGTCAGGGCTGCCCTTTGTCACCGATTCTGTTCATAACTTTTATGGACAGAATTTCTAGGCGCAGCCAGGGTGTTGAAGGGGTCTGGTTTGGTGGACTCAGGATTGGGTCACTGCTTTTTGCAGATGATGTTGTCCTGTTTGCTTCATCAGGCCGTGATCTTCAGCTCTCTCTGGAACGGTTTGTAGCTGAGTGTGAAGCGGCTGGGATGAGAATCAGCACCTCCAAATCCGAGACCATGGTCCTCTGCCGGAAAAGGGTGGAGTGCCCCCTCAGGGTTGGGGGAGAGATCCTGCCCCAAGTGGAGGAGTTCAGATATCTCGGGGTCTTGTTCACGAGTGAGGGAAGAATGGACCGTGAGATCAACAGGCGGATCGGTGCGGCATCCACAGTGATGCGGGCTCTGCATCGGTCTGTTGTGGTGAAAAAATAGCTGCGCCATAAGGCAAAGCTCTCAATTTACCAGTCGATCTATGTTCCCACTCTCACCTATGGTCATGAGCTATGGGTAGTGACCGAAAGAACGAGATCACGAATACAAGCGGCTGAAATGAGTTTCCTCCGCAGGGTGTCTGGGCTTTCCCTTAAAGATAGGGTGAGAAGCTCAGTCATCCGGGAGGGACTCAGAGTAGAGCCGCTACTCCTCCGCATCGAGAGGAGTCAGATGAGGTGGCTCGGGAATCTGATCAGGATGCCTCCTGGACGCCTCCCTGGTGAGGTGCTCCGGGCATGTCCAACCGGGAGGAGGCCCTGGGGAAGACCCAGGACACACTGGAGGGACTATGTCTCCTGGCTGGCCTGGGAACGCCTTGGGATTCTCCCGAAGAGCTGGAAGAAGTGGCCGGGAGAGGGAAGTCTGGGCCTCTCTGCTTAAGTTGCTGCCCCCGCGACCCGACCCCGGATAAGCGGAAGAGGATGGATGGATGGATGGGTTAACAAGCAGTGGAGCAGGTGTACCTAATAAAGTGGCCAGTGAATGTAAATATCTTTAAGCTTATCAAGCTTTGATGATTATTTACATAAAGTACATGCATATATGGTAAGCTTCAGCAAATGGGATTTTGTTTAGTATTTTTTATCATACCAAAATGTGGGAGTAAAATGATTATTATAAAATATATTAAATTTGTCAGTGGTCCATAAGGTAGTGCTGCATAACAGAATCTTAAAATGTTTTTGCTCCATTTGCATTTGGCAACAAGACATTGCTCATGTGACACACAAATGAATTTGGGTTCTAGAATGACTGTAGTGCATGAGCAATTTTTTATATGACTACATGAATCCGTTGTGTACCTTATCAGACAACAGAAGTGATATTGTCCACCTAGATGGTTTCTTTTTCTGCCATGTGGACCTGTATGAATTATCAGAAAAAAGCAAAGAAAATGATGTGTGTTTATTTTAATTAATGGAAGAACAAATGTAAAATCTACCCACAAAATCCTGCAACCCAACACTAGCATTACCATGAGCATACGATATCATTATGAAGTACCATCATTTACATCCTAATAGTTTATCATGTTTTGCTAAGGACTTCCACAAAGCAGATTTAAGGAATATCTAGCCCACATTTATTCAGAATGTTACCTATCTAAAGTGGAATGCAAATACTCGATCACTGCTACACCTCACACACTGCTAAATCTTTGTGCTCTGCTGCCTGTTTACAGTCAGAGACTAAATTAAAAAGTTCTCGTAACACAGTGGTACAATGCTAGACTAAAGAGGCAGAGGAAAAATTACATGATTGCTTTGAATCTATGGAGTGGGAAGTGTTTAGAGTTGCCACATCACATCTAGAGGAACATGCAATGATTATCAAGTGTGTTCCGATGAAAAAAATCTGCTCATTTTTGAATAAAAATACACAGACAACTAGTGACATCCATAATTTAGAGAAGGCTTGCCCCAACTCATTACAGGTTGCTGATAAACAAAAAAGTGCAGATATGAATCCAGAAAAGCAATTAAATTTGCTAAAAAGCAATGGCTGGATTAATTGAAAATGGTTTACAGTACACCTTTTGATGCATGTAGGATGTTGCAGGACCTATAAATGCTTGAAGATTACATACTAAACTCTTTGTTTCCATGGACTAATTTAGTACCCATTTTTAATGATCCCATGTGTCTTACAAAAAAAAACTGCAAACACAACAAAGAAATAATTCATGTTTTACAGATACCAATAAACCAGATTGATTGATTTATTTTTCAGTATATAGAATTTTGGTTAGGTTTCTGTTTACTCTATTTTTGCAGTATTATTCCTAGTAAGCAGGTTATAATATTTTTCTTGTGATTTCTATGGTAATTTTGCTCTATTACAGGGTTCCCTAACAAACCCCACAGGACACCATAAAACCCACTGTTGAACTTCTTCACCTATGACTGTACAGCCAGACAAAACTAACTTATTACATTTTTTGCTGACATCACTATCATAAGCCTGATCACCAACAACAATAATATGTCTTACAAATTAGAGTTCTATCTTCTGACACAGGAAAACTCTTTTTCTTATTATGTCAGCAAAGGTAACAAGTTGTTCATAGATGTTTGAAAGCTTGAAGCAGAACATACCCTTCATTTGCACAGTCAGGGATGTAGGGCAGGTAAGCAGCTTTAAATTTCTTGGGCTCAAAATTAACATGAGATGGGGACGACATTTCTAAAAAGGTTCACCAATGCCTTCAGATGCCAGAAGAAAGCTGAAATATCTGTATCTTTGCTATTCCACTTTTTCTGCTACCGGCATAAGTTCCTGTTATGGTATTCTCTCAGCTCATGACCTCTACAGAAGGAGGTGATTCCACTCATAATGTAGTTAACGCATAACTTTCTTCTTTTCAAGTGAAATACATTGCACAAACACTCCATTGTCATAGGAGAACAATGTTATTGAAGACCTTGGCTATATTGTACATTTTTCCCTAATCTGATTTAGCAAATTGTACAGGACCACTAGTTTTCACAGCATGGGATGTAGGGACAGTGGTTATCCTTAGGTCATAAGCACAACCAAAAAAACGACTGTCTGTTCTTGCATTTGCATACATTGTTGAATTCTCCATGTCTGTGAAAACATTACAAGTCAGTTGCCTTTCAGTGCTGTGTTCTTTACTCTTGTCTTGCCTTGTGTACAATGTTCTCCTTTCCTCACATTAAACTGATGCTGGCAGTGTACGTTGATAACAATTTTCTGCTATAAAAGACACATAGCAGACTTCATGCAGAACTTCACCGTTTAAGGGAAGAACGTAACTGTTGGTGGACAGTTATTCACAATGAAATGTTGATGCCCTTTCACTCAGTACAAGTTGAGCAAACTCGAAAAATCTTGCTGTTGATATCAATAACATATATACTAAATGATACTCACTCTTTGGAGAAAAATCCCACCTGATTAAAAGCAAAAGACTTGAGATTATGGTGATATAAATCATTGAGCCTTTCACAGACAAAGGGAGAAAATTCTCCTAAATATATTTTCACATTAAAGCCACTTGCCCAAAAGATAAATGTGCCTCATACAGTGAACAAATTTAGACAATTTTTAATCTTGCCACCCTTGTGAAAGGCAACACAAAAGATGGTCAAGTCAGTGGTAACTCTCAAAGTGCCAACACAGTCCTAGGTGAGACAATGTACAGTATACGCAAGAGAAGCACTTGTGCAAAGTGACACTTTCAATGGAAAATAAGCTACTTGCCAAAACAAAGCCTGATCTGTACCAAACTCTAAACAATATGAGACAGAAGCTGCCACCTCACTGTGAAAGGCAACGTAAGATATTTAAGAAGGCAGACACTAGTAATGTTCAGAGGCAGTGGCACATAAAAAGATGGACATGCAACAAAATAAAAAGAATTACCATCGTTTTGTGCATGGAGGGCTTCTCACAGGCTCCAATATTCAAGTTGACTGCTGATATGAAGTTTTATAATCAGTCATATTGCTTGCCACTTACATACATATTCTGTGAAATCTGTAAGCATAGGTGTAATCTTTATAAATTGATTATATGGAAAAGCATGTGTTTCTACTTCATTTATTACTTTGTTTCCAACTTCTTGATAAGTGTTATTTTTCTTGTTAAGATTACATTCTGAAGTGTTTTTATCTCCAGCAGCAGCATGACTTTGGAAAAGCACTCATGTCACAGAATCCTTTTGTGTCCCTCTCACTCCCGATAGAACGGCAGCGTTCCAACTGGAAAGATGCACACCCAGTAAAAGAAAGAAAACTGTAAAGTGTTATAATTTTTCATGCGGGAGGCGTAAGTGAAAGATCTCAAGAATCTGTGCTAACTGATGATGCAGACTTTTTTTGTAATAAGCCTACATGCAACTTGCTGTTAACAAATGTTTACATCTTCACAGAAATATGGTTGTAAATGTTTAAAGGAATAGTCTACCCAAAAGTAATATTTTGTTTACATTTTACTTACCCTATCTGCTTTGTTGTGACAACCAAGAAAAATTTGTAATCTCATGTCTTCATACAGAACTAGAGAAATATGTCTGATATAACAGAACAGCAATGGTGGCCAGTCCTACCCAGCGACAAACACTGTGAAAATGTCCATGGAAATTTTTTTCTAAATTCTGATGTAACTTGTGTTGCATAATCCAAATGTCCGTAATCCATCTTTATGTTTAAAATCTGCAAAATGTGCACATTTTTTGCTAAAATATTGTATCATTTACTTCTTGAAAACTCAACTTTGAATGTCTACAGAAAGGATATTGTTTACACAATACAGTGCATTTGAACTGAAGACAGGATTCTTGTCTAATGAAGGCACAGTAATATCACAGAGACCCAGGGTCTTCATGAGGTACAAGTTACCAGAGAAGAAACACACATGCAAAATAACACAAGCAAAAGTAGGATATTAAGTATAATATAGCTTGATGAAGGGGGATTGGAGGGTTATTGTAAGTCACTCATGATGGCAAACAAGTAAGCAGGAAATGTATTCTTAACTCAAGAAAAATAATTCCAACAAACTGTGACAAAATAACTGTTTCAAGGTTCCTTTGTTATTACAAGGAGGTGTCATAAACATGGAAGGCATGTTTTCTTAAATCAAAACCTTTGCTACTTCAAAGTGGACATATTCGGTATGTTTTAAAGCTTTTTTATTCACGTATGGATTCAGGTACCCTTAATCCCTATTTCAAACTACAAGAGCAGACAAAGGTATTTTCAAATTTTATAAAAAAAACCAATTCATTTTAGAATGCAGTTTTATGTGACAAATTAATGATTGTGAAGAAAATAAGTTTGACTTGAAAAATGCTAAGCTTATCCTTTAGCTCAAAATTCTGTACTAAAGAACTAGGAAACATTCCAATTCTTAAGTCTTTTTCTACTTTACTTACCAGTTAACATTCAAGCGAACTTCTAAATTTTCCTCCAGTTATATAACTGTGAATAATTTACATACAAAGCTTATGAATGGGTTTAATTCTGTTGGCTGTATTTTCTCAGGGATAAATAAAACTATGGTAGAAGGGAAAGGTTTTAGTTGCAGAGCACCTAATAGGGGTCTGCATTTCTGCAGAAATCCCACAGTAGCTGCAGAAAGCAATTCATGGTTTTGCTGCCAGGATTAAATTTAAGAGTTGTGAGTGAAAATGGGCAGTAGGACTTTTTTTCATGTGGTTGGAAATGGGTAGTCGCAGCATAGATGAACCTTTGAGAAAATTGCTCCTGGAAAAGTGCATAAACTATTACCAGTACTGTTTCAGTGTGAAAGCATCTGCATTCAAAAGTAAAAGGAAAAATTAGAACACGTTAACTATTCATGTTTTTTATTACAGGCACCATGGTGTATATGTAGAACAGATTGTAAAGGGAAATGCACAATATGGATATTTGTTGGATTACTGTTTTTTCCTTGGAGATACTTCTGTTTAAAGAATTCACTGGGCTATGTGTCCAATTCATGTTCCTTTTAGATGGGAAAACAGGAATGTGGTTAGCAGCACGATGGGACTTTTCTAGGAGTGGGCGAAAGCAAATGGAAACAGACTGAAACTTTGTCAGGGGTGCTAAGGAGTGGGATAGAAAAATCTGTACCATGTAAACCTCTAGCTTCAGACTCTGAAAACCTCTGCAACTTATAAAAGACTGCATCAATTTCAGCATTTACAGTAGATATATGCTTACAATCTAAACATGTAGTATTCTCATGACAGTTACTATGGCTGATCTTAGAGCATTGGTTTTCAAATTCAGTCCTGGAGGACTCCCAAGGCAGTAGGCTGATGATGCACCATCTTTTGGAATACAGAGTTATAGCAACAAGGCAGACACACAGACACATATCCTTTTATTAATGTGGATAAGAGAGTAAAAATGGCAGCCCATTTGACACTCAGATCAAATCAAACTAAGAATGATTGGCTGATTGTGAAATTAGTTTAAAGAGAAACTGCAGGTACAAGTGGCCCCCAACACCTTTTTTAGAGTGCACAAGTATAGCTCATTATATGCCTTGCCAGGTGTTGGTTAAAACAAGACCTTCATCTTTTTGGTTACAATGGTGAGACCGAAGTCATCACATACTTCTGTTGACATAACAGAAAAATAACTTACTTTCACTTGGGGTGTCTGCCCAGGATGACTAGAATCATACAGCAGGATGAAGTCCCACACACAGAAGCCCTTACACAAATATAGCTCCCATGCATCGAGACTCTGTTTAGGAAAGTGCAAGTTTGCTTGAAAGGACGTTGACTGAATGCCTTCTGAAACAGCCATTCTATGGTATGCTCTACAGTGGTGAATATACAGCTGGTGTACATAAAAAACTGTACAACAAAGTACTCAAAGTCCTACATCAAAATCTATAAACTCTTGGGAGACATTTGCTCAAGCCATTCCACATACGAGAAGTAGAGTCTTATGTGGTGCATACACTCACAAAGATGAAAGAAAGGCCATTACACAATCTAAATGTGTTGATTGTATAGCGAGGCCCATCACCCCTACTATTCCTGACTTAGCCCAGATATGCCTAATGTGTGACAACCATTTCAGTCCCCCAACATCAGACTCATTAGTCACCTTTGTAAGCATTACTAGCATATTAATAGCATGAGATGAAGCTGTGGTCATTGTCATATGTGATGGAAAAGGGTATAAATTGATGTGAAATTTGTCTCTTTGTATATTTTTGGCAATCAGCGCAACTAGCTATAATTAACCCTTTGCTGATCTAGTTCAAAGCAATAAGCAGTTCAAGAACTCTTCTGTACGATAGGTCTGGCAATGACACAAAAGTACCAGACTGCTTTTTGGCTATATGAGGATGAAATGGCAGTCAACATGAAGCTTTTGACCAAAAGTTGATAGTCAGTTAGTATTATATGGAAATTTCATAGCAGACACAATGATTTGATTTCAATATTATTGTGTGTGTTTTTTTTAATGTATTGTATGCTTTCATCCAACAGATATGTAGATAAATGTCATATTATGGTCAGGTCAGTCAGGCTTTACCGGAAGTGCATGCTGGCATTTCTTCTGCATAAAAACTGATAACATGCATTTGTGTCCCTTGCCTCCTTTGGCCTCAACACAAACCCTTGTAGAACTGTTCTTTGCTGGCTGCAACCTGTGTGAATAAGTGTAAACTTTCTCACTGGTTCTCTGCTCAAGTAACTAGCTTTGATGAATAGGTGGTTGAAACTGCCCCTTGTCAATTTCTGAGTACTTGTGGAAATCCCAGAGGTGATGGGGTGGGCTGAGTAGGTACATAAGGGGTACATTGATTTGCTTCCAACCTGGAAATTGTTTGGGTGACTTCTGGAAATCTTCTATGATAAACCTCAATTGGTGGTCATGGATTATTATGTCTACTTTGCTATTTTATGCAGTCACAGCCTCAAAACTAAAATATTTACCAGATGAATTGTATTGACTTCGAACAAACTATGAAGTGCCTGCTGATCTCTTGCTGCACCACGGCATTCTCCGACGACCAAAGTACGTTCACCGAGGCTCTCGTCGTAGTTTATGCCTCAGCAGGAGTAGCAGCGGGGCTATATTCCTTCAATTTTGTCTGAAGGATGCACATGTCCACGTACTTCTGAGCGATGTCCTAATCACAACATGTTGATTCCTTTGGTAAAATCACTGGAATATACGTCCATAGACGCTTTGAAGTTTGGATTATTTAACTCTCAATCCATCTGCAATAAAGCCACACTGATTGAAGAACACATCAGGGAGAAAGGACTTGACTTCATGTGTCTGACAGAAACATGGCACCAGTCAGAGGTTTACTCTGCCCTAAATGAAGCCTGTCCTCCTGGCTACAGTTACTTGGAAGCAGCTTGCAGCACTGGGCGTGGTGGTGGCTTAGCTATCATCCACCGTCAGGATTTGGGGTTGTCCCATATCTTGATACCTGCAACATCCTCCTGCGAGTGCCTTGCATTTAAATGTAAGCCTCCTTTTCCCATGACTGTTCTCCTTATCTATCGACCTCCAAAACCCAACTCTGCCTTCATCCCGGAAATGACTGATCTTCTCACAACACTCTGTGCTACCTCTGCCAACATCATAATTCTAGGAGATATAAATATTCATGTTGACAATCCCACAGGTTATCTCACTGCTGATTTCCTTGAGCTATTGGATTCTCTTAATCTACAACAACATGTTGATGTCCCCACACATTCCAGGGGTCACACACTTGACCTGGTCATTTCAAATTTTGCCTTAATCAGTAACTTACAGGTATATGATCTTGGTATTTCAGACCACAAAGTAGTGTCAATGGAGCTGCCCATTCTTTCCCCCCATATCAAACTAAAACGACAGATACATTTCAGAAATCTGAAGAACATCAATGTTGATGCCTTGGCCCTGGACCTTAAACTTCTCTCCTCTGACCCTACCAGCTCCCTCTCTGTTGCTGACCTTGTGGACTTTTACAACCAGTCCCTGAGCAGTCTCCTGGACTTCCACACCCCCTTAACATCCAGGTCCGTCTCATTCTCGTGCTCAGCACCTTGGTACACCTGTGAACTGCGAAAAATGAAGACGGCTGGCCGTGTCCTTGAGCGGCGGTTCAAGGCCTCTGGGCTGACTGTCCACAAACAGGCTTATAGGGAACACAAGAGGGCGTATGCAGAAGCTCTGAAGGTTGCACGGTCCAGGTTCTATTCCACCATCATCAGCAACAGTTCCAGGAACCCCAAAAACTTTTTTCAACTATAAATCACCTTCTCAAACCTCCTTCACCTGCCCACTCTGAGGCCACCGATAAGAGGTGCAATATGCACATAAATTTCTTCAAACAAAAGTTGATAACATCCGCTTACACCTCTCCACCACGGATATCCTGCCCCCCCCCTAACTGTAGACCTACTGTCTGAGACTGTCCAGCCCCTTTGCTCCTTCTCTGTTGCCACACGGGAAGAGGTGGAGGATGTCATCAGGAAAATGAAACTGTCTACCAGTTCCCTGGACCCTTTCCCTCAGCTTTACTGAGGGCCAACGTCTCTGCCGTCTCTCCACTTATCACCAGGATCATAAACCAGTCCCTTTTGGCTGGCCATATTCCTTCTTCACTAAAAACTGCTGTCATCAGACCCCTACTGAAAAAACCCACCCTGGATTCTGAAGTTCTCTCCAATTATAGGCCCATTTCCAATCTTCCAATTCTCTCTAAAGTTCTGGAAAAAATAGTTGCAACTCAACTTCATGACCACCTCAAACTGAATAATCTGTTTGAGAAGTTTCAGTCTGGCTTCTGCCCTGGCCATAGCACCGAAACAGCCCTGGTCAGGGTCACCAATGATCTTCTGATAACAGCAGATACTGGTTCCCCTTCTTTACTCATCCTCCTTGACCTGACAGCTGCTTTTGACACAATAGACCACAACATTCTCCTTCACCGCCTGAAATACACCATTGGACTCTCTGGAAATGTTCAAAATTGGTTCACATCTTACCTGACCGGCAGAACTGGGCACGTCGCCCTGGGCAGTGCAAAATCTCATACCCACAACGTCACTTGTGGTGTCCCACAGGGCTCTGTGCTAGGCCCCATCCTTTTTACCATCTACATGCTCCCCCTTGGAAATGTCATTAGCAGACATGGTTTATCTTTTCACTGCTATGCTGATGACACTCAGCTTTACCTCAGGACTACCCCCACCTCCTCTACTGCTCCTCTGCCAATCTCTACATTGACTACCTGCCTGGAGGAGATAGAGGCGTGGATGAGGCTCAATTTTCTTCAGCTAAACAGATCCAAAACAGAAGCCATCTTAGTTGGCACATCACACCATCTCCGCTCTTCTACCATCACCAGTATCACTTTCTCTGGCCAAAACATTCCCCTTTCCACATCTGTCACCAATCTGGGTGTTAAAATGGACCCTCAACTCACCTTTGACGCCCACATCAAACACCTCTGTAAGTCTTCCTTCTACCACCTCAAGAATATTGCTAAACTCCGACCAACTCTCACCCTGGAAGATGCAGAGAAGCTCATCCATGACTTTGTCTCCTCCAGGTTGGATTACTGTAATGCGCTCCTCATCGGGATTCCTGGCAAGAGTATTCAGAGACTCCAGTATATTCAGAATTGCGCTGCCAGGAACCTGATGAGGGTGCGAAAGCATGACCATATCACCCCAATCCTGAAAACCCTTCACTGGCTCCCTGTTCCACTCAGAATTGAGTTCAAGGTCGTTCTCCTCACCCATCAGTGCATCTATGGACATGCCCCCCTTTACTTACAGGAACTCCTTACCCCTCATACATCCTCACGCACTCTCCGCTCTGTACACACTAACACTCTCCAAGTCCCTAGAACCAAGCTTCTCAGTATCGGTGATAGGGCTTTTTCATCTCTGGCGCCGACCCTGACTACCTGAGAGTCCCACAGTCGACTGTTTTTAAACGGAATCTAAAAACTCATCTTTTTAGAAAGATATTTTGTTAAAGCATACATAGATTTTCTAGTTTTATTATTTTTGTTTTTACTATGTAGCACTTTGAGATTTCTAAAATATGAAGTGCAATATAAATAAAATTAATTATTATTATTATTATGTTATCATAGATACAAAGATGGACTGTTTATGTCTTACGGAGCCCTGGCAGCAACCCAGTGATTATTTCCATCTAAATCAAGCGCTCCCTCCAGAGTTTGTCTGCATCGTGAAATTTTTGCTAATGTCATCCTCATGGTTGATTTTAATATACACGTCCACGTGCCAACTACTGATGCACTGACAAATGATTTTAATGAAATCCTTGACTGTTTTAATTTAATTCAATATGTCAACTTTCCGACTTTTAACTTTTAACAAGGGTCATATTTTAGACTTAATTTGCTGCTCTGGTATCACACCTCACAATCTTATTCCTACTGAATTACCTATCACAGATCACAGAATGATCACATTTGATGTAAGCTTATCTCTCAGTAAATCAAGGGTTCATTTCATTTTGTAATGTCAAGCATGTAAACACCGGGACCCTTATACATTTATTGCAATCCCAGTCTGTTTCTCCTTCCACTACCACACCATCGGAATTAGTAGACCATTACAATGCTGCACTGTCCTCTGCCTTTGATACACTAGCTCCCTTAAAAACACGTGACTGTCTAATTTATTCACACTGTTCCCTGGTTTACATCTGAACTCCGTCAGCTCAAAGCCTCGGGCCAACAGTTGGAGCACCTAGCTAAAAAGACGGGTCTTGTTGTACACAAGGAAATGTACTCAGATCACAGGTTGAAATACAAAAATGCTCTCTCTGGCTGCCAAAACTGTATATTATTCTAACATTATCAATACAGATAGGCCATACATCAGCTGGTGTAGGCCACATGGTGCCAGCACTGCCCGCGCCCCCCCAACCACAAAATGCACCTTATCAACACACACCAACACTATATTAGAGCAGGCGGAGGGAGACTAGAGGTCTTATTACACCTCTGTTCTCAGTTAGCTGGCCGGGGCTGGAGGCTAGGAGTGGGAGCTGGCCGTCTGCCTGTGGTCTGGAATGGTGGGTTGCTTTGCTCTGCGTTGAACGGGGGTGCCTGCTCACTATTACCCCTGCGGAACGGGGCTAGCTCTGGCGTCCGGGAATGGTTGTACCTCAGGTACGGCAGCACCGGGACCAGAGTTATTAGGGTGTGTATGGGGAGTGTGAATGGGTGTCTGGCGTAAATCCTTGTAAGTCTTGGGTTGTATGTGTATGTGAGAGCATGAGGGAGGGAGTGTATGACTGTGTTTGTGTGTGACTGTATATGTCAGGTGGGGTTTTGGACTCCTCCCCTCTCCTGGGACATCTGGCAATACTACAACATCTTTGCCTACCCTCCCCCTGCCTTAAACATCTGTCTGGTCGCTCCTGGTGGCTGCCTGGTGAGATCTGGTTCCCTGGGCTCTGTTGGGTCCTCGGCGGGGTGGGTCGCCCTTGGGTCCCGGGCTGCTGGGTTCCGGGCCCGGCCGACTCGGGGGTGAGCGGCTGCGGGCGGGCCTGAGGGCTTGCCGTTGATATCTCCCGGGACTCTGCCGGCTGCTAGTTGTGGCCCCCCGGGGTGATCCTCTGCACCTCTCGAGTGGGGGTTGGGGCTTCTCTGGTGACGGCCTCCCTGGGGTCTCCGCGCTCTGGGGTGACCTCTGGATCTCTGGGGTTGGAACTCCCTCCATCTTCCGCACATTTTTGGGGGCAGGTCTGTGGCCCTTCACACTCACTATTGAATGCTCCTATAGAGAAACCTTACACATACAAGCGTGCGTACACACACAGGTGCTCACATGGTGATTTCATAAGTATGACTTGGACATCTTCAGCACATGACCTAAGGCTGTGGTTGGCCCTAAATGCCTTAGTAATATTAACTGTAAGATTGTCAGCAAACATTTTTACTTTTATATATCTTCATGTAGCTGATGCAGCAATGTTTTTGTCTTGTGGTTTTTTTTTCTTTCCCCCCTCTCTTTCTGCAGGTCTAGAAGCGGATTCTGGTTCATTTATTTTTATTCTATACGAAAATCCCCCCTTCCCCCTTTACCTCCATCTCTTCCTTCTCTCTCTTCTTTTTCTTTCACTTTTGTCTCCGTGTCCGGTTCGAATCTTAAAAACATCTGAAAATATTTTTAATAAAGTTTTGGTATCAGGCGTGACGTCAGCAGAAGCTGTAAAGCTCCACCTGAGAGAAAAACTGTAAGGCTAGTCGCCAGCATTCAGACATCAATTCTGATTGCTTCACAGCCGAACAGGACACGGTAAAAAAAAAAAAAAATAACATTATCAATACAGGAGGGAATAATACTAGAGCTCTTTTTTCTACAATGAAAAGGCTAATTGCACCACCAGAAAGTGCTGCTCACCATTGTCTCTCTGTTAAATACTGCTGTACTTTTTTGGATTTCTTCAACTCAAAAATTGAATAAATACACCAGCAACTTGCCTCCTCTATTTCTGCAGAAAATGAGATACTCTCCACTATCACCCATGTTCCCTTACCAACCATCCTATTCTCAGATTTCAGTTTACCAGCTGAAAATAATATCTCGGAGCTTGAAACAAAATCTAATTCTTCCACATGCCAATTAGATCCAATACCTACAAGCTTTGTTAAGTCTTGTCTGTCACATATTTCCACCATGATAACTACTATAGTTAACTCTTCCCTTACTACAGGCAAGGTACCCCTCTCACTAAAAACAGCCTCATTTACTCCAATTCTGAAAAAAAAACTGCTTTAGACCCAAATATCCTTAACAATTATAGGCTTATTTCAAATGTTCCATTTATATCCAAAATTTTTGAAAAGATAGTTGCCTCCCAACTCCAGTCCCACCTTTCAAAAAAATAACCCTTTTGAACAGTTTCATTCTGGGTTTCACCCTAAACATAGCACAGAAACTGCCCTGGTCAAAATCACAAATGATCTTCTCTGGGCAGCTGACTTGGGACTTTTATCAATTCTTGTGCTTCTTGACCTCGGCTCTGCATTTGACACCATATCTCATCAGATACTTTTGAAACGTCTAGCTAGTTTTGGAGTCTGTGGCCTTGTCCTCCAGTGGTTTTCTTCCTACCTCACTGATAGGAAACAATTTGTTCAAATAAAGGGCTTTAAATCTGAGAATGCAGTCGTTAATCAGGGAGTTCCACAGGGTTCTGTTTTGGGGTCGCTTCTTTTTCTCATTTGTATCTTCCTAATAGGTAATATCTTCCGGCACCATGGTATTAAGTTTCATTGCTATGCTGATGACACACAGCTATATCTATCCACTAAATCCACTTCTGTTTTCCATCCAGATGCCCTTATGGCATGTCTCCAAGACATAAAGACATGGATGACTCACAATTTTCTCCAACTAAACAGCAATAAAATTGAGGTGCCTCTCATTGGCTCTAAATCTACACTTTCTAAGGTTAACCATTCTTCTATTTTAATTAACAATATTAACACAAACATCTATTCCCAAGTTAACAGCCCGGGTGTTATTCTTGACAGTGCTTTCTCTATTTCTTCCCATGTAAATACCATTTCTCAGACTGCCTTCTTCCATCTCCGAAACATTTCTAGACTTTGCCCTGTTCTTACCCAGCACAGTACTGAAGTATTGGTTAATGCCCTAGTCACCTCATGTATAGATTACTGTAATGCTATTCTATCAGGCATTCCACAAAAACGTATTCATCGCTTACAACTTATTCTAAATTCTGATGCCAGGATAATAACCTGTTCTAAATCCACTGAACATATTACACCTATTCTCTCTCAACTTCACTGGCTCCCTGTTAATTACAGAATACAATACAAAATACTGCTCCTAACATTTAAAGCTCTCCACAACCTTGCTCCTCCCTACTTCACTGATCTCCTCAAGATTTACACTCCCTCTCGGTTACTCAGATCTTCATCTGCAGCTCAACTTTCTGTACCACACATAAAACTCAGTTCTATGGGAGCTCAAGCATTCACTCATAATATTACTCAACTCTGGAATTTTCTTCCCTCTCATATTCGTCAGCTTGATTCAATAGCACAGTTTAAAACTACCCTCAAAATGTATCTTTTCAAACTGGCATATCAATTGTGAATTCTACACTGTTACTGCCTGTCATATTTGTTTGTTTGCTAATTATTGCTTTGTGAGTTATCATTTTCTTGTTTTTATTTTATTAATTGTTGTTTAACTTTATTGTAAGGTGACCTTGAGTGATAAGAAAGGCACCTATTAAATAAAATGTTATTATTATTATTATATGACAGGACATGTTGAGAAAAGGGATGCACAAGATCATGTTTGTCTACACTAATCAAATCCATTTCAGCTCTGAGGTATATTTTCTGAGACACTGCCAGAGGAAATAATAGTTATTAATAGACTTTTTATTAATTTACTAATTATAAACTAATTTACCATTTATGAACTACATCTGGAAAATTTGCCTCCTTTAACAATGAAACATTTGCCTACTTAGTCAAGTGAAAATAATAAAAGCACATAAATATACATGATGTAAGTTCTCAAAGGAGCTTGTGAATTATGACGTTTTGAGTGGATGTACTCATAGTCATGTTTCCAAGGCAATAGTCTAATAATGCCTTTGACCTATTAATTCGGCCTAGACACACTATATCCCAAATATCTGAACTGTTGATGTGATTATAATAATGTTTCTGATAATTTTGATGACCATGTTGCATATCCAATAATGTGTTTTTGAAAGAATGAATAACCATGACTTAAGCTTTATTAACGTTTATGTATGTGATTGTGCCAATATCCACTTTTCATAACATACATGTACTGTGTTTTGATCTAAAAATGAAAAAAAAGCCACTGTGTTTTGCTAAATGTGCTGGTGATAATATTTTTAATTCTAACTAGTATTGCACATTAGACAGAAAAAATCAGAACCAAGATGATAAATTATGCTAAAGTTTAGGACCCAAATAAACTCATGAAATGTCTAATTGTACCTCCTATGTGAAAAACTGTGACATTTTTAAAACTATTGCATATTAAACCAAAATTCAGGTAAGTAGGTAATAATTCAATACATTAAAAGATTATTAATCAGAAATAATAATTATGTACATCTGATAAAAAGTTATTTGTGTTGTTTCAATCTCACATTTTGCATGAAGAAACAAAATACTGTATCTTGAGTCTACAAAATAGTGAAAATGATTTTATTCTCTCTTTTTTTACATAATTCTTTCACAGACTTATGAAAAATTCAATCACATTCACATCAGCAAATGGAGAAATAAGCTACATCAAGTAATGACAGCCATTACCAAGTGTCTTTCCAGTCCATTCATAAAAAATAATACTGACTAGCTGTTAGTCAAAATAGCAATAACATTGCTATTCTAGACTAGCTCTCCCATGAGTACTTTTGGCTATCTGAGGTTTCTTCTTTGTATCCTACTTTGGCCCTTGGTACAATTACTACTTCAAACAAGATACTCTGTTTGGTGAAGGAGGAAATGGTTCTGAGCCAGCAGCATCAGAGATAATAGAGGTGGCATTAGACCATCATATGATTCGATAAGATATGTGTAGAGTAGTATGCACCAAAATATAGTTTAATACAGCAAAAAGAACCTGGGCAGCCAGTTGGCCTTATACATCCAAATGTAGGTTTAAGGTTTGTTATTAAAGGATCTAAAAAGATATTTCCTGCTCCTCTGGAGTTTACATACCTCCTCTGTATAACTAGCTGGCTGTGTGTCAGCATAACTTAGTTTACTTCAAAATAAATTTAAAATATACAGAATGAGTATTAGTCTTCAAACAGTTTAACTTTTTACATATATTCATGTGTGTATTTTGCTATCTGTTACTATTTTATATATTTATATATGAAAATGTGTTCAGACCCCGTATTCTGAGAACATTGCTATAATAGAACACTGAAGCAAATCTGTATATTAAGGAAGTTTAATATTCTTATAGTTATATTTTTGGTACAAATCTTCTAGTGTCAAGTAAAAAGTCTTCATGACCTAATTAAAGTAAATGTCACTTGATTTGTCTTGATTATCGCTTCTTGTCTTATTTTGGGATATTTTAATGAGATACAAGGGACATGTTTATAAAAGATCCTCCTCAGAGGTAATCTTTATTTCAAGTCAAAATATCTTTTCTTAAGCTTTTGTCTTGTGGTTAGCATGAATTTATGAATGATGAATTCAATTAAAAGTCACAATTCAGACATAATACAGTAAAACGTCAAATGGCTTACATGCCATTTGTTCATCATACAATTTGTACATTACACAATGAACAAAACTGTCTCAATCATAATCCATGCATCTGAAATAACAGAAACCATGTTTCCTGCACGTTCGGGCAACTCTAGGAATGTATCAGTAACACCACATAATTTCATACAAGCCATGCCATAGTATACATGCTAATATTAATGGCTCTTTCTATCTGAGTTTGAGGTGTCACAAGCTTAACAGCCTAATTATATAATGTCACTAAGGTAGTATTTAACTGAAACATACCAGTTTTCTTTGAACTTAATTGTGTGGTAACATGTAGTGCCAAATAGCTTTTCAGGATCGACTGTTTCTGTGGCATGTGCAACATTAAGAATATCTACTTCATATGCAAGCAGATCTTTCTTGAAAGCCACAGTATCATAAAGCTGATAATCAAAACAATATAAAAAATGTTTATCGGCCAGATATCTTTGATCAGCCCAAGTACTGGTAGATGGTGGTCATTTAGACTGCTAATAATCAATGACTTATGACATGCATACATTTTTATTAGGAATAACCCATTTAAGTGATTACACAATTTGAATGTCCCAAGTACCTAAGTAGTCTTTAGTTTTGAAAGAATGTTTTCTATGCTTACAACTTAAGATATTAGGCTCAGTTCCTTATCATTTGAAAATATTGGGTGCTGCCTTCCATTTACACAAGAGCATTCAACTGTTGATTATGCTATAGTAATGTTTTACAAATGTTTGTAAAATTTAATTTTGAAGCCCAGGATTTAAAATGTCTTATGTTTTGATTCAAACCTGCCTGGATCATGGAACCCAAAGGCTTAATTTGTAAAGGAAGATGTAATAAATAATATTGCTTGGGTATAGTACTCAAACGGCCTAGTGGCAGAGTCAAGGAAACTGGGAAAGTCACAATGAGAAAGTACCCATTGTAATTAAATTATTCACTGTATCCAAAACTTCCAGAAGAGAATAGCATGGGCACTTATGTTTCACCATATTTAGCTTCTCACACTTTCTGAAGGATAGGAGACATAACCTTTCTTTGCTGTGCAGTGAATGAGCTGAAGTCTTTATAAAAGTGAAAGGTTCGCAGTGAAACTCAGTGCCAGCTGGCAGTCGGAAAACCTCAAAAACTTAATAATAAAAGGACAAAGATCAGCAGCATCATACTGCTTCATGTAGAAATAATGTGCTTGCATTATTTACAGTTTAAATTTAGGAAGGCTCATCAGCTGTTTAGACCACATTTGAGAAAGAAAAATAATTGGGTTATCTTTCTCGAGTCTATTCTTCAACCCCACCAGTCTTAAGCAGTCTCTACAGTATTTATCTTCTTGGTCAACCAACTTCTTTATCTGGGAAGTGACTTCACTACTGAACAATGTATCAGCTTTGTGATGGGACATCGTGTGCTGCAGTACTCAGAATTCACTAGGCATTTCATAGTGTTCTTTTTAATAGCAGTCAGTTATCCCTTAACTACTTGTACCATTTCTCACCTCATAAGTACTCACGCGGTGTACCATTGTTAAAACGGCTATTTATATGCACGTTGTGAGGTTGTAATATAAAATATTGCAATAATTTTAAATTGTACATGTTTTTATGTAATTTATTATCATACTAGCAAAATACCCACGCTTCGCAGCGGCGAAGTACTGCCTTAAAATTTTTATTAAGAAGAAAGTTAAACCTTTTCAAACTGAGGGAAAATATACCAATACTTATTTGTTATGGATCTCTTTGTATACCACATTGTGAGTTCGGCCCTCTGGTTGTAATATGACCAAGCTGTGCGCTGAGCTTACTCTTGAGCACGCAACGTACAGTGAAAAGTAATCTTGTTTCAAATCATTCAAATCAAATGGATTGCTGCTGTCATAATCGGTTTGAGTTTCATGGTTTGTTTCAATTATGACAGTATTTGTAGGACTTGTGTTGAAGAGACATTTGGCATCTGACAAGCGTTGTAAGTATACAACCGGTTTCATCGATAACTTCACATCCAGCTTTTGAGAGTTTAAACATTCATAAACATCAAAGTGTCCACTACTGAAATCGTCACTTGTGAATCTAAGATGTTTAAGAGGCATTGGCGGTTGTCGAAAGTTGTGAAATATTTGGCCATTTCAGTACACTTGAAAGCGACAACTGAACAATTCAGCGGCAGCCATCAACTCACATGCAGATCTATAGGGGAAGAGCTTAAGCATTTCACTCTTATAGTGCTCCTGTGTACTATAATTATCTCCTGTACCGTCATCAGTCCACACCTTGAACCTGTCCCAGTCATTCAATACATAAGACACAATGTTTATCCGGATATCAAGAGTGAGCCTGATACGGCTGTGCAATATGTAACAAAGAGAATGTAAAAGGCAGGTGCCATCTCTGGGAATGGAAACCACTCAGTAAGTGACAGTTCTTTGATTGATGGTGATCACCTTGATAGACATGTTAATGGGGTTATGGTTGGAATGATAAAGGAAATGGGTACCTGAACAATGTAAAGTAAATCTAAAATACCTACACAATAACTATAATCGTAATAAATGAACAATAAAACAGCGGAGAAGCCGTGGATTAAATTAAAAGGCTGTAGTTATCAGCAGGGAGACGTGAAGGGAGGCGTAGCAAGGAAGGGAATGTAGAGACTGGAGCGATGGACGGCCTTATATAGGCAGGCAGCCAACAACGTGGGAGGCGCTTGGATGGGGACCCAATGCCGCCTCACACGGTGACCGAGCTGCAGGCTATGGATGTATATATGTACGTAAGTAGGATTCAGTTAGCATTGGGAACCCGCGTACCAAATTTCTTGAAGATGGGCCCATAAGTAACAAAGACCATTAAAAAGTTCAATATGGCGGCAGACAGTGGCATCATACCACTGAAATAAGTACGTACATTGGTTTTGGTTAGCGTAGGGAAGCCACCTACCAAATTTCACGAAGATGGGTCCATAAATAAGAAAGTTCAAAATGGCGGACATTGTTGACCGTTATGACCGTTACGCATAGAATTTCAAAATAAAACCTGCTTAACTTTTGTAAGTTAGCTGTAAATAATGAGCCTGCCAAATTTCAGCCTTCTACCTACACGGGAAGTTGGAGAATTAGTGACGTTGGAAAATTCAATATAGTGGCTGACAGTGGCGTCATACCACTGAAATAAGTACGTACATTGGTTTCGGTTAGCGCAGGGAAGCCTACCAAATTTCGTGAAGATGGGGCCATAAATAAGAAAGTTCAACATGGCGGACATTGTTGATCATTATGCGTAGAATTTCGAAATGAAACCTGCTTAACTTTTGTAAGTAAGCTGTAAGGAATGAGCCTGCCAAATTTCGGCCTTCTACCTACATGGGAAGTTGGAGAATGAGTGACGTTGGAAAGTTCAATATGGCGGCCGACAGTTGCGTCATACCACCGAAATAAGTATTGGTTTCGGTTAGCGCAGGGAAGCCACCTACCAAATTTCGTGAAGATGGGGCCATAAATAAGAAAGTTCAACATGGCGGACGTTGTTGACCGTTATGACCGTTACACGTAGAATTTCGAAATGAAACCTGCTTAACTTTTGTAAGTAAGCTGTGAGGAATAAGCCTGCCAAATTTCAGCCTTCTACCTACACGAGAAGTTGCAGAATTAGTGATGAGTGAGTGAGTCAGTGAGGGCTTTGCCTTTTACAGTATTAGTATAGATTACTGAATAGTATGACACAGTACGGTGTCAGGGTTATCTGAAAAATAAGCCTGATCCACAGTTCTCATACGTCACTGGTCACACTTTCATCTGCTGCAGGATTTGAACATTTATCATGTTTCATTTCAGTTGCTGAATGTTCTTTGCAGACAAAGTCATTGCAAGAAGAACATCTCATCGTTATCATACAGAGGTAAGTACCCACGTGCTGTACCAAATGCACCATATGGAACTTGTGACTGTGCATCCACTCATAAAAACCATTGCAACCCTGTACTTGTAGTGAATAAAGCTGAGGATAGATGGCAGATGCTGCAGGTAGGTTCAAGTAAAAGGACATTGGACAAAAATAACTGAGCTGGTGTACAAAATACACCAGTGTGAGTAGTTAAGGGATAACATTAATATTTATAGTAGTCATATGCTCATGAAGTATATTACTAATTCATTCCCAGTAGGCCTGACCACCATCGCTGACTTTCTAGGCTGTGTGCCAGGATTTCTTTGGTGAATTACTGTAAAAGCAGTGGAATAAGAAATCTCAGGAAAAGCAGGTAAGTTTCTCCTTTTAATATTAAGCAGAAAATGACTTGAAAGAGAGTGGGTTTGTACAGTTCATTATAGAACTGATAAAGATAACACAGATCTTGTTTCCTCACTCCTGTCGTTTTAAACCACTACAAGGCATAAAGTACTGAGATAGTAGCTTTTACTGTCATTCAAATGGCTTTTCCCAGAAAACAGTACTAGTGTTACATTGAACTGACAGCATACCATGTCCGTGTTACTTGTTTTGAAATGGTTTGGTAGTCCCCAACCATTCAATTATCCTAATTGCTTTTATCTGTCCAATTTTGCTATCTGTACTCTCATGGTTAGCTGTTGAACAAACAGACATATATGTAAGCTTTGTACTCCTTTACTTCAATATAATTTCAAAAATTTTGCTAATTTTGTTTACTGGGTGCTTTTCAGTGTTACTAGCCTCCCTCTGGGCTTGTTGTTTATTAATCATCTACCTGTGCTGCTTACTTTTAATGTTTGGTTTAACTACAATTATGTTTTTATTTTTAGTGATATCTGTTTAAAGTTTTTAGTGCGGGCAGAGGTGGGTGTTTTTTGTAAAGGGCAGGAAGCTTTCCTTGGTTGGGTTTTTGTGGGTGCTTTCTGTGGGTGAAACAACAACAACAACATTTATTTATATAGCACATTTTCATACAAACAATTTATCTCAAAGTGCTTTATATGATGAAGAAAAGAGAACAAAACGACAAAGTAAGAATTAAAATAAGACAACATTAATTAACACAGAATAAGAGTAAGGTCCAATTGTCAGGAAGGACAGAAAAAACAAAAATCAAAAAGTCCAGATGGCTGTAGAGAAAAAATAAAATCTGCAGGGGTTTCAGAGCATGAGACCGCCCAGCCCCCTCTGGGCATTCTACCTAACATAAATGAAACAGTCCTCTATATATTTAGGGTTCTCATGGAAGAACTTGATGATGATGGTCATGTAGACTTCTGACTTTTAATCCATCAATGTAGGAACATCACGGTGCTTTGATTAGGTGGTGGTGGCGCAGGTCGCCACCACAGAAAACTGGGAAAGAAACAAAAGAGAAAGTAGGGGTTAGTACAGATTTTACAGCCACCATGAATAGTTAGAATTAATTGAAAATACAGAGTATCAGGATTAAATTAAAATGAAGTTATGAGAAGGCCATGTTAAAGTAATGAGTTTTTAACATTTTTTTAAAGTGCCCCACTGTATTAGCCTAGCAAATTCCTATTGTTAAGCTATTCCAGATTTTAGGTGCATAACAGCAGAAGGGTGCCTCACCACTTCTTTTAAGTTTAGCTCTTGGAATTCTAAGCAGACACTCATTTGAGGATCTAAGATTACGATTTGGAATATAAGGTGTCAGATATTCCGATATATAAGATGTAGCGAGATTATTTAAGGCTTTGTAAACCATAAGCAGTATTTTAAAGTCAATTCTGAAAGACACAGGTAACCAGTGTAGTGACATCAAAACTGGAGAGATGTGCTCAGATTTTCTTTTCCTAGTTAGGATTCTAGCAGCTGCATTCTGCACTAGTTGCAAACAATTTATGTCTTTTTTGGGTAGTCGTGAGAGGAGTGCATTACAGTAATCTAGATGACTGGAAACAAATGCCTGAACTAATTTCTCAGCATCTTTCAATGATATAATGGTCTAACTTTTGCTATGTTTTTTAAGTGAAAAAATGCTGTCCTAGTGATATGATTAATATGGATTTAAAATTCAGGTTACAGTCAACGGTTACCCCTAAATTCTTTACCTCCATCTTGACTTTTAATCCTAATGCATCAAGTGTATTTCTAATAACCTCATTATAACCATTATTGCCAATCACTAAAATTTCTGTTTTCTCTTTATTTAGCTTGAGAAAATTACTCTTCATCCATTTAGAAACACAAGTAAGACATTGTGTTAGTGAAACAACAGAGTTAGGGTCATCAGGGGCTATTAATAAATACAGCCCCGTGTCATCAGCATAGCTATGGTAACTCACGTTATGCCCCAAGATAATCTGACCTAACAGAAGCATGTAGATCAAAAAGAACAGCGACCCAGGATAGAACCTTGTGGAACACCATATAGAATATCATGTGTCATTGAGTTGTAATTACCACAACTAACAAAGAATTTTCTACCTGCCACGTAGGATTCAAACCAATTTAAGACACTACCAAAGAGGCCCACCTATTGACTAAGGGGATTTCTAAGAATGTTGTGATCAATGGTGTTAAATGCGGCACTCAGATCTAAGAGGATGAGAACAGATAAATGGCATCCGTCAGCATTCACCCGCAAGTCATTTACTACTTTAACGAGTGCAGTTTCTGTACTGTGATTTGTTCTAAAATCCGACTGAAACTTATCAAGAATAGCATGTTTATTGAGGTGGTCATTTAGCTGCATAACGACTGCCTTCTCTAGAATTTTACTTAACGGAGTGGTCCAGAATCGAACTCACAACGGAGGAAGTTATATTAAATGGCTGTCAATGTCGTATGTTAAGGCGGCTTTTTGTTTCTGCAGTTATATTTTTGAATAAAAGTGTAATTGTGTTATATTTGAATCTTTTGTGAAAATGTTTCTTTGTTATTTGGACTTCAGGCTTCATACATTATATAGTTTATGCCTACATTTTGTCATCTACTACTAGAATATAAAAAACTTTTCTGTTTTAACAATGTGTTGACACAGATTACTGTAGAAACGGAACAGACATGAAATGCGTGTGTTCCAAATAACGATCTATTATTTCCACTCTAAAACTCCACTTCACTCCCAGATACTCAATCAAGGCATGAGCTGAGAGAAGTTCTAAATTGGTGGGGGGATGGAATAGCCGGCTGCTCCACACTTCTTTTTATCAGCACATTTAGAGGACAAAGGACGCTGGTGGAGAGGTGTGAAGGAATTTAAGAAGCGATTTAAGGTGGGACGGAATTACAAGTTTTTTCGTAAGCTCTGGTAATTCTAGTGTTAAGAAAGGCAGGTTAGAAATGGGTCTAAAATTTTCAAAAACAGAGGGGTCAAGATTATTCTTCTTGAGTAGGGGTTTAACTATAGCCATCATAAGACAGTTTGTGAAGACCCTCGTATCTAATGACAAGTTTCTTCCACCATGTCTAAGCTTAACATCATTTCTTGGAATGTCTTTGTATGCCAGACCTTTTCCATCATCAACAAGTAGATGTGACATTAATACAGGAGTGTCATCTATTGGCTCTAAACATGTATCACTGTAAAAATAAATACTATTGTGTTATAGTCTCCTCCTTTACCTCCTCAAAACGTTGCTGTGTCCTTGTCCTTGTTAAGCACTCTCTACAAATTTGCATGTGAGTTGTGACAGGGCAGGCATATTTTGGTTCTTGGAGGCCAAGATTGGTGGACACAAATTATTGTTTATTTTTGCATATGGACACACTACATTCTGCCCCTTCTTTTTCTCCCTTTAACCATTGTACTGCTTGGACACTCTGATTCTCAGCCTACACTTGGTATTGATGATAATGCAGTAATGAGCCTAGTTTAAGACAGGTCCCCTCCAACCAAAGGCACTTTTTGTCCCGTTTCCACACTTTCTTTATGTAAGCTAGTTTCAGATTTGAGCTTGTTGAACTCTTTTCACTGCTAAATCCCTTGGTTTATATGTTCTCATACTTTTCTTCACATTATAAATCACAGTCTTGTATTGACTGCAGTACATCTTAGATTCATCAGCCTTCCTGTTTTTCTCGATTCATCCTTATTCGCTCCCCTGTCAGACCACAAACTCTGTTCCTTAAATCAGCATATGCATTTTGTGCACCTAGATGCAAATGTAATACTTTTGCATAACATTTTTGTGAACAATTTGCTTCTCAATTGAAGTAGTTTTTAACAGTTAATGCTGGTTCTGCAGATAATGCATGTACCGTCTAGGAAACTACCAAATGCTTTACTATTTTTACAATCTCATTATTATCACACCTTACTCTTTCAAATCTTTAAAAAATTGCTGAGCTGGGATCCAAAGTTTCTTAAAGCTCTAGAAAATGATCATCCTCACTTGTTGTTTTTGTGGCAAGTTCAAGCAGGCTTCTTGCATGGAGGATCAAGTCAAATAACTGCTTTGCATCAATCCCTTCCATCCACACTCTTTTTCCAATCCTTCTAGCTCCTTATATTCCTGCCTCAAATATTTTCTTAACAATCTCCCCATTTCTGAGCTTTCCAACAATGATGCCTCTTCCTTAGAAGCTTTTATCTCCTTACCTAAACTAAGGGAGCCACAAAGCTCCAGAAATACTGAGAGAGCTCAATGTGTTCTGCTTTTTGGCATTAGTTGCTCCCCCCTCTCTTTGAAATGTTAAGGGAGGTCATGTCTCTCAGGTATTTATACTTGGCTATTGATATGGCTGTTATTACTCTGCTTCTAAAACAAGATGACGATCCTTTACTTTTTCAAAGCTATAGACGTTTATCACTTATGAATACTGATGCAAATTTCATAGCCAAGATTTTGGTATGTTAGCTTCAGAAGGTTATCTGTAAAAAATACACCCAGACCATCCTACTTTATTTACCCTCTCCTGACTTCTGGTAATATATGCACACTACTACACATCGTTAATGCAGCACTATCTTTCACCAACCTTGAAGCTCCACTCTCTCCTGATTCAGAAATGGCTTTCCAAATTCAAAGAGGGGCTAGACAGGGCTTTCATCTTCCAACACTTCTCTTTAATTTAGCACTTGAACCCCTAGTCATAGCCATATGTAATTCTAAGTTGGTTACTTCCATTACAGTCAATAATTCCAATCACTTGATCTCGGTATATGCTGACAACATTTTACTGTATTGAAATAATGCTCCTTTTAATACCTCTCATATCCTAAATACGTTTGTCTTAAGAACTTTTATCCAGTTAAAAAATAAACTGGACAAAATTCTCACAACTACCTCTTAATGATCTCTGGTGATAACCCTACCTTCGGCATATTTTACATTGATGGGGTTGTATAAAATAATTTAAACAGTGCTTAATACTAAAATACATAAATACAAAAGCAATTAGATGAAATAAATGAAAATTTTACCTCACTTTACTTTTTAATAACGTCCGTTTTTCACAATCGTAGATACCGTCGTTCTCGGCAAACGGTATGCAACAGCCATGTCCCGGATACGCATGCCACCTTCATACTTTTCAACAATCAATTCAAATTTATGTGAAAAAACACAAAATCACGTTGTGACGATGCAGGTTTGCTGTATGCTCCCATCTGCTGTCGGGGAGCCCTTGAACCCTACACCATCGGTAATGTGCCTCACTGCTAAGCTCATCGGTAACAACAAAGCAAGGGGATGGTGAAAAAGTGCAAAGTGCTTTTATTAAAACAATCAACAAAACAAGGTGTTCAAATTAAAGTGCAGTCTCGAGGTTAAACGAGGTTAAAATACAGCAGGGAGCATTCTATAAAAAAAAAAAAAACGAAGAAGCCTAGTGCCTTTTTACCTGGCGGCCCCCCTGCTTTCAAACAGGGGAGTCGCCCTTCTTGCAGCTGACCTTAACTCTGCCTACTTCAGCTACTTCATGCCATCTCTCTCACTCTCAACCTCCCATCCGTTCTTTCTTTTTCCTCCCCTTCTAGCCGACTCGCGCTTCTATTTATCAAGATAAGCAGCCCCAGAAACAATCACAAATGCGGATGGTCTCTTACCTGTGCACTTTGGTGAGAAACACCCACATCACGAATTGCCCTGAGAACCTTCAGCCACACAGACACCACGCCCCCTCACCAAGCCACGAGTGTGGTGATTATTTATTTTAAAGCTGGCCTTTGAAAGGAGCTGTGGACCCGCTATTCCACACACGTGAAAATTCACAGAGAGTTATAGCGCGGGTTATTCACTGAATGCTAGCAACTGGCGCACTGATGCTCGAGGGCAGTCGTGGCTTTGTCTCGAGAGAGGTAAACAAGGGTAGCACGCGAGTCGTATTCCAAACAAAGGTTGTATACCAAGCAAAATCTTTCGTGTCCAAACAGGACGTATACCAAGTTGGACTTATTCCAAAGCAGACGAATACCAAGGTACCACTGTATATATATCTAATTCTCTTACAGACATAAAATTATCACTGTATACTCATCTGTATTAAATTTTACACCCATTGTTTAAAAATTACTTTGCCCATTTACAGTAGCAAAGTGGCATCTGGTAAAATCATATTGGCAGAAGCTGGGGGTCAGCCTCACTGGTGAAGAATTGACTGAAAGTACAACAAATGAATATTGTAATTCATCAAAGTAGTTTGGTTACATGAGATAGATTCCATGTAAATAAATAAATAAATATCTCCAATCAAACACATTGTGTTAACTCATTATAGCACTAGAAAAAGATGGCGTGAGCTTAGAGGAAAAAATTTATCAGTTTTTTATAATGATGTACTTAATATTTTCTAACTCTTACTCTGAATTGTGTGTCATAGATTTGTCACATAGAATCAAAGATGAGTCAGATGTGATGAGTAACAACAGAGGTAAGTTTGATACCAGTATAACTAAATTTTAAAGTTAATTTTCAAGTTAATCTCTGCAGTGTTTTGTATTAGTCAATTTTAGATAAGGAGAAATGCAAAACAAAAATACATACATATCTGTTCTATTTGAATACCATGGTCTGTTTATAAGGTTAGAATAATTTTTATATTTGGTTTTCAAAAGTAAAATCAGTTGCAAGACCAAAAAATTGCCTCTGGTTCTTTTATGAATAAAGAACAAGAATGTCAAAAAACATGTTTAAAGCAGTATGTTCAAACTTACTTTGTCTAAAATATGAACTGGTTTGTAGTATTAAATCAAGTAAGGTAGATTTTTTTAAATTATTATTTGTTATCCTAATTTAAGGTTTTTAGTGATGACAGTTGGATATCATGACTTATTTTAAGAGAGCTTATCAAAAAAATACATTTACTACACTGGCATCCAGATTTGCTTTGAAGTTTGAATGTGGATCTTATGTAATTAATAATTTGCTGAGTGGGTAGAACTATATCCTATAGTACACCTAAACATAATTTTAAAATAATTTAATTCAGTTTTTTATTTCAAAGATGAACGCCAAATTGCAGATTTCCTTGTGTTTCAAAGAGAAAAAAGTATGAAAGATGTACATAAAATGAGAAAATAAAAGAACACAATATAAAAACATATAATATATAAACATCTGGATAAGTAATGAAGAGCATTCTTAAAATATTTTAATTATTTTCTTTGGGAGCAAGAATAGTGAAACACCATAAGGCATAATTGATGTTAAAATGTCTTCATCAGATATTCTTACAACTTAACCTTTATTTTTAGCGCATTCAATAGCATCATTAATCAGTTAAAAAGAAGATATCATTTGTAGAAAAGCTTAAATAATAAATGTAATTGCTAGAATTTAAATGGACATTAAAATGTTTAATTTGCACTGTCTGCCTTGTATTTAATGGAAATTATTAAATCTGGCAGCAAATGCTTAAAATTAACGTCAGACTGTTTTTAATTTTGATAAGCATTTTGATTCATTTGGCACATACAATTATTTCATGTGTTTTCATGTCAATGAAAAAGGAAAGATACAATTTCAGATGTTTTTTAAAAACCAACAAAGCACAGTGTCTTGAAGTAGATCTGAAGATGTAGTTAATCAAAACACTACCAGAACGCTATGAACATTTGCAAAATGTATGTACAAAACACTACCAGAACGCTATGAACATTTGCAAAATGTATGTGTTGTGAGAGTGTTTTGAGAGAAAAATACACATGGATTGGGTGCAGAGAAGGAACATGTGAAAACTCAGTCAGGACAGGCTCAATTTGAAAAAGAGAAAAGACCAAATGAACCAAATATCTGAGCCTATACTTCTTTGAAGTGCCTTTTAACCTCCTTTACACTAACAAATTTTGTGGAAAAAAGGCAAAAAAATGCAATGCTAGAATATTTTCCATTAGAATAGTACATACAGATGGGGCATGATGGTACAATATATCACATGACCAGCAACAGGCATAGTAATTTTAAATAGTATGCAAAATAGTGTGCACAAATTACCACAAAATAGCAGGCATTATTAAAAAAACAGCATAAAATGGCATTGTCAGAATACAAATAAAAATAACAAATAGAAGTTACAAAAAAAAACATGGTGAGTCAGAAAAATAATAAGAGTGCATGAGAAATTTGTCTTTTCACTAGAATGAAACATTTTGGTAATATGCCTATTTTGAAACTGGGCCATATTGTTAAAATGATGGGTCAAGAGTAAGGTAAACAATGGAACCAAATAAGAACAAAACAAATATCCAGGTTCCAAGCAGAAAATGTAAGACAAAGTATTAATAATTAATTTTTCCATGAACTTCTACCTAATCTAGGATTTCGGGTCCGTTGAAAAAAAAAAGAGGCTTACTTTAAAAACAAGCGAAACTTTAAGCAAAAGTATTTTGGCACAGATGTCCCTGAACTCCTATTTCATCTAGAGATATCTCAAATAATTTCCTGCGCATTTCAAGATATCTTGAAACAGTCAGGAATGGCCATTGAAAGAATAAGAAATTTTACAGGAAGTGATTTTGAGTGTATTTCTGATATCTAAAAATGGACAGGAAGCTATTCTGTGATACACTTCTAGGTGCTGTGCAAGCAGCAGCCTTTTTACAGATGATCTATTATTTCTTTTTTTTTTTTTTTCGGAACACTGTTTGTTTTCAAATAATACTGCATTAGTGCAATGATATTTTCTGACTGGTACTATTCAGGCCATAAAATGATTTTTTCAAAATGTCACATATATTTGTCTCTTTCTTTTTTGCCCGGTGCTGTGCTGATATCGTGCACCAGAAGGCGTGAGCTTATTCGGTGCAAGCAGGAACACGCAGGTGGCCAGTTGCTGTGTGCTATAACATGCTGGACTTGGTGGCGATCAATGCACATGTACTGTGAAAGGCATGCACAGGGACCACTGAGAAAAGAAGAGTGTTCTTGGCTTACCATGCAGAGAAACTTAGTTGTCACTTCTTAAAAGAAAAGGTGAAGGATAAAGCAAAAGAGGATGCAACATCGACAAGCTTCTGTTCCAAGACTGCCTCTCCCCCCGGCCCCTTCAGTGTAACCACAGCACAGAGAGAAGTGTGTACATTGCAACAGTTACGCATGTCGTAAATGTAGAAAGGACGGTCCTTAGGTGTGTGTGAACTGTTAACATTTGAATCTGATGATTGCATATAGCACGGAACTGACCTCTCTGTACTATTCTTTCCTCTGCATGTCCTGGAATACAAAAGAAATACCATCATGCACACAAAAATGGACACTGGCAAGATAGAGAAAAAAAAAACACATGTTCACTGATTTTACAAACGTAAGAAGACATGTGAATGAATATGAATAATATGAATAATGTTGCATCAGTGCCACAATATTTTCCGAAATGTACTATACAGGTCATAAAATGAATAATTCCAAATATATATACTTATGTCTCTGTTTTTTTGTCAGTGCGGCTTTGACATCATGGACCATAAGGTGCATACTAATTCAGCGTAAGCAGGAACACTCAATAAAACTAAATAAGAAAAAATTTAAGCAACAATGAGATACGAAGAAGTCAGATTCACCAGCGTTTGTTAGTCAGCTTTCTATCCCTCCAGATCAGAGAATTTCAAGTTTCATTGTCTCAAAACACCACTCACATCTACAGTTATTCTCAGTTTCAGATAAAAAGCAACCACGTCAGATCTGGGGCGGGGGTGAGTGTTGTATCATGATTGTGACTGAGAGAATAAAAGTGAAAAAAAAAAAACACTAACATATACAAGTACTATAAATTTACATTGGCTGTTACAGACACAAATCAAATGTATGTTTTATTGTATAATATTAACAATAAGAGCAGCTCATTACTCAAAACAGTAAACTTGCCAGGGAGCTGGTTTCAGACTCACAACCACTGGATTATAAGGCAGCGGATCTTACCGCTGCATCACAGAAGCTGTAGTATTGTACTTGCACCTTTTGTGAAAGTGTTTATTTGATATTTGGCCATCAGCGTTCACACATTATACAGTTCATGTCTATATTTTGTTATTTATTACTAAAACATGAAAAACATTTTTGTTTTAAAAATGTGTTTACATAGATTGTTGTAGACACAAAACACATCAAATTATTTCCCCTTACAATTCTGGGTAGCTCACTCCCAGATAATCAATCAAGGCAGGAACTGGGAGAACTTCTAGCCCATTTTGAGGTGGTGGGGGGATGGTATAGCAGGCTGCTTGCTGCTTGGGCTTATAGACACATTTAGAAGACAAAAGAAGCTGACAGAGGGGTGCAAAGGGATTTAAGGTGGGCCGGATTTACAAGTTTTTTTGGCTCTGGTAATTCTAGTGTTAAACAGATGAAATTTAGACATCCTGTACATGTGTGAATTTGGACAGAAGGCAAATGCAACAAATTATCTGGTTTTTATGGGACCAATATTAAGCAGAAAAGGTCCTCCCTCTGGGATACACGATGGGGCGGGGATGGGTGTGGCTATAGTCGAATTTCAGATTTCGCCATTATATTGTTTTGATTATTTGCATATGGCAATGGTTTGCATGGTCAAATGTGGGCAGGTCTATACAAAGAAGACACAAATCTGACCCCACCCCATCTTGCATGTCATAAGCATTTCCTCACTTTCTCCTCGAAATATTTCCTGCATAATCTTTAAAATAACCATATGAAAGCAGCAGTTGTTCATATGAAAATGAAATGTGACTATGTAAGTCATCAAATCATATTTAAAATGAGCTTTTGTGCTGTCTTCTATTGAAATTTATTTTTAACGTGTTTTTACACCATTATAATCTGTCTGTTTTGAACCCAGATAACCCCTAACTAATAATATTATTTCATATGCATTTATAATGAATTCCATTAAGATGCTGTGGCTGTGGCCAAAGATTGAAAAACATTGTGCTTTGATACAACTAATATTAAGTTGGAAAGTTTTTTTTGTGTTTGTTTTGTTTTTTATGCATTGATAATGTCTATATGATTCGGTAATTACTTAAATAATTTACCATTGAAACCTCTGCATATTGTCCACCCTACCTGAATTATTTTTATGGTTCTTTTTATGCATCTTACCCAAGTATTTCAATTATTAAAGTGCATACATGTATTATAAACCTATTCTTTATTCTAGTATCAAAACACCATCAGCATCCACTTGGCATCAAATAAACTATCGTTTACTAGGCGGAGTGGTGGCTCTGAGGCTAGGGATCTGCACCATTGCCGGTTCGAATCCTGTAAATGCCAAAAGGGACTCTGCTCTGCTGGGCCCTTGAGCAAGACCCTTAACCTGGAATTTCTTTATTTTATGTATAGTTCATGGATGCAGCTGACTCGAATTGTATGGATTTGGATTAATTTTTACGGACTTTACCTTGACTGGGAACAACTGAATCTGTGAATCACGGGACGAGACCTATAAACATTTCTTTGTGTTTGGCATTCTAGGAGCCTGGGATAATCTGTCTCCTTGATTATAGTTGCTATACTGGTCTGCTCTCGATTCATTTTATTGTGCTTTATGACTAAGAACTGATCTGATGTTCACAACCGCCTGGCTTGTGGCTCTGGGGTGATCATTCCTGTAATACCCAGCGTTACTTGTTTGTGGCTGTATGTTGGAGCCTCCAAATCTTGCTGCCTCCTCTTGCTATGCTTTCTGCTTTTTTGCTATCGCCGTTCATCTGCGCCAATGCCTCACTGGCTCCGCTGTGCTGCTTCTCCACTGCAATCACATAAGTATTGCTCAGTATCATGCTAAAATACTCTTGTGATAAACTCCTTCATATTAAACAGTTTGTCCACAGCAAATGGTCTGACTGGAATATCCTAAAAGACACTGGTATTTTGCAGCGCCCGGAATATGTAGATTGCTATGTAGATATGTAGTCACTGACACCACTCGGCTGCGAAAGAGAATTTGCTCAGAAATACACTGTCCTACTCAGGGTCCTGGAAATACAAGTGTCAGTGTACCAAATTTACAATATGTAAAAATAAACTCCGGTCATGGCTCTGTGAAAAAAGAAGTCTCACCAACTAATATTGCATTGTTTAATTTGAGATCTCTTAATGGCAAAGCATTGGTGCTGTCAGAATTCATCATTGACACCAAACTTGATATGCTGTGTTTAACAGAGACTTGGCAAAAATCGAATGCCTCTCTCACAGAGGCAACAACACCTGGTTACACTTTCCTCACAGAGCCTTGTAGCTCAAGACAAGTTGGAGGACTTGCAGATTGTCAGAGTGGATTTAAACATTAAAAGAATCCCAATCGATTGTCCATTGTCTTTCGAGTGTCTGGCTCTTAAACTAATAATGGAATCAGGACCTGTCTTACTCATTGTTCTTTATCATCCTCCAAAATACAATGCATCCTTCTTATCTGATCTGACTGAACTATTAACCCACTTAAATTCCTTTTCACAGAGAGTCATTCTTCTTGGTGATTTCAACATCCATATTGACATCCCCACATCTAAACTGAGAAATGAATTCCTATCCTTACTGGACTGTTTTAACATGGTGTAGCATGTTGATTTTCCCATCCACTCTGGTGGTCATATATTGGATCTGATCTCTACATCTGGACTATCTGTTGCCAACACTTACAGCACTGATTTGGGACTCTGACCATAAAGTAGTACTTTTCATTGACTCATTAACTCTACCTCCTCTTACCTGTAAACAACAAATTTCTTATAGAAACCTTAAAAATATCTGTTCCTCTATCCTTTATGGATCCATTTCTGATTTTTTTACTGTTTTCACCTATTCCTTTAAAACAAAGGGAGGTTTCCTTTAAGCGTTCCTTGGTATAATTCAGAGCTCTGATCTATGAAATCAGCTGGCCGACATCTTGAGAGAATGTCATGTAAGTCTGGTCTCACTGTGCACATCCAGGCTTTCTCTGACCACCTAAGAGCTTACAGAGAAGCACTAACTGCTGCCCAGAACACCTATTATGGCAGAATAACAGAAAGTGGCCACAATAACCCAAGGGTTTTGTTCTCTGTGGTTAATAAACTATTCCAACCCGCATCTGGCCCAACTACCTCTTCTACTAAAGTCTGTGAGAAATTCCTCCACTTTTTTCATAACAAAATAATGCCACTGGTTCTGAGCAGGAGCTTCCCCCTGGAATGCCATCAGAAACGGGGCGATGGGCATTTTGCTGGATTGCCAACTCTTCTGCAGGGGTTAGGTCTGGACTGCGTGAACCTCCACCTGTTTTTTGTTTGTCTGCCTTCTTATTAGCTTTAAAGTTAATGTTTTTTATATTATATATGAATCTTTATGTCAACAATTTTTTAAATAGTTATATACAATAGTCTCCCGCTTAAGTACGTAAATTGAACCTGCGAAGTTTGTGTGTACTTAGCCGGTAGGTTGCGTACTTTAGGTTGGCCACTCCCAAACGCAACTTGAACCTGCAAAGTTACTTAGCCGCTATTCCCAAATAGCTTGCATTTCGCTGTCAAAAAAACCAAACGGCAAGGGTCTCAACGCTACGAAATCATCTCGAAGCTAAGCAAAACGTCTGCTCCCAGTAAAAGGGCCATAGCGCGGGAGTACAAGGTTAGTAAAGGCGCTATTCGAAAGATTTGGGAGAAAAAGCGAACAGGATGTCACGTTCTATTGCTGATGGACAACGCTCCGGGACATTTTGAAGCCTTCGAACGCGACAATATTTGGATAGTTTTCTTTCCCCCAAATTGTACAAGCTGGAAACAGCCTTGTGACATGGGAATAATCGCAGCTCTGAAAAAGCGATACAAATATTTCACGTGGAGGCGAAAAGCCGAAAGAAAGTTCAGGGGTGAAGGTGCGACGAGGTGCTGCAGGGGTCTTTTACAGGAACCCAGCACACCTGCTCGATGCTGCAAGTTATGTGAAAGAAGCCTGGGATTCTGTTTTGCCAAGTTCGATCAAAAATGCTTTCGTCAAGGCCAAACTAATGACTTTAGAACCAGAACTGGAGGCTGATAGCAATGTTGAAGATGTGGGCACCGAAGTTGCGAATGCTTTGGAAACATTGAATTTATCTATGGCTCCATCAGAACTGGAGGACTTATTTGTTCTTGTCATCAACATGAACGAAGAATATGCTGCTGCGGTACTAGAAGATGTTGAAGAGCATTTGGAGTCGATGAAAATTGTTGAAGCGGTGATGGATGATGATGATGACGACGTTGATCCTCAAGACCTGAATGCTGAAAGTTTAGAAAGTGGAGTTGTGTTTCAGGGGTTCGAATCCCTTTACAAGCAGGTTCTCGACATTGAGGATCAGCTGCTCTGTTCTGAAGTTCAAATTGAAGCTGATGATACATTCGATGATCTTAAAAAATCATTTGAATCATTTCAGAGCAAGATCAGGGCTGTCTCCCTCAAAGCCAAAAGCAAGAAACTTCAAAACCTTCGCCAAATGATCATGATTCATGATAGGGCTGCACGATTAATCTTTTTTTTCTCATGATAACGATATTTATGACCCACGATCAGTTAATAAATATCATTGCCATTTTACAGTATAAAGACCAAACTGTTTTTTATGGGCGGAGTTTACAGATTGGACTGCGTCACTATGACGTTACTGCGTCTAGATTGCAAGCGCTTTCTGAAGCAGTAGAAGTCAGAATAAACATATGATGGCGGAGCAACGTGAGGAAGGTGCAGAAGTGCGATCGTTAGTTCCTAAAAAGGGGTCATACTCAGTTGTCTGGAACTATTTCGGTTTCGAGGAATGTGATGTTGATCAGGTATGAGTCTTGTGCAAACTTTGCTCCTGTTCTGTCCAAACGTCCCAAGGTAACACAACAAATCTCATCAACCACCTTAAAAGCCACCACAAAGTACACTATCAAGAATTTCAATGACTGAAGGCACAAACAGCAACAACAAAAAATTACCAGCCATCCACAACACAGACAACAATATCAGGGACATTGTTCAATGCAATACCATATCTGCCTAGCTCGCAAAGACACCGGGAAATAACAGAGGCGATCACGTACCATATAGCCAAGGATATGTGTCCAATAACCACCGTGAGCAGTGAGGGATTTTAAAAAATGATCGCAACACTTGATAAAAGTTATAGCATTCCCTCACGCAACCATTTTTCCAATGTTGCGCTGCCCTCGCTGTATGCGAAATGCCGAAAAGAAATAGAAAGAGAAATTCTCAGGCACAGCCTTGAATATTTTGCTGCCACGACCGATTTATGATCAAGAAGAACTGCAGAACCGTATTTGAGCTTGACAGTTCATTTTATTAACGGCGAGTTTGAGATGAAAAGTAAGCTTTTGCAAACTTCATTTTTCCCACAAGACCATACAGCAGAGTTTATTGCAGTGGGCCTCAAAGAAGCGATGTCTGCTTGGGGCTTGGTGGAAGAAAGACTTGTGTGCATCTCAACGGACAACTCAGCTAATATGATTAGGGCAGCATCTGTGAATAACTGGCCGAGGCTACACTGCTTTGGTCACAGACTTCATTTAGCCATCGGTAAGTTGTATGTTTTTTTCCCAGATATATTGAAACAATTTGACAATTTAAAAATATTAATTTTTGTTGTTGTTTTAGTGATATTATAATCAGGGGTGCACATAACTGGTACGCAGGTATGCATGCGTGGCAAAAATGATGAACGCGTAACGTCATTTTGTTACTACAGCGCTTTCGCGTACAAAACAGAAGAGCTCTTGACTGTGACCGTTTTTTGACAGTGTGCGATTAAAATTTCACCTTCACCATTTGTTTTATGTCCTTTCGGTCTAGGTACTGCGTTTATGTTCGAAAAGTGTTTATTCCTCCGACTCAGGACCCTATTCTGCACCGGCGGAAAGCACCATACAAAGTGGTTTCATTTTGAAATAAAATAATTTTGCGTGTTTTCCGCTTGTGGCAGTGGTAATTTTTAAACGAGGCACAGCTGTGCGCATTTTCGGCTACTTTAAGACGGCCAAATGACAGTGTGCTCTTCACCAACAGTCTTTAGTCAGTGACGTTATTTATTAAACGATATTTAAGCGCCACGGACTCACGTGATATTAGATACGTACTCAAATATTTTATTTTATTTTGGTTTTATCACAAAAGAACAACTGATTCTTTCATACCATTTTTAATGAAACGCAATACATTTGTTTAATGCATATTATGCTCAAGACGCAACCTTGTGTTCCGTCAAGTTGCACAATGACGATAAAAACCACAAAACCTTACGGGAGCGATCTGCACTTATTAAGACCTCGCTGCGGAGTGCGTACCAAACACCAGCTCCTGCTACTCACCTGAGGAACACACTCAAAACGTTATGTGTACCCCTGATTATAATGATACATTATAATGACAATGAGTCATACTTTATGTCTACAGTATAATAATTATCGTTTTTATTCTGCTAATCTATCAAATTAGATACATTTAAAAGTTAAAAAATATACTACTATGTTAATGTTTGTGAACCCAGATGAGTTTAGAATAAGTGTTTATTATTTATTAATAAATGTTTGATAATTGTCTTATGTAGGTGTATATAATTAGTGAAATAAAAAACATTTTTTTATTTCTGATCAAAAGTTGCATAAACAACAAGAGTCTTCCTGTGTCTTACTGTTTTTTTTTCTGATCATGTTTATTTCCTGAAGAGAATGCCATGAAGGATCCAAGAATTGACCGGGCTGTGGGGCTCTGTAAAAAGTTGGTGAGCTCCTTCTCTTACAGCTGGAAGTGTAAGAGAGAGTTTTTAGCTGCACCAAAGGAGATGAAACTCACAGAGCACTCACTGAAAACAGAGTGTCCAACAAGGTGGGGATCACGTCAGGCCATGATAGAGAGAATCATCGAGCAACAAAAGGCCATTGCACATGTCCTGTCCTCTGACAAGAAGTCTCGTCATATTATCCCAACATGGCAGGACATGGATGTACTAGAGGCAATCAACAAATCCTTGCACCCTCTAGTTAATTTTACAGATGCACTGTCTGGCATGAAGTACGTCAATGTGTCATTTGTTAAGCCAGTTCTTCATCTTTTCAACGCATCAATCTTGAAAGTTAAGGATGATGATACTGACCTGTCAATAGCAATCAAGTCTAAAATTTTGGAGTACCTAAACGAAAAATACAGTGAACCAGACATCCAAGCTCTATTGGACATGACATCTACGGTGGATGCACGATTTAAGATGAGATACACGGCTGAGGACAACAAAACAACAATTCAATCCAGACTCAAAGCTGAGATGCAGACTTTGGCAATGATGGTAATAAAAATGAGCTACACTGAGATCTATATTAGTGTTTTGAGTCTCAATTAGTTAAATTTGTTCTAAATGCCTTTTTCTATGTTTAGGTGCCACCCCAAGAAACAGCACAAGAGACCAGCGAGGAGGATGCTGAAGTTGGATGTGCCCCAAAGAAAAAGATGACTTTAGGAAGCTACTTTAAAACTGCTGAACAAACCTTGCCACCTAACAACCAGAAATCCAGTGTAGCCTGTGAGCTGGAATCTTACTTGCAGTCAAGCTACCTGGATAGTGAGGGGGACCCATTAAAATGGTGGAAAGAACATGAAAAGATCTACCCAAGGCTTTCAAAAGTGGCAAAAAAATACTTGTGCATACCAGCCACAAGCTCTCCTTCAGAGAGGGCTTTTAGTTCCGGTGGAAATGTAGTTACTTGCTTGCGGTCTTCCCTAAAGCCTGATCAAGTTGACAGGCTTGTGTTCTTAGCCAAAAATCTGTAACATGTTGTAAACATTTTTTATTCTTATTTGATTTTATTACAAGTTGATGTAAAAGAGGCAGTTTAATTTTATTTATTTACCACAGCTAAGAAAAACTTTCCATTCTAAACATGTTTGGTTTGTTTATTTTTCTTTATTTGTGGCTGTAAAGTGCAATAAGAATACACAAGTGAATAAAAGTTCATTACCAAAGGAATAATCGTCATTATTAATCTAGATAAAAATTTTGAGCAAAATAATCGTGATAATCATTTTTTCTGTTATCGTGCAGCCCTAATTCATGACATGTTTAACTAATAAATCTTGAACCCAGAATTTTAGGAAAAAATATGCGTACTTAAACGGGTGCGTACTTAAGCAGGAGGTTACTGTGCCAATATTTACCACTTTGAAGTATATTCTTATACTTCACTTTAACCTGTTCCCATGTTCTCCTTGTGCTCACGTTGATCTGGAATTATGACATATTAAATAATAATTAATCTGACACATAGGAAATGAAACGCTGCATTCAGTAAGTACAATGCACACTACTTACGCGTTTAATTTGTCGGCCACTTTTTTCCAGCTGTCTTTTCTGGTTTGGGCTGCTTTTGCAGTGTTACCCCTTGTGCATGTTAAATCTTGAAATTCTTCATATCCTTTGAGTAAAAGGTCCTGCTCTGCTTGTTTGAAAAAATGCGCCCATTCTTTTGTCATTTTGTCAAAGACTTGCTGATCATGTTTTCTAGACTCAATATACAGTATATGGGCTTTTCAATCAGCGCAGGTGTGCGCAATCATCTTGAATGATTAGACCCAGCTAGACTAATCTACTACACAGCTGCATTTGAAAAACTGACTTATCCCAGATGAGTTTCACCGGCATTAACTCATCCAAGATGAGGTATCTGATCTCGGATGATTTAAGCAACGTATGGAAAATACCCCCACTGTCAGACATGACATTTTACTGTCCAGAATGGAGAACATACTGGGTATCTCTGGCACTGCCCTCCAGTGGTTCAAGTCCTATCTGACTGATAGGCAAGAGTTTGTTAGTCTTGGCAACAGCAGGTCCAGCACAGTGCCAGTCATGCAAGGAGCTCCACAGGGCTCTGTCCTCGGTCCTCTGCTTTTCTGTATTTATATGCTTCCCCTTGGCAATATTATTCGTAGCTTTGGACTGGGTTATCATTTTTATGCAGACGATACTCAACTCTATTTCAATGTTAAAAGTGGAACTTCATCAGAGCTTTCTCATTAAACAACTTGCCTCAGTGAAATTAAAACCTGGATGGAGCAGAACTCTTTAAACTGCAACAAAACTGAACTCCTGCAAATTGGGACTAATGTGCAACTTAATAAAATGAGCTCCTTCCCAGTCAATCTTGGCGGTGATCTCATCAGAACTGCCTCTACTGCAAAGAATCTTGGTATCATTTTTGATTCCTCCCTTCCTTATTCCGCCCACATAAATCACATTAAGAAACATTCTTACTTTCATCTCCGTAACATATCACGTGTTTGCTCCTTCCTCTCCTTTTTTACTGCTGGAAACTTGTCCATGCTTTTATCAAATCCTGCATCAATTATTGTAATTCCATACTAGCAGGTGCCCCTTCTAATCTTATATCACAGCTCCAGCTTATTGAGAACTCGGCTGCAAGAGTCCTTACATGGACCAGCAACAGATAACACCCATCCTGCTTTACCTTCACTGGCTCCCTGTGTCTTACAGAATTGAATATAAAATTCTACTAATAACCTACAAAGCCTTAAACGACCTTGCACCAAACTACATCAGTGACCTTCTCCATCACTATGTGCCTGTCCACTCACTAAGGTCCTCTGATTCCGGCAATCTTGTTGTACCCCACAGTAATCTACACTCCATGGGTGACATGGCCTTCAGCTGTATAGCGTCCAGACTCTGGAATGACTTACCAAAATTAATTAGATCAACTGACTTCATGAATTCTTTTAAAAAACAACTCAAAACTCATCTGTTCAGGAAGGCTTTTAGCTCTACTTGACTTTATTACCCTTCTTGTATGTTCAGTTCATCATAATAACTATTCATAGTGGCTCCAAAATCCGTACTGACCCCTACTATCTCTTCTGTTTCTTTTTCCGGTTTCTTTGTGGTGGGTACCTGCGCCACCACCACCTACTCAAAGCATCATGATGCACCAACATTGATGGACTGAAAGCCAGAAGTCTACGTGACCATCATCATCAATTCCTTCCATGAAAACCCTAAATACAAAGAGGACTGTTTGATTTATGTTAGGTAGATTGCCCAGAGGGGACTGGGCGGTCTCTTGGTCTGGAATCCCTACAGATTTTAATTTTTTTTCTCCAGCCTTTGGAGTTTTTTTTTGTTTTTTCTGTCCACCCTGGCCATCGAACCTTACTTATTCTATGTTAATTAATGTTGACTTATGTTTATTTTTTATTGTGTCTTCTATTTTTCTATTATTCATTTTGTAAAGCACTTTGAGCTACATTTTTTTGTATGAATATGTGCTATATAAATAAATTTTTTTGTTGTTGTTCTTTCAGTTTACCTCTATGTCAACATGCTCATGTAACCTGTGTGTGTGTGGGTGTGATAGACCATCAATTATGTTGTCTGTTAGGCTTTTTCTCTGAATTTAATATCTTACTCTTCTTCGTTTATTTATCTGGTTTAGTAAAATACTATATACTATATACCCTGCCATTCTCTCTTAAACTTAAGTGCATTGATCATGGGAATGGCACAATATAAATAAAATGTATTATTATTATTATAAAATCAATTAAATGACACGATATGGCTATGTGACACTACAAAATTACTCAGACACCTCTGTTTGCAAAGAAACAGTTGTACAATGAAAAAAATTTTTTTTTTTAATTAATTGTTTTAAAACTAGAATTACCAGAGCCTACGAAAAAACTCGTAATTCCGTCCCACCTTAAATCGCTTCTTAAAATCGTTCACAGCTCTCAACCAGCGTCTTTTGTCATCTAAATGTGCTGATAAAAATCAGGCTGCAAGCAGCCGGCTATTCCATCCCCCCACCGACTTAGAACATGCACAAACTTCTCCCAGCTCATGCCTTGATTGATTATCTGGGAGTGAAGTGGAGTTTTAGAGTGGAAATAATAGATCATTATTTGGAATACACGCATTTCACGTGTGTTCCGTTTCTACAGTAATCCGTGTAAACACATTTTTAAAACAGAAACGTTTTCATATTGTAGTAGTAAATGACAAAATGTAAGCATAAACTATATAATGTATGAAGCCTAAAGTCCAAATATCAAACACTTTCACAATAGGTACACATATAACAGAACAAGTATGCTTTTATTCAAAAATATAACTGCAGAAAAAAGCCACCTTAGCATGCCATATTGACACGTACGTATTGCAACTGACACAGTAGCATGATGGTATCAGCCGCTGACTAGTATCCAAAAACTCATGAGTTCGATCCCACATGGCTCAGTTTTGAGAAGTAAACTGCTCTTATTCTTACTATTTTAGAATAAAAACATGCATTTGATTTCAGTGTGTAACAGCCAGTAATTTATGATACTTGTAAAGGTTAGTTTTTTTATTCACTTTTCATTCTCAGTCTCAGTCGTGTTCAGGATCCTTCCCTATCCCCCATCTGAGAATGCTGTTTTCACATAAAGATGCGCGTGGCTCTGCAGCATACTTATGACTGCATTCTCATACCAATGCTTGCGAACTGAAGTGCCTGCGTGCACTTTTCGTGGCATTACACGTCTATTTTTTAGCATGCCCGTGTCCCTCAAACACAGGATCATATGTTGGTGTACAAGAATAAAAAACAAGTGCACTTTTATTCTAGACTATAAGTGAAGAAAAAATAAAGCAAGTTACAGTAGGCGGTTGATACGACAGCTTGCGTGGTGCAATGCTAAGAACTGCTGATTTCCGATCCGTGCTATATAAAACCATCACATTCAAATATTAACAATTTCCACACAACCTTCCTGCATTCACGACATGTGTACTTGTTGCAGTGTACACATCTCTCTGAGCTATGGTTCCTATTACACTGAATGAGCACCTGACATTGTACTTTCTTCCCTATATAAATAACATTCGAGCTTTAGCGCGTCTCCAAATAAATCACTTTTTAGTTATAGCGCGTCTTTATGTGAAAACAGCATTGTCAGATTGGCCGGGGTTGGAATCGTGAACGCGACTGAGAGAATGGAACTGAATAAAAAAAAAAGACTGAAATCAAATGCATGTTTTTATTCTAAAATAGTTAAGTACATGCAATATTATTTGAAAACGAACAGCGCCAGATCGGGCGCATATTCAAACCCGATCTGACGCTGTTCGCTTTCAAATAATATTGCATTAGTGCTGATGATGTTTTTACATATATTGTCTCTTTCATTAATCTTGCGGTTTGTAATCAGTGACCGCGTGTTTTTTCCCCGATCTTGCCAGTTCGCACATGTTGCTATATGGTGCTGTTTCTTTTGTACTCCAGGACATGCAGAGGACAGAAAAGTACAGAGCAGTAAGTTCAGCGCTATATGCAATCGGACAGACAAACAGGCAGAGAAGGCACTAGATATATAAATAAACAGGGAAGGCACTGTATAATAGATATATAAAAAACAGCTAAGGGGATAGATATATAGATAGGTAGGAAGGAAAGGCACTATATGATAGGCAGACAGGGAAGCTCCTATATAATAATAAAATTACTGTTATTACTATGTAGATAGACAGGGAGTTCAGCGCCGCAGCGTGTATTCAAACCCGATCTGACGCTGTTCGTTTTCAAATAATATTGCATGTACTTAACTATTTTAGAATAAAACATACATTTGATTTCAGTCTTTTTTTTTATTCAGTTCCATTCTCTCAGTCGCGTTCACGATTCCCCCAATCTGACAATGCTGTTTTCACATAAAGACGCGCTATAACTCAAATGTGATTTATTTGGAGACGCGCTATAATGTTATTTATATAGGGAAGAAAGTACAATGTCAGGTGCTCATTCAGTGTAATAGGAACCATAGCCCAGAGAGATGTGTACACTGCAACAAGTACACATGTCGTGAATGTAGGAAGGGTGTGTGGAAATTGTTAATATTTGAATGTGATGATTTTATATAGCACGGATCGGAAATCAGCAGTTCTTAGCATTGCACCACGCAAGCTGTCGTATCAACCGCCTACTATAACTTGCTTTATTTTTTCTTCACTTATAGTCTAGAATAAAAGTGCACTTGTTTTTTATTCTTGTACACCAACATATGTTCCTGTGTTTGAGCGACACGGGCATGCTAAAAAAAATAGACGTGTAATGCCACGAAAAGTGCACGCAGGCACTTCAGTTCGCAAGCATTGGTACGAGAATGCAGTCACAAGTACGCTGCAGAGCTACAGCGCATCTTTATGTGAAAACAGCATTCTCAGATGGGGATAGGAAGGATCCTGAACACGACTGAGACTGAGAATGAAAAGTGAATAAAAAAAAACTAACCTTTACAAGTATCATAAATTACTGGCTGTTACACACTGAAATCAAATGCATGTTTTTATTCTAAAATAGTAAGAATAAGAGCAGTTTACTTCTCAAAACTGAGCCATGTGGGATCGAACTCATGAGCTTTTGGATTGTGGCAGTAGGGGGCAGTAGTGCACCCTCGAACCCTCAGGCACACTCCGGAGACCAGGTAATAGTCCAAGAATCTTTTTATTCTTTTCCACAGTGCACCAAGCACCTTCCACACTCTTCACAAATCTCTTTATCACACTAATAATAAACACAATGACCTCTCCTCCTCGCCCAGACACTTTGCTCCTCTCCCACCCAGCACAGCTCAGTGTCTGGACTGAGGCAGCGCCCTTTATAGCCCCTGACCGGAGGTGTTCCTGTCCCAGCAGTCCACAGTTCCTTATTCCTTCCGGTCAGGGCAATCAGTCCATTACTTCAACCCGGAGCACGCCATACCTTCCTGTCACGGACCGCGGACGTACTCCCGGTCATAAGGCACAACAGAGCCCATAAGTCCCCCCACAGCGACTCCTGGTGGCGCCCAAGGTATCCAGCAGGGCTGTGTATAAACACCACAGAGTCCATAAGGCCCTGCTGGACCTCGGGCATGATCCCGCTGTCGGGAGAGCTCCTCCTGTCGGCCTGGGGTGCGGACCGCCTCGAAGCCGGCAGTCTTCCACAGTTCCCCCTTAGTGACGACTTCTGGGGCGGAGCGCCCGGCCCCGAGAGGGACGCCCTCCTCCAGGAGGACGCGCCGTCCGGCCTTGAATGCGTTGTCCCTGTCCTCGAGCGAACCTTGGGGGGACGGTGTACTTCCTGTCTCCCCGGGGACAATAGCGCCACTCGTGGCCCGGTCGCCGGCAATTATAGCACCGACGGAGTCCTCCTGGCTGTTCCCCTCTGCGGGACCAAAAACATCTCGGGAACTCCGCCAGCGTCGTCTCCGCCCCTTCACCTGCCAGGGAAGTCATCATGGCCGCCTGGCGGCCCTCAAGCCTTCTTTCCATCCTGTTGGGAGACCCACCATTCCTTTGGGGATCTCCGCTAATGTGGGCTTGCGCCAGCCTGAGGCCCTCCATGGGAAGAGGAGAGCCTCTGTGCTGTCTGCACACCCGCTACCTTCCGCTTACTGGGAATCGGCGTCATTTGCACCGCCCCGCACCGATGAACAGCACTATTCAGCTGCACCGCACGAAGCGGCGCATCCCCGCACTCCTACCATCGGCGCTACCCCGCACTTAAGACCGGTCGGGTCCTGGTGAGCCGTACTGCCCCGGAAAGCCACGCCACGCACACGCCCCGGCTGTTTGCTCCAGTCCCCACCAATCGGTCATCGCGGCCCCAGTCTCTTGTCGGGCACACAGTGCTTTGGCACGCTACTCATTCTCCGCGGTGCCCGATCGCACTGTGTCCCCTTATTCTCTACGATACGGAGGGACTCACCTGTACTCCCGCGATCGATCATCTCCGAGCTTCGGCGCAGCCGCTGCACGAAATCCTTCAGCCTTTACAGGTGCTGCAGCCGTCGCTCCTAGTTCCTCCACTCGTTCCTTTAGCTCTTCGACACCCTGCAAGAAACGGTGCAGGGGCTCGAGGTATTTCTCGAGACCCCGTAAGTCCAAACAGTTAGTTAGTACGGCCGGCTGCCTTTTCGCTTCCGCGTTGAGCTTACCTTCCGCCGGAACCAATGAGCACGCCGCCTCCAGGCACGTGTTCCGCTGGGTCGCAAAGGCTCCTGGGAGTTGGAGTCCTCAGAGGGACGGCTGGCTACTACAAGCCGGCTGCGATCTGCCTTCTCCTTTACCGCGGCAGACTCGCCAGCCACAACCCGTCCCTCTTTGTCGGTGGCTTTTTCTTTCGGGCGGCGCCGCCCGCTTCCTCCCTTTCGAGGAGGCTCGACCCGTTAGGGGACGACCGCCTCGCCGGCGGACTCCGGTTTCCTCCACCGTCCCGACACCCCGCTGGTGACCAGTCTGTTGTCACCAACCGCGCTGTCTCTAGCCGCCTTTCACCGCGACTTGCCTTCTGGGAGCCGCGCCATTTTGCCGAGGCATGAGGCCGTCATCCAAGACGCCGCTGCAATCCTCCCGCGGACGCCTGCAAAACAGGAAAACAACAAAGACGGACGCCGGCGGTTTACCTGCAGCCGCCCCGAACGGAATGCGGCACCCCGGACCGTCTAAGGAGTACGCTGCGCCCGGGATTTGTCCGTGTGCCGGGTCCTTCGCGGCCCGGGCTTGTTTGCCCGTGACAGCGCTTTGTCTTCCTCGCTCCCGGTCAGGAGGGTCCAGGACATCGCGGCGTCCGTCATGCCCTGCAGGCGGCTGGGACTGACCTTCTTTTTTCCTGTTTTCTTTCCCATGGCCCTGTAGAGCGGGATAGCACGCACTGTTGCCGCTTCCTTGGCAGCGGGTGGTGTTGTGCACCTCCGTGTAAAAATGGGGATTCGACCGAGGGTTGTCTGCCCACACAAATTTTGTTTTTTATGCAGGTCCTCTGCCAACAGACGGCCAGAGAATCCTGCCACTACGCCAGTGTGGCAGTAGGGGCAGTAGTGCACCCTCGAACCCTCAGGCACACTCCGGAGACCAGGTAATAGTCCAAGAATCTTTTTATTCTTTTCCACAGTGCACCAAGCACCTTCCACACTCTTCACAAATCTCTTTATCACACTAATAATAAACACAATGACCTCTCCTCCTCGCCCAGACACTTTGCTCCTCTCCCACCCAGCACAGCTCAGTGTCTGGACTGAGGCAGCGTCCTTTTATAGCCCCTGACCCGGAGGTGTTCCTGTCCCAGCAGTCCACAGTTCCTTATTCCTTCCGGGTCAGGGCAATCAGTCCATTACTTCAACCCGGGAGCACGCCATACCTTCCTGTCACGTGACCGTGACGTACTCCCGGGTCATAAGGCACAACAGAGCCCATAAGTCCCCCACAGCGACTCCTGGTGGCGCCCAAGGTATCCAGCAGGGCTGTGTATAAACACCACAGAGTCCATAAGGCCCTGCTGGACCTCGGGCATGATCCCGCTGTCGGAGAGCTCCTCCTGTCGGCCTGGGGGTGCGGACCGGCCTCGGAAGCCGGCAGTCTTCCACAGGATACTAGTCAGCGGCTGATACCATCATGCTACTGTGTCAGTTGCAATACGTACGTGTCAATATGGCATGCTAAGGTGGCTTTTTTCTGCAGTTATATTTTTGAATAACAGCATACTTGTTCTGTTATATGTGTACCTTTTGTGAAAGTGTTTGATATTTGGACTTCAGGCTTCATACATTATATAGTTTATGCCTACATTTTGTCATTTACTACTACAATATGAAAAACGTTTCTGTTTTAAAAATGTGTTTACACGGATTACTGTAGAAACGGAACACACGTGAAATGCGTGTATTCCAAATAATGATCTATTCTTTCCACTCTAAAACTCCACTTCACTCCTAGATAATCAATCAAGGCATGAGCTGGGAGAAGTTTGTGCACGTTCTAAGTCGTTGGGGGGATGGAATAGCCGGCTGCTTGCAGCGTGATTTTTATCAGCACATTTAGATGACAAAAGACGCTGGTGGAGAGCTGTGAACGATTTTAAGAAGCGATTTAAGGTGGGACGGAATTACGAGTTTTTTCATAGGCTCTGGTAATTCTAGTGTTAAGGTAAGTGGTTACATGAAATGTATGCATGAAAAAACACTTCTATATAATAATATTATTTACCGATTGTTTTTTAGTACTATCAGCTATCATTTATTTTGAGTACATTTGATAATTTTTCCCTTACTCCAATTAGTTACGTATGTTCAGTTTACTTAAATGGTTTACACAAATGGTCTCCAGAAAATATGTTTTTTTAAGTTAATTGAACTAAATCTGAGTTTAATGCTAGTAGTTATTAATAAATATCTTTGAGTAAACAGAACTAAACAGTGTATTAAATGAAAATGTAGTATTTATCAATGTATTTAAGCTACTATTAAAGAAAATTCAAATTTAGGACAACTAGTATTTGAAACAAAACTTTTAAGTAACTTTATTGCCATTCAAAATGAAAAGTACACAAAAATGTTGCTTTGCCAGAAAGCTGACAATCATCTGAGAATTCTTATAATTAACTTCTCTCATAAACAAAAAAAATAAATGCCATTGATAACAATACCAACATCTATATATATTCCAGTGTCTCCACCCTCCATCTTGATGCCCATGATAGTCATTTGATGGTCTCTTAAGATGTCAGCTGGTTACCTTCCTGACACTGCACCTAGCATTATTGAAAGGTATATTATCATTATATAAATAATTCAGCAGACTATTTGTTGTATTTCTAAATTACACACTGTTCACTCTTACAGTATGCTTTTTGATTTGAAGTTCTACATTCTGAAAGGAATACAACTGTTTCTTCTAGTCATGCTTTGATAGTAACATGAGAGCAAATTGCTACTAAAAATAAATAAATAAACTCTGTGTGTGTGTGTGTGTGTGACTTGTTCTTATCACTTCATGAGGACATAAATCTGTTTACACACCAACATCATGGGGTCAGTGAACCTCATGGGGACAAAAATGTGCGACCTCATAAGGGTAATGCATTGGAACATGTAGCGGACACCTTTTTTAAATGCCTCATATGCTTTTTAAATGAGGCCCCCAAGTCACGATTTGAACTGGAAAGTGTGTGTGAAAATTTGCTCTATAGCAATCCTGTAGTCCGGAACCGGTATTGCAAGATAGGCAGCACCTCATTACTCATTCACACACTATGCAATTCTAATCTATGCAAATTAAAGTGACGTCAGATGTATGGCTGCGCCACAGTTTGATGAACACTGCACATGTTAACTGCAATGGAAAAGGTAGTGAAACATTTACAGCAAAATATAAATGTTATTAAGATTTATATTTAGCATAATAGTCTAATATAAATATATCATTTTATATGATAAAAACACGTCAGTATTAATGAAGAAAAATGTTTTAAATATGACTTGATACAAACAAATTGAGTTAAATCTTAGTACAGTATTTAATACTAGTATCTGTGGCTGTATCTCAAAATATTTGTGATAGAAATGTAAGCGTCATTTACATTTAAACACTTTAACGGTTATATTTTTCTGTTAAACTTAAGAATTTCTTTAAGTAATCGTTTTTAAGATTTATAGTATACGCAGTGGCTATACTGTTATTATAAAATGGCGGATGTAGTTCTTTTATTAGAGTTTTATGGTCCAAAAACTCTTAACAGGAAGCAAGAATAAACTACAAATCCCTACCGACCTTCTAATAAAGCTGACGGACCGAAATCACCCCATTATTATCAAATAATTTCAGACAAAGGTAAGGTAAAAATATTATTTCTTGTTAAAATTTTTGGATTTAATGTTTATGGTTGTAGTCATCAATTACTGATGCTAGTTATGCTAAACCAGCTCAGGCCATCAAGTATCAGCTTCAGAAATAAGAAACTTTTTTTAAATAAGCAAAAATGTGTATTTAAATTGTTTTGTCAATATATGGATGTTTGGCCACATAGAACAGTTATTAAAAAATGCAAAAGTTACAAGGGCTATCTGCATTGTTTTAAACTCCTTAGTATTAGACCTGAGCGTTAATCGAGCTGCACAAATAATGTTAAAATCGTTAGTCCTGAGCCTCAATCGGGTGAAGGTATAGATGTGTTTTATGCAAGTGTTAGAACTGAATAAAACTTGGGTTGTAAAAGCACTGACAACGTTACTTGAGCAGTCGCAGCAGCGTGTCTGGGATAAGCGGCAGGCTCCTGCGTTACCTTTGCAAAAGTGCCGGCCCGTATCAGTAACAGACTAAGGTCCGTCTGATAAGAAACATTTTTCAGCAATCCAGGAGCTGCACGTTATTGACGGAGATAAATGCAGTGATTTTGAGAAGCTTCTGTTCACCTTACCAGGAAGCTGTAGTTGGCTACTGATTAGCAGCTCCTTATTCGTTTGGCTGTGAGTCAGCAGCCAACTTAAACCTCATGGCTTGAGACGATTTTCAATATAAGTTGTGCAAAATTAACTTTTTAATTCTGGAAGCAGCAAAGTTTTTCTGGTGTCATATGATATTTGAATTTACACTCACTAATATGTTTTAACTAATTTTACTAGAATACCTATAGGGATAAAAAAGCATTTTAATTGTTTGATTTTTATATGTTTATTGATATTGTTAGGATTTACAAATCCATGTAAGAAGTTCTGAAACAGTGTTACATTATATAAGGCAAAAAACAGATAGTGGAAATTTACCATTAATTTAGCATCACAAATGCAGATAAAATAAACTAACATTTTAAACTTGTATATATTTAAGTGCTGTAAATGTATTTATAGATACAAAATGCCACGTAGGATCAGCCCACTCCAAGGTGCCATAGATCATGTATTGGCAAAGAATGACAAGACATCAAAGCTGGAAATGAAGTACATTAATCCTACAAAAGGTAAGTGAGACTGTAACTTTTCATGTATTCGGTACAAATAGGAAAGGTATCAGGGTTTAATGCGCTTTCATATAATTTAAAAAATTCTGCACATGTCTCCATGTTAGGAACATGATTAATTGTGCATTGGGCATTTGACTCATTTTAGAATACTCATTTAGCCCTCTGTATTTCTTCAGTGATGCTAAAATAGTGACTTGTTTTTTTTCACATAAGATAGCAAAATGCTCAGACATAAGACCTGACAGGTTACATGTCAGTTACAATGCTGTCTTCATGTGCTCCTTGGAAGCTTAAATTATAACATGAGAAGTAGTAAATGCAACATTGGATCCTTCAAGTGATCACTTTATAAATAACAATTAAATCATGGTAAATGTAATCTATATATGGCTTCAAACTGAAGGTGGTCAGAACAATGGTGGTTCTGTGATTATTTCCAAATTTCCCACTGGAAAGTCTTAGTTGAGCAGGTGTTTACGTGATAAATCATTAAGTCAGTTGTACATTAAGGCAGCATACTGTCTCTTAAATATCGGGATCAATCAGTATTTGCCAATTCATTTCTGTGATTCTTTTTAACAGGTCGTGGTGTCTTCTGTCTGGCTGGTTTTTCTAAAGGTGACTTTGTGGTAGAGTATAGGGGAGAGATGATTAATTTTGCAGAGAGTGAGAGAAGAAGAAAGATTTACCACAATGCTTGTACTGTGTTCATGTTTGAATTCTGCTGGAAAGGAAAAACATGGTGGTAAGCTGCTGGATTTTATTCTAATCTCACTTGTCCATATATTGAGAGAGATCAGAATTTGATTTGGATTTTAGAAATATTTTTTTTGCAAGTTTAATTTTTACGAAGTTCTCTGAATGGTATAATTTTCAATGGAAGTTTGTTTAAAAAGTTATTTCTGTGCTTTAATGTGATCATCTTTCAAGTGGAGAATACACAGACATAAATAGTTGGGGAAAAAATATTCTGACATCACATTTTTTTTGCAATACCAAACTTCTCTTTATATGTGGTTGCACATCAGTTATGGTTACATATTATAATTTGTAGCAGTATGGGTCTTTGCAGTATTATGGACTTGATTTCTTCTTATAGGTTAATTATCATTACTATCTTTTCTCTGTGTCTTGTTGTATTATCGTGGTATTTCCCTCCACTTGCCCTTTTACCTGTTTCCTCAAAGGTAAATGTTCTCGTCAAGTTCGTTATCGGGTTGGTCTACTGTTGCACTTTAAGATGAACACACACACACACATAGATAAACACACACACAGACCCTAACCACAACAGTGCTCCATGAATGACACACACACGCTGATTAACCCTTAGCACTTTAAACCACACAAGTGCTATAGGAATAACAGCCTGTCATTCAGCACTTCAAGAGACTTACTTATTTTCGGCACGAACAACAATACGATGTTTTAGTGATATCTCAGACCTAAATATTACTTTTGGTCTACAAGAATACATTTAAACATACAAAGACTCAGCACTCTTGACTATAAGCCATTCATCAGCCAAGAATACCTTCTTTATCGTATCTGTCCCTTCTGTTGAGTATAGCGCTCTTCACTCTCAGCCATATAAACCTCGCAGCACAGAAATAATGGCAAAAATCCGGCTGTCACCAGGTGCTCAAAGAAATCTAACTTATTACTTCAATCACTCTAGACATTAAGACAAAGCACTGAAAGTTAAAAGCAGCATGGTATTTATTACAAGAATAATAATAATACAAGAACAAAGAATACTAGAAAATAGGTAGTGATAGGAAAGTCTGAATATATATAGTCTTTAGAAAAAGCTTACGAAAAAGTTACAGATGACAAGGATGAATGTCCCAGGGAGGCGTTTGATTTAGCAATCGATGTTCATGATGCCTTTCTGACGACCAGGGCCGTCTTCGTCCATTCCTCTTCTTCTTTCTTCTTCTCCCTTTGCTTCTCTTTCTTCTCCCTTTGCTTCTCTCTCTTGCTTTTCAAACCAAGGCATATTTATTATGAAATGTCATGCCTTGGTTTCACAACATATGCACCTGATTGGCTGGCTGTCAAAATGTTGATGAATTAATTCACTGTCCGTTTTCCCACACAACAAAACCTTTGATGTACTTTGAGGTATCAGTCCCAGGCTATAAACTAAACTTTGTTGTTCCAGATGTCCATCCATAAAGTGATCAATAGCCTGAGGTACCAGCTCAGCATCCTTTCCCAGGCAATAAACCAAATTAGCACTAAGCTATGAACAAAAGTAAGGTGTAAGGGAAGAAAACCTGCTTTAATTTGTCTTAGTTCATCTGTTGTCTTGTCTTGAACAAAATGTAATGGAAACCAAAATGTACAGCTTTTATACACCATAACACTTGTTAATTTAAGTATTGATGCTGCAAAAGAAAATGAGTCTCTGGGAAGGTTGGTTAATGATGAGCATGAGCATCCAAATTGCAGAATGAAGAGGATTGATGTAGAAGGAAAGCCTTATCCCTGCCTGTTTGCTATAAAGGACATAAAAGAAGGAGACGAAATTACATATGACTATGGAGGAAAAGACTGGCCCTGGCGAAATAAGGTAAGTAAAGTTTATTAGTTGGCATAAAAGGAAAGTACAATACTGGCTTTAACTAATTTCCCTAAAATTGTTATTTAAAATTTTAGAAACTGTAGATTTCTAAATTACATACAGCATTAAGTAAAGAAAACCTCAAAGATGATTGCTAATTGGGTTTCTAAAAATTCCTTGTTTTTTTAAATTATTACTAGGGGTGGATGATAAGCAAAATTTTATATCTTTCTAAATTTTGGATGATGATGATGAATATAGCGGCTACTAAAATAAAAACCAAAAACTAATCTAAGTCAGGGAGTAAGTCATTGTTTGACGTGCAGAGACCTGAACCTAGCTAACAGTAAAACAACTTGAAACTTTATTACACAAGAGATTCATTAATATGAGTAAAGTTTATCTAGTCCAAAAGACATAAAACAAACACACTTAGGCTATAGGTAAATCTGAGTTGCAGTCAACAAAAAGTACAGGCTCCATGCTCCCCCCTCTCTCTCTCTCAGCATGCATATAAACAGAGGCATAAACTGATTATTCTCAGCCACTCCCAACACCACTTGATGTGATGCACACAAAAAATAATGAATCGCCAATTTATAAACAAAACACACAAATATTCAGTACTCATAATTCTGAAAATTGTTTGTTCAATCCCACACCACACACAGTGATGAAGATGGTTTGAGTGGTCCCAAATTTCTAAAGACCACAAATGAAGAATTGCAGGCAATGATTTTGAGTTTTTGTCAGAAGATTTCCAAAACCATTATCAAACAACATCTACATAGCCACAAACAGTTTGCCAGCATTACCTGAAAAAGGACTATCATAAAACAACAATTTTAAATGAAAGTTTGTTAGCTTGTAGCAGCAAATACCGGGAGTGGATTTGATGAAGCCGAGCACTGTGTAAAAAAGTTCTGCACCTTGAAGGAAGATAGTGAAACATTAATGTTCTTCATATGTTTCTGTGCCCTTGACTGTGGGAAATCATTTAGGAGACACAGGGCTCTGATGTTCATACATTTTATGTAGATATCAAATCAAAATGTGAGTGCATGTCTTTAGTAACAAAGATTACAGTAATCCACAATTATAATCATCCAAAGCATACTTTTGCTACAATGATTTCCCATGGCTTTCTCTGTCTTCTGACTAAAACTAGAGTAAACCTCAACATCAGATGGTTGTTAAGAGATTTTGTAAGGTGGAATGTTTATATAGTCAGTTTTAATTTTTATAGCACCTTTTCTAGTTCTATTAGTAATTGCTTTATTCTATCATTCCGTACTTTTTTACAGGCCCATCTCAATAAGGATTACAACAGAACACATTATAGTCAGCCTACTTTTGTTTATATAGAACCTTTCCCAGTTAGCTCTATCACAAATTGTTTTATTCCATCATTCAATCTTTTTTACAATTATTTCTTTATGAATATCGGCACACAGATCAATATCAATATTACTTCTGGGATAGAAATAGGTTGGAGGTGGGGAAAATTGGGCAGGTTCTGTTTAGCAAAGTTTCTAATCTGAAAGTAGTGGAATAGATGTTGTGAACGATAGGGGGCGCTCTCACTCCCTTGAACCCCTGTCCACGACTCCAGACACCAGTTAAAAGTCCAAATGTTGACTTTATTTTTCTTCCACAGTGCACAAAGCACACTCTCCACCACAATACTCATTTAAATCACAATAATAACAAATAACCAATCCTCCAGCTCCCAGACACGTTGCCACCCTTCCACCCAGCTCAGCTCATTGTCTGGGAGCTCCCACAGTCCTTTTATATCTCCTGACCCGGAGGTGTTTTTGCCCAACAGTCCACAAGTCCTTATTCCTTCCGGGTCAGGGTAAATAGTCCTTTTCTTTAACCCGGAAGTCCGTTGCTCTTCCTATGACGAACCTCCAGGTCACAGGGCACGAAGAAGCCCTCGGTCCTCCCTGCAGCTCCCTCCTGTGCCCCCCACGGCATCCAGCAGGGCTTTGCATAAAAACTCCATTGTCCATGATGCCCTGCTGGTCTTCTGGGGACCTCCATGCTGCAAGGAGAGCTCCACCTGGCGGTTTGGGGGTATTGGTCGGGATAAATGGCCGGCCATCCTTCACAATGTGATGCTGGGAGATTAAATGTAATGCATAATTGTTCATTGGATGCAAACATATTTTATCTATATACAGTTCTCTAAGTGTTTTAATCCCAGAGGTTGTCCAGACATTACATACTGAGTTGGTGTGAGAGGGTAGAAAAAGGTGATTGTGATGTAGAGGTGCAACAGATAAAAGCTTATCTGTCTTGAAATGCTTCTTACATTGGTTCCATATTCTAAGGGATTGTAGAACAATTGGATTATCAGTGTAAAGGCGATAATTTGCATTTACCGGGGCACAAAGCAAGGAGTGTAAAAAAGTATGGCACGATTTTATTTCTATTGAAGACCAGGCTTGGGTATATTCATCAATTTGTGTTAATGTCCAAGTCTTTATTGCTTGCATATTTGCTGCCCAGTAATACAACTGAAAGTTAGGCAGTGCCATGCCACCTTCTTCCTTAGGTTGTTGTAGAGTCACACTTTGTATGCGTGGATGTTTTGAGCTCCAAGTACATGAGGTTATGATGGAATCTAATTTCTTAAAAAAAGGATTTGTTAATGTATAAGGGTATGTTTTGAAATAGAAAGAGCAGCTTGGGAAGAATGTTCATCTTGACAGTGTTGATTCTTCCTGTTAATGTGAGATGGAGGGTAGACCATCTGATCATGTCTTGTTTCATGTTTTCCATGCAGACAGCATAATTCTGTTCAAAGAGATCTATGGGTTTACTTGTGATGTTAACCCCTAAGTATTTAAACTGATCTGATATGATAAATGGATACATGTCCAGCCTAATGTTCTGTGCTAAAGAATTCACTGGAAAAAACACACTTTTATTCAAATTGATTTTGAGTCCAGATATCTTTTGAAAGTTGCTACCGAATATAGGGCTACTGGTACTGAGTTTTGTGGGTCTGATATATTCAATACCATGTTGTCTGCATATAGAGATATTTTCTGTTCAAGTATTTCTCTGGTAATCCTCTTTATCTCTGAAGCATTTTGAAAGTAAGCACCCAGTTGCTCAATGGTGATAACGAATAGCAATGGTGACAGGGGGCATCCTTGTCTAGTGCCACTTTCTAGTTTAAACTAGTCTAAAAAAGTATTGTTATTAATACAATCTGAGGCTTCCAGACAGGTATAAAGTCGTTTAGTCCATGCACATATATTTAGCCAAACCCAAATTTATGTATTTAAGGAGGAATGTTTTCATGTATTATCAAAAGGATTTAAATGTAATAGTAACACAGAGAAAAGTTGTTGAAAGGGAACTGCCAACAAAGGGGAGTTAATAATGGTGGCATATGCATATTATTAAACTAGTGACAACCAACAATCATCATAGACAAAACTAATCTTATTCTAATCACATGTTAATTTTCTTGGACTAGTAACAACCAACAATTATAACAGACAAAACTAATCTTGTTTTAATCTTACAATCTTAAAGTTATTAGACTAGTAACAACCAGCAGTCATCACAGTATACCATTGGTTAAATGCCTGAAAACAAATGTCTTTAGATAGGTGAAGCTGGAATGCTTGTCTTAATGAAGTTTCAAGTGTGAAAATTGGTTGTTTTGTCAGTTCTTTCATTTGGTCTTGATGTCCTCACAAAGTACTATAAGTCAAAATGGTATGTGTGTGAACCAAGGGAACTGGCAGTGGGGTGTTTTTGTCTAGAAATGTCCCCACAAGGAAGATAAAGAAGATCTGTGTTAAGGGTCCCCTTAATGTGTGTTATGACCAACATATGTGTTAAAGAGTTTACATTTTGAGAGATCTGATTAATTTCATTTGCTATGTTGTGCATTGGTATTTACTTTTGTTTTATTATGAATTGCTGTTACCTTATTGTTAATAAAATGTTTATTCATAGTCTACAGACAAGGACAAAGTGACTACTGGTAAGAGCCAAGAAAACCTGCCACCATCACAGATATTGCCATCTGTAGGATACCAGAGTGCTACATGTTCTTCAGCTAGTGAACAGGTATATGTCTGATTATCAGATTTTTGTGAATAATTAGAATCGTTAAAATGTTTATAATTAGTTAAAGCACAAGGTTGTGGGTTCAAATCCAGGTGCTGCCACTACCCCTTTCTCCCTGAGCAAGGCACTTAGCCCTAAGTTGTTCCAGAGGATTGTTCTTGTAGTTAGTAATAAATGTAAGTCACTTTAGATAAAAATGTCGACTAAATAGTAACTAGTAATATCATCATGATTAATTTGTTTAATTGTATTTTATTTACTAAATGTCTGAACTTATGGTATTACATGGAAATGCATAATCTAAGCATTCTGTGCTAATATTCATATTATAACCTTCATTCTTTTATAACCAGATAGGATGTTGTAATTTCAAAATGTAGGTTATAATTCCATATCAAGCTAATTGCTTGTGAAATTATATGTAAAAATTTTGTTCTTACCGCTCAACTATCAAAGAAATTTTTATGGTAGTTTTTAGTAATTTTTATGTTTTTATTTCCTTATATATGGACCATTTGTTTTTGTACTATAGATTAGCACTTCAACAAGAGGTTAAACTTTAAATTCTTTTTTTTTTTTTTTAGAGCTCTTCATCAGAATATGATGACGTCAGATATGGTATTGTAAGTATTTAATATATAATAAAGATGTTTGGGTTACGTACCAAATAACAACCTTGTATCTTCAATTTTCACATTTTTATTTCATAAAGTATAGTGCTAATACTTGTTTATGACTTGAAGATTTGGATGTTGTCCATAAGTATGTAAAAAGCTGTCTATGAAACCAGAAAGCTGTCAAACAATCGTTAAGGCAGGTCAGATCCCCTTAAAAAACCATTTTCACCATTCAGTGGGGCTTTAAAAAAGCCATTTGAAATCTTAACATGGCTTAATACATAAAAAATAGAAACCATAAAACTTAAACTGTCACAATTTGGGACAGATTTGGTGCTCAGCGTTAATTTCTGTCCTAGATAATAATAACATAATGTTCATTTTTTTGATTGTATTTAAGTTATATTATAGAAAATCTAAATATGAAATTGTCTATTTTTTGTGAATAATAAGACATAGACTTATGTACAGTACTTCACAGTTCAGTCCCCATTCATAATACTTCTTTTTCTCCATGTTAGCGTTCCTGTTCAGATCATGAGTGTTCCATCTTGGATAAAGAGGACACATTTGTACCTAAGTTAAGGAGGACTAAAAGTGTTATCGTAAGTTCATGTCACTTCATAGTTGGAACTGTAAAATTTATGATCAAATGTTATTTCATTATTAATTTACAATTAAATGCCAATACACAGTGAATTTGAATTCCTGTGATTAATGTAAAAAATTTGACACAGGATAAA